>NC_056468.1:35443510-35786520 GCF_008729295.1 Plectropomus leopardus | reverse complement strand
ACGATGGTACCTGGTGATTTAATCAGGTATATCTGATTGAATCACCAGATATTGATCGTGACTGATAGTGTTGTCTGTCTGATAACCAGCCTGTTAATAGTTAACTGTTTGATCTCGGCTGAGCTTTAGTCTGATGCTGCGCTGTGTGACTCTACGGCCTCTGACTCAGGTTAGCGATGTTTCGGGCCCGCGCAGGACGGTGAAGGTGCACGTACTTTCTCCCCTTAGCAAGCAGAAGTCACGACCCTCCCTACTCTGCCTCTGATTGGCTCGTACTTGCTGCCTTCGTCGGTAAGATTGTCTTCAGTTAATAAATGCTGCTGCTTCCCAAAACCAAGAGGAGCTCCCATGTTCTGCTTCTCAGCTGCTGGTTATCGTGCAGGGAGTTAACCCCGAAGTTACTTAAGCTCTAGAGACAAATCTCCCCTGTGCTGCTGACTACAGTCAGGGAGCTGAGGCAGGAATGGTTAACAGCTGATCAGATTCAGGGTAAGAATATTAGGCAGCCAATCAGACACAGAGGAGGGCGGGTCATGCCTCCCTGTTAGCGCTCCGCTAACTTAACTGAGGATAAAATAAAATAATCGTGACTTGGATTAAACTCTGATAGTGAGTCGAGTCATTTTGCACCTGCTGAGGGACAGCCTCGCTGCTTCAAGCTCCACAGAGTCGAAAAACAGTGAATCTTTTCAGTTTTCAAAATAAAACACCCTGTGCAGATTGTTTTGCTTTACTAAATCCACTATGGTGGGCCATAACGCACGGACACCTGCACGTGTTTTTACCTTCACTGCCTGCGGATTTTAATTACTGCAGCGGGGAAAAGGCAAAAAAAGGTCAAAGGTCAGCCAAATGACCATCGTGAAATCATCCAAAAAAAGAAAAATCAGTGTAACACACAGTACAATACGTTCATTTTTTCTCAACGGAGCCAGGGAGCAAAAATACAGATGGGAAACGAGAATGAAGTGGTGCTGAAAGATGCAGTGCAGCGGTGAATTATCAACACTTTGCTCATGATTTACTGATGATATATATTTTTAAAAATATATACAGCTCGTTCAGATGTCCTCTCCTTTTATGTGTTCACTTTTAGTTTTTAAAATACAGAGTGAACAAAAAATGTGAATGCAAATAATGAAACTGCTGATGCTCTGTGCCACCGGGCCTGAAAATAACTCACCGACATCGTTCAGCTGCCTGCCACACCGACAGTAAATAATCACATATTTTAAGGGCTGGCTTTAAAAGAATATCGCAACCTTTTTAGGCTATATCGCCACACACAACATATATTGATATTAAGAGATCTCATCTAAACTGCTGTAAAATGACGGCTGATGACAGCTAACTCGATAAAACTTTCTCAACATGAAGTCTGGAGCAGAGCGGCAGACGGATCTTGTGTGTTTGCACACGTTGTGTTTGTTTTGTGTTTACATACGCGGCTCTCTTCCACACCATGACCAGCTTGTCGTCTCCTCCTGATGCCAGGTACAGCCCGTTGTTGGACCAGCGCACACAGTTTACACACGCTGCAGAGACAAACACAAACACAAACACACACACACACACACACACACACACACACACACACACACACACGGGTTATAAATATAACTTGTATGGATTAGTGCTGACGAGGCTGTCTGCTATGGCGGGCATTAATAGTGCCTGCAATGTAGTCGTGCAAGACGTTCCTATTATTAAATGTGACTGCTGGCATATTTATTTGGAACATAATCAGTCTCTGCTGCTGCAGCGCGCCGAGCAGCAGCAGCAGAATCAAACCAGCGACTCTTTTCTTCAACCTTCAGGCCGCTGGCACAAAACGACTGTTCAAAACTGCTCACAAGGAATTTAATCAGCAAATCAATCATTTCAGCAAACATTTCTATATTCAACACGGTCATTTAACCCTTTAAAACCTGAGCAAATTGGCTTGATTTCTTAAAATAAAAACATGAAAAAAGAAATGAGCAACAAAAGACAGAAATGACTCAAAAATGAGCAAGAAATAAGTAGAAAGTGCAAAAATTACCTGAAAATTAACCACTCAAAAACGCAATAGAAACTAAAAACAAAACATTCAAAAAAATAAACAAAAAAACAACAATGGACAAACCAGATTTTAAAAAGAGCTTTAAAATATGTTACCATGATAATTATAAATACAGCTTTTTTCTTTTTTTATTCCCCTAAACTTTTTTTCTAGGCTTTTTTAAAGAACAGATTTTCTACATCTACTCATTTTTTGCAGTTGGTAAATTTGTACCAAATTGTTTGTTGCTTTTCACGTCATGTTTTTCTAAGAAACTGCACTAATTTGCTCAGGCTGCAGCGGATTCAGTACCTGTGAAACGTGTCTGAACATATCACAAGATAAGTAATGTCACTCCAGGATTCAAAGGGTTAAATCAGCATGGAAGGTAATACGGAGAGGGATGGTTACCTAGGTGATTGTCCATCTGGCAAAGCATTTTGGGAATATTCTCGTTCTTCTCGTCCTCCTCTCTGAGGACTGGCGCCATGTTCCAGATCATCACCTTGCCAGAATCCTCTCCTGGAAACAAATCAAAATTAAAACCCGAAACACTGCTGACGTTTTGTTTTGTGACGGACTGATAAAGACATCTTTGGGTTTTATTTTGAAAATCCCTCATGATCTGTACTCTGAGGCTGCAGGAAAACATTTAGTCAGGCGTGAAACAGATTCAGAACTGTTTTAAAATCAGTTTTGTCACCCAAAATTCAAGTCCCGGACACAGTAGCTAAATAACAAATGTCCGTCAGAGCAAAACATCCCAAAACAGTGATGCAGGTTCAGTGCCAGAGCGTAAACGATGGTGCCGACCTTACCTTGCCCACCGGTTGCAAATTTTGTGCCATCAGGGTGGATGTCGACTGAAAATATGGGTTTGCCTGTTAAAAACAACACATATGTCAACATTTAATGACACAACATCTTTCCTTTTAATAGTCATGGACAGAAACAAACAGAAAAAGCATGTTTTTTTAATTGCTAAAATGACACCATTTCTCATAGCAAGAAACTGTTTGTGGATTTCCAAATTCCTGAAACAAATCATGTGTGATGAACGCTTCCATCAGTCAACAGAATCAAATCTAAGCTTAAAATAATGAAGTTCATCATCACTTCATTCAACAGGATTCAATTAAAATTTCACAAAAAAGAAAAAAAGAGGCTCATTCAATAATATATGTAGCTCTTGAAGGGTTCAAATTAAAAACAGAAATACATAAGTGTCTAACTTTACTGAAAAAAACCAAAACTCCTGTTTGCAGCTTTTAAACTGTAACATTTCTAATCATTTGTCTGTCTCGTGTAACGTTGACTCGTGTCAGTTATTGACCGTTAGAAGACATAAACATGTGTTTGGACATTTGGACATGTCACTTTCACCATTTCATTTACTGACACGTTTAGACAGACATTTAAAAATATTTACACAGGCTAAACGTATTGTATTTAAACCTGTTACTTTCCTCTTAACGACATTAAATGTTTCGCTGAATCCTAAATTCAGGCCATTTCTCTGACGGTAACTTTCCTAAACTGACAGCTCGGGGACACACTTTGTTAAAACTCCATGTCGGGCTTGTTTAACGTCGCTAAAATAAGATGTGTTTGATAAAATCTGGTTAAAAACACTCACAATAATTCACTTTAAGACGATATTTTGGACTTGCGGCAGGTGATTTAAGTTAGCTAGCGTCAGGGCATCCGAGCTAGCCGGGGGGAGCTAACTAGCTAGCTGGCTAATGTTAGCAAACATTTAATAGATTTGGAGTGATGCCGATAAGAGACAAAAACACCAAAATGTGTGTGTTCAGCTGCTGGTTTTAGTGAGGTGTGTGTGTGAGTGTGAGGTGACAAACAAGTGTCGGCCACCACCATCATGCCTCCCTGTCAGTTAACCCCCCTGCCGACAACAAAAGCCCAACTTGGTCCAACAGATTCCTGCACAAGCTTACCGTTGTGGCTCACCCAGCTCGGCTTCAGCAGCTTCATTTTTCCTAAAATAAATATTTCCTCCGCTTTTATTTTCACCAAAAACCCATCCGGCGGTCAGAGAACCAACGCGACCCCTCCGCCCTTTGTCTCAAACTCTGTCCCACACTTTGTTGTTTTTGGGATTCAACTCCATCTCTGCGTCGGCGGCAGCGGCGGCAGCGGCAGCAGCGGCGGCAGCATCCCCCCGCCGAGCTTCAGTCAGGCGGCCCCGGACCGCAGGAGAGGTGACACCGGCGGCGCGGGAACTGCTTCCGTTCGTTTTGACCGCGGACAGGAAGAAGCGTGCGGGGCCGATGTCAGAATAATTCCGCACGAGAGGAACTCGGTAGACTTTATAAAGATACAGTGGAAGAAAACAGTTCGTAGCATGTTTTCACCAATTTTGAGCTTTCTTGGAGTTTGTCTATATGGATTAAGAGTAATAAAATCACCTAGTTTGTCACGTAAGTGTAAAATTCATTTGAGACGGCTTTTATTTTGAAAAATCTCATAAATTGCAGTGCGCACGCTCAGAATTTAAACTGTCAAGAGCATGTAGAGGCACGAAGAGTTTTATTTACTATTATTTTTAGATTAACTGAACTTATGAATTTATACTACTACTACTACTACTACTACCACTACTACTACTACTACTACTACTACTACTACTGCTAATAATAATAATAATAATAATAATAATAATAATAATAATAATTATTATTATTATTATTATTATCATTATTATTAATGATATCATAAAACATGATGGAATTTTTCTTTATTACATTTTTTTGTGACTGAATGACAAAAAAAAAATGCTTTTTTTGTTTGTTTGGTTTTTTAAAATATTTTTTTTCCTTTCATTGTTTTGGGCGTTTTTGTTTTCTTAAAAAAGGGTGATTTTTTTAAAAAAAAAACATGCCTTCCAGGTTTATCATTATTATTATTATTATTATGACAATGATGATCATGATTACTATTATTATTATATTTTTTTGCAACCTCTGAAATAAATCATTTCAGCATTTTTTTTTTTCTGTGTTTTTGTTAAAGGAAAATATTCACCACATCATGACCCAAACTGTAAAAACAGAGCAAAAACTTTTAGATAAAAGTTAATTTTTAAATTAATTTTTAAAATCAAGATTAGTCTACAGTCAGAACATTTTTGCTACAAAAACTTGAAGATTTGAAAAAAGATTTGATGAAGATGACAATCCGTGAATCATTACTACATAACACAAGATGACCAAAACAACACATTGATTTTTATTCACAGACACATTTTATGGCACAGTTCAGTTTCATACTGGAATCATTCAGAGTGGGGAAACTGGGACAAAGAGCTTAATTTGATCCTCTTCAGACTACACTCACAACACAAAACACCAAAAACAGAAAAAAAAATCTTCAGAGAAGTCAGTTTTTGGTGATAAAATTAAACACCGTTGCTATCTCAAGTGTGTACAAGTCAGATTTATGTTTTTGTTTTTTGTTTTTTTACAAGAATTAGAGAAAATTACTTTTTAAAAAGTTACAAAATCACCCATATTTGTTCTTGAGTTTACAGTTGGTGTTTTTTTTGTTCCTGTTGTTGAAAAATGTTTTAAAAAGTTTTGCATCACAGAATATGTTTAATGTCACTTCAGTTACAGTAACAGTAACATTAACAGTCAGTCAGTCAGTGTAAACAGCAGCCTCCGATTACTTCACTCCCCCCAAAATATATCAGTGTGATACAGTTTCTGCAAAAATCTTCATGTAAAGTTTAAGGATCGAGGACACCAGAAATTGTTCTGTAAAATGTCAAAAATGTAAAATGATAGAAAAAAAATGTAAAATGTCCAAAAGTTATTAGTAAAATGTCCGAGATTGTAACATAAATAAATTGTCCATAAAACACTTCTAAAATGTCTAAATAATATATTGACAAATATTTTTGAAAAATGGTAAAATTTGCAAAAAATATTAGTAAGATGTCTGAAAATGATCCGTATTTACAAATATTTTTCAGACATTTTACAATTATTTTTCAGACATTTTACTATGATTTTTTTCTGGTGTTTGAACATTTTTTTTCTGTTTTTAAATTTTACTAATATTTCTTCAGATATTTTACCAATAATTTTTGGACATTTTATACATTTCCTTTTTAGTTTTGTAAATATTTTTTACTAACATTTTTCAGACATTATACTTATATTTTTTATATATTTTACAAATATTTTAAAAATCATTCTGAAACTAAGTGAACATGTATATTGTCACCAGCTTTTGTTGAATCAAAAATAATGTGAAAAAAGTCCACATAATCCAGAGAGAACTCCTTTTTTTAGGTGAAATGTGGAGAAGTAGATTATGTTGGATATTTTCTACAATAAAAACTCTCCACCTTCAGAATCGTTTAATTTAAGCTGCATCCGCTCTTTGTGATAAAAGTCCTTGATAGTCAAAATTCAGATTTGGGGTGGATTATAGCTTTAACTCTCAACCTGGGAGTATATAAACCCAGTTTTTTTAGCTGTCAGTAAAGCTGATATGTAACAAATGTATAAAAGGGAACTGGCACATGACACCAAAAGTTCTTCTTCTGGGACATAAAATAACCCGAAACTTCTGCATCATTGGGCTCACTAGAAGGCGCAATTCTGATACACAGGTGTTATTACGCTAAAAAAAAGAGCTGCAGGCCTCCAGCTTTCACCCCGCCCTGCTGTCTGCAGCGTTAAATCAGATCACGCCTGCTCACAGAATGATGAAGAAATCCCAATTATTGCCTGACTTCCATTTAAAACAAGTATATTTTGCTGCCCCACAGCTCTGTGACCTGTAGTGTTAAACCTCATCTGCTGTTATCACCAGGATCTACAGCTGTCGCCAAATAAACCCGGACCGAAATCTTCCAGATCGCAACACAGGTCCACAGCACCATAAATTTCATCCTCAAAAAAGATCATACAGTCGAATCGTCACCTCTGTTCAACAGTTTAAACAACAGCCGAACATTTCTGCCGTGAAGGGAGGATTCGCTCCAGTGATTCAACTGTTCTGGTCATAAAAACTAAAAAAGCTTTATAGCGTTACAGGCTCAACAAAGATTTTTTAAAATGCCCACACGGTGTCTGGAGCACCAGGCGGTTCAGAGGTACGAGGTCTGAGATTTTTACAGTTTTTGACGTGTTTTTGCAGGTGGAGTGGGGGAGGGGCTTCATGGACCTGATGTGCCCCTGAAAATGGCTTCGATCTGCTCCAGCGTCTTTCCCTTTGTTTCTGGGATGAAGGCGATGGTGAAGAGGACGTTGGCGATGCACATCGAGGCGAAGAGCCAGAAGGTTCCGGCGCTGGTCATGAGACTCTGGAAGAGGACGCAGGTAAAAGACCTCAGAGGACGTTTTTATGGTTTCACGAGATTAATACCAAAACACATAATCAAGCAGAGCTGCGACTGTAGAGGATTTATTAATTATCAGATAATTTGAGGATTTTTTTTCAATTACTCTATTAACCCTTTAACACCTGAATTGACATCAGTTTTCTATGTGCTGTTTTCAGACGCCTTTAACAAGCAATTCCACATCTGAAACCTCAGAAAATGTGTTTGATTACTTCTGAATACATGAAGAACACATATTGCATATTGCAAAAAAAGTAAAAGGTTTTAAAAAATAAAACTGTATTCATTAATATTTTAATCTCTATATATTTTAATGTTTTTTTGGTTATTTTAATGTAATTTTATACTAATTTCTTGCAATATTTTGGGCCATTTCTTTTTGAGTTGCTCTTTCCATGGTTTTGAAATAACTGAAGTCAGCTTGATCAGATTTCTAAGGGTTAATTTGTTAGTCTATAAATATCAGAAATTGTTTTTAAAAAATACTGTTTTCAAACTTTCCATAGCCCAAAGTTACGTCTTCAGTTTGCTCATTTTGATTCTAACTGGCTGCAGGGTGTCTGTTAAAAACTGATTATGGACAGGATTATTATCAACCTGTCCGGTCAGCGTCCGTTCGAGCACTCACCATCATGTCCTGGAAGGTTTTGGTGACGATGAAGGCCATGGTCCAGTTGGTGAGGACGCACACAGCGCTGGCGATGCCCCTCACTTTGGAGGGAAAAATCTCCGACATCACCAGCCACGGGATCGGACCCCAACCGAGAGCAAAACCTGAACACAGACAACATTGTTAATGTGGGGAAAAAAAAACACATTTAAGAACAAAACAAAACAAAATAACACTCAATAAATCACATTTTGGTTTGGGAAATGTTGTAGCGTTTTGACCCTCAGGGCCACCATAGATTACAAGTTCTGCAGATGACTTCCAGATTTAGCTTTGTGGATTTCTGATGCAATATCTGCATTCGTCATTAATATCACATTATCCATACACAAAATTATTCATGGATAAAATATCTGTATCAGCAGCGATCTGACCTGTGATGAAGACGGCCATGCTGGCCAGAGCCAGCCAGAACAGGTCAGGAGGCGGTCCCGCTGCAGCCGGGCTCTGGACGTCCAGCGCTGAGGCGTTCAGCGAGGTGGTGTTGTGATGTTCGGCCAAAAGGTAGAAATAAACCCCGAAGGTTGTGGTGCTGATCGCCATGGCAACACCTTGATTATGAATGGGGAAGAGAAATAAAATCCGTCATCACTTATAGAGAATGCTGAACGGATGACATGATTTCATTCAAACACCAAACTCCATCCATCCGTCCGTCCATCCGTCCGTCTGTCCATCCATCCATCCGTCCGTCCGTCCATCCATCTAGTTAAATAAAGGACTTTTCGTGTAATTCCTCCTCGTTTTAAACATTTTTTGAGTGCCTGGATCTCCTTCCTATAAGACCCTTAAATTCCTGCTCTTGCAGCTGTATGACGATGGCAGCACATGTAGATGCAGCAGCCAGTAGCTCCTCAAATCCTTGCTATTTTTTTGCAATATTTTTCAATTTTTTCAACTCTGCGGGCCCTTCTGCTGAAGCACGACTTTTCTGTGACAGAAAAGCAACTTTCAACATCAGGAAAAAGTTTTGTGGGTTTTGGACTGAATGCAGCAGACCGCAAGAGGATCCCCAACAGCGGCATACGCTGAGCCGCCAGTCAGACCAGAGGGGAGAAACGAAACCAAAAGACGAAGAGAGGGAGGAGAGCCTGCATCAGGGCGAGGCTGACCCGAGCTGGACCGAGAGCTGTTCCTCTACCAAGCCTTCTTTTGGCTAATGTCCGCTCTCTCCCAACCCGGAGGGCCCAATCTGCCTCAGAGTTGGAGGTCCTGACTCTCATCCTGATCCAATACCACTGTCTTATTTCTGTTAAACTTTCCTGAAATCAACTATTTGTATTTTCATTTTTTGCCTTCCATTTACATCCATTTATTTGTGGCAGGCTGCCGCAAATAAAAAGTCTGCTGCCACAAATAGATCTTTGGAGCTGGAGCGTTTATCAGGAGCGCTACTGGGATTTATGCAACAGTTAGTCCGGACCGAGCAGTTTGGCTGGTTACAGCATACGACTGGACGGCAGTAAATAAGAGAGGAGAGAAGCAAGGAATGACAAACAACAAGAGGGACGCTGTGGGACGCAGTCGGTGAAACTCTTTGCTGCCAGGGCGCCCCCTAGAGGATTTTATTATATTTCAAAGAAAGTGAATGGTTTAAAAAATATTCAATGAGACTGAAAATACCTGAGATGACGAGGAGGACTTTTCTTCCAGCTTTGTCCATGATCACCGCTGCCACTCCCGTGAAGATGACCTGAATCAGACCCACGATCACTGACGCCACATCGCTGTCCTGAAAAACAGCAGCAAAAACATTCACATCCGCCATCACTTTTCTTCACGAGTATTTAAACCGTTGAAACTACTGAGCAAACTGGTTTGATTTCTTGCAAAAACACGATGAAAAAAAGGCAATGAGCAACTTGGCAAGAAATGTCCCACAAATTTTTGCAGAATTCTGCAGACTTAGAAAATTACTTTTTAAAAAGCGAAGGAAAAACGCCTAGAGAATTTAATTTAAAATTATTATAATCATACATTTAAAGTTAATTCTGAAAAAATGTAATAATTTCAAGCTTTTTTCATGTCATTTCCTTTTGACATTTTGTTGTTGCTTTCAGATACTTTCTTTTACGTTTCACTAATTTTCTACTCATTTCTGGGTCATTTCTTCTGAAATTGCTCACCACCTATCCATGTTTTTGAAGAAATCAAGACTTTTCAAAGGGATATTAGGAAAAGCATGTTTTAAAAGTTTGTCAACTGACCAGAACAGATTTTTGTGTGATACAAACTTGAGATTGAACTTCACTGTTTCAGTCAATCACATTTTATTGCTTTTATTTATGAAAAAAAGGTGTAATATAGCTATTTTTGGTACAAAATTAACAATTATGATTTCAGTTGTTGTATATTCTTTCTTTAGCACCTACTCTAGTAATAATTCTACATTTTCACCCAAAACTGCAGATAGAAAAAGAGCGTAAAGGCAACACTAACAGAATTAGACAGTAAGAAAATTAATTTTCCCTTAAAAAAATACACTTTAAAGCCTCCTCACCTTAAAATGTGCCTGCTCAAATATGTTCTCGGCGTAGAACATGATGGCGTTGATCCCCGTCATCTGCTGAAAGACCATCAGCATGACGCCGATCAGCACGGGCTTGTAGACACCCGGGTCCTTCAGGTCGGACATCTGGAAACTGGAGCCCTGAGAGGACACGGAGAGACGTCGGCGGTCAGGTCACGCTAACCGACAGAGTTCTCTGTCACGCCGACCGGACACCAAATTATGGATGTATTCAGAGATCTGGATACGGTGTTGAGAAAAGGTCCCCGTTCATTCCTGTGAGAGCTGCTCGGTGGCGCGTGAAGCCAAAATGGTTCAAACGCTGGGAAAAAAAATACCAGGCTCCAGGAAGTGAGCCAGGCTTTCAATTTTCGTCACGGCGAAACGGGGGAATTACAATCTCAAGTCCGTCATGTTACGCTGTGAAGGACATTTCTCAGATTTTAGGATGTTTCAAGGATTTCAGGATGTTTCTAGGATTACAGATCATTTGTCAAATTTGAGGACATTTCTAAGAGTTTAAGACGTTACTAGGATTTAAAGACATTTCTCAGATTTTAGGATATTTCTGGAATATTAGTCCGGTTCTAGGATTTTAAGACAATTCTAGGAGTTAGGGACATTTAGATTGTAAGATGTTTCTAGTATTTTAGGACATTTGCAGGATATTTTGAAAATTTTAGGATTTTCGGGCATTTCAAGGATTTAGAGATATTTCTAAGATTTTGAAGACATTTCTACGTATTCAGGAAATTTTAAGGATTAGAGGATGTTTCTAGGATTTTAGGAAGTTTGTAGAATTTTTAAGACGTTTCTTGGATTTTAGGACGTTTCTAGTATTTAAGGACATTTGTGGGATTTTAGGACATTAGGGTCTTAGCTAGGACGTCTGTCGGGGGATTCGGGGGATCCTCCACTGGCACTTTTTTGATCAATAAGCTCTATTTGGTTGCTGTTTTATGCACTCTGACATCTTCGGTTTACCTGCTGTTTACTTAACCGTCCCAGCAGTGGTGGCGTTAGCACTGAGGAGGACGATGCTGTTGGATCAGATGATCCTTTAATTTGCTGATTTGAGTCTTTAGTTTCTGCAGCGTCTCCTGCGGCGACTTCACTCTGCGCCTCAATTGCAAACCACATTCTCATTGGCAGAAACCGTCCGCCGCATCACAGCTGAGCCCACCAACCACAGACTCACCTGCTCCTCACAGGCGTCCTCGATGCGGGCGCACTCCCACTCGACGGGGGCGTCCGGCCCTCGCAGGAAGCGCAGCGCCTCCTCGGCCTCCCGCCTCTTGCCCTGAGACAGCAGGAAGCGCGGCGTCTCTGGCATGAAGCACATGCAGACCATCAGCAGCGTGGGCGGGATGGAGCTGCAGATCGCCAGCCAGCGCCAGTCCAGATAGAGACCTGCAGGACGAGTTCACACAGCTCAGAATCAGGAGCCGGATCCAGACAGTGCTCGGCATTTTTGGAAAGACAATAAGTTAAGACGTCTAATAATTGCCAGGGAGGCATTTTGTGCGTTACATTTTGATGTCACAGTGAATTTGACCTCTGACCTTTTGCTTATAAAAGTCATCGTTTTATCATTATATCCTATGAGACATTTATGTGAAATTTTGTCTTAACTAGTGAATGAATTCTTGAGTTACGGCCAAAAACAGGGTTTGAGAGGTTACAATGCGAATAACCTTTGATCACCAAATTCAAATTAAGACTGAGAGGGTGCATAAGTTCCTCAGGGATTAACCCTTTCACACCTGGACTGACATTAGTTTTTTGAGCTGCATCCAGACACCTTTCACCTGCATTTAAACCTCTAAAACCTGAGAAAATGTTTTGATTTCTTTCAGAAACACGGGAAGAAAAACTAATGTGTAACTTGGAAAAAAATGTAGTAAAAAGTAACAAAGAAGTTATCTAAAAATTTGGTGGGAGGATAATTTGATATCATCAAAAAACAGGGGGAAAAGGTCTAGAACACTTTCTTGAGGTCATTTTCTCCCCCCCCCCCCTACTTTCTTTTTTTGTGCTTATTTTCAGTTAATTTTCTTTTCACTCATTTCTTGCTTACTTGCATTCACACTGCATTTCTTGTAAAGTTGTTCGTTACTTCTTCTATTACTTGCTCATGTTTTTGAAAGAAATCGGGCCAATTTACTCATAATAAGGGGTTAAGAGACCTCCAAATACACAGATAATCTTACTGAAAATTTAAAAATAGTTTCACACTGTGACATAACCTATCTTTGTCACAGCTGTGCTCTGAACCTGCTCCGTCCACAACACGCTGAAGCTGCAGGACACAGTGGAGTCTTGTCAAGTCCCGCTGTCCTCACGCACGTCTTCCTCTGCTGCATCTAAAAATATTTCCCTCTGCTGATCTGATTGTTCCACTGGATTCTCTACGATCTCAGTGTTCAACAGTGTGCCACAGCCATCAAAGCATAAAAACACGTGTTGCAGTATTTCTGGGTGTCATTTTGGGTTTTTGCATTGGAATTTGTCATTTTGTCCTTCAGCTCCGCTGTCACAAAGAGCGGTTCAAACAATCGTTCCTCCCATTTGCAGTAGGACTCTTTAAGAGCTCCCCTCTGTGTGGCAGGTGAGCTCACCATCTGCACCGGACTCACTGATCATCGTCTTTGTTGCACATCTGCTCTCAAATCTGCACGTTACTATGTTTGCACATCCATCTTCACTTTTTGCACACTTATTTGCACATTTTTTTCTTTTTTATTGCTCTTTTTAATCTTTTTTTGTTTGTTCTCTGAACATATTGTACATATCTTTAATATTATGATTGATATTTTGTTTTATTATAGTCAATGTTAAGTGCCTTCCTTTGCAGATATATTTGCATTATTTTGCCCTCTCTCTTATTTCTATTCTATTCACCTGATGACGTCATTTTTACCATATTTGGTACAAGGAGAAAATACATGCACTGTGACAATAAGTGTTGCTGCTAATCATTGACATATCCCACGCTGTGATTAAAAAAAAAACTACTTTGGCTATAGTATATTGAAAATAATAAATTTAATTTTTTTTTTTTTTAAATATTTATTTTAAAAATTAAAATAATTTTTTGTGTTTTTTTTCATCTAAAAACATAGTGGCATTACAGCAAAAACCTGGTGTTTAAAGGGTTAAAATTCTGAAAGTGAATAGATAGATATTTATGATTAGGACAGATTTTGGTTGAAAATTAACTCAATGAAAGCAGAAAAAATGGCATTTTGTGCCTACAGCATGTGTACTGTTAAAGCAGGCCCTTAAGCTTAAAGAAAAATAAAATAATAAAAAAATAAACGCCTTACGACACAGGTGACGCATTTTGCTGGCTCTTGTGCATAAATGAACATTTCTGATGCCGCTGTGCTTTCCACATCAAATTAACGTTAACTATTTAACCAAAATGACATAACAAACCTATTCCTTTACTGCCCTTAAACACGAGACAGCCCGCGTCATGTGACACACCAGCCTCCGCTGGGTAAACATAAATGGCATGCAGCAAACAAGATTAGCAATTTTCATACAGGTCGATGACTGCGAGGCTGCTGTGGACGAGGCAGCTGATCATATCTGAGGACGATCACATCACATGATGGCCGGTTTCTGCTCAGCTCTTCTTTGCAAACCAGCCCCCGAAACCCGCACTTTAAACCAAACCGAGCCACGGAGAGAAAGTATACAGATAAGAACGAGACGGACCAAAAATATTACACATTTTTTAGGTAAAAGGGCAGATTTGTGGCTCTGTATTACGTAGCTGTGGTCATAATGGTGCGTGCTGTAAAGTGAAGTTATATCACTAAAAACCTGCAATGATTTACAGCTCGTAAACTGCGGTCACAGAGACCTCATGGGACTTTTTTCTGTTCACCAAAACATGAATCAATATCAGTTTAAGTATATGCTACATTTAGAATATTTTAACAAACTTTAACAAAGATGGAAATTTGCTAGAAATTAGTAAAAAGTATAAGAAAATGACCTGAAAATTAGTTTTTAAATGAAGTTAAAAAAAAATCACTTAAAAATTAGCAGGACATTTCATAACATAATTTTAGCTTCTTTTCTGTGGAGGCTGACTTTGAAGAAAGCAGATGACGGCTTCATTTCCCGCCAGAGAGGGCTGTCCAAAAGCAAGATAAAGCTGTGAAAATATTCCAAATATAGGAAATGGCCCCCAAAAATTTGCCAGAAATTTGTAAAAAGTACAAGAAAATTACCAGAAAATGTAGTAAAAAATTTTAGAAAAAAAATAAAATAAAATAAGAAATTTACCTGGAAATAGTGATTAAATTGTATTAAATTGTAAAATGAATAATTTTAATAAATTGTGTAACATAATTTGAAATACGTAATCATTATAGTTAAAGACATATTTTTTCCCTAGCTTCTGTTAAATGGAGTCTGGCTTTGAAGAGAGCAGGTAACAGCTTCATTTCCTGCAAGAAAGGGCTGTCTGAAAGCAAAATAAAGTGAGGAAATATTCCAAATATAGAGTTAACTTAACCTTTTGAATTCTGAGCAAATTAGCTCGATTTCTTTCAAAAACACAGGGAGAAGGCAACGAGCAACCAAAGAGGAAATGACCCCAATATTTACTAGAACGTTCAAGAAAATTACATGAAAATTAGCTTTAAAAAAGTTAAAAAAAAAAAAAAGTAAATGACTGGGAAAAGCGCTTAAAAATATAATAAATTTGTAACATAATTCTAAATGTGTAATTATGATTATTATATTAAAAAATCCCTAGCCTTTTAAAAAAACCCAAATTATTCTAAATCTACTAATATTTTGCAATTTGTGAAACATTTTTACCAAGTTTTTGCCTTTTTCCCATGTTCCTGAAGGAAATCACATCAGTGCATCAGGGTTCAAAGTTTAAATAGTTGTAAAAGGCGTCTGAAAGCAGCACAAGAAAAGTGATGTCGCTCCAGGTTTCAAAGGGTTAAACTGATATAGATTTTTTTAGGCGGCTAACGTGTGTTTTGTTGTTGATCCCGTCCACAGCGGCACGGCCTTCTTCTCCAAACTGCGGCCGCGCAGCCTGACGTATGTTTTAAATACGCTGACGATGGAGAAGAACATCAAACCGCCCGGTTTCAAAAGATCTGAACGGAGGACGCCATGAATGCACAAAACTTACATACCTGCCAAATACACTCCCATGATGCCGAACACCACCATGAGCTGCACACAGGAGCCTAACGTCCCTCGTACCCGCTCGTGCGCCATCTCAGAGATATACAGCTGTGTGAAGAGAGACGAAGAAGAAATGACACAACGCTGACGGAAATCAACCGACTCTGAGGGAGATTTTACAGGTTTTAGCAGAAACTAAAATTCATGAAATGATATAGATTATGTATGAAATAGATTCTGTAAAATGGAAACAAAAGACATGATGCATCTTTTTTTGTCCTCTGCAGTCCTTAATGTTAACAATGTGCCATCAAACAACAATATTAAGGAGAATTAAGAAGTGGACAGTTATTTTATTGAGTAAGAAATGTATTTTTTGAACTGAAAGAAAAAGAACACTTGACATTTCCTAATTTTCTCTCTTTTTGAAACATTATTTTAAGTTGGAGTGTATTATTGAAAATAGAGAGGTAACAACTAAAGACTATGAGCGAAAGTGGGCCGCGTTTAGGCCACCTGCAGGAGCCGAATGATCAGGATAACTGTGTTTTTGTTTGTTTGTGTTTCGTGGCGTGTTGATGGTTTGCGATGTTGGTAATATGGCGAGTCTTGTGCGTATTGTTTTAATGTTGGAAAAAAAAATAATCATGTAAACAGAATCATGAACGACTCAAAAACCTGTGACTTTCCAAGCAGTGCTGAAACAATTATTCTGTTCCTATTAATCATTTAATTCTGCAACTAATTATCATTTTTATTATCAGAATCAGTTTATTAACTCATGAGCTTCTTACCGGGACGACCAGTGACGTGACCCCGCTGGCGAGGCCGGTCAGCACCCTGCCGACGTAAAGCATCCACACGTTCTGCGCCGCGATGATGATGGTGAAGCCGAAGACGAACGGCAGCGAGCAGAACATCAGACTGAGCTTCCTGCCGATCTTCTCCACCATCCAGCCGCCCAGCAGGCCGCCGGCCGCCGCTCCCACCGTCACTATGGACTGAGAAACAACCAACAGCGAAAATGTGTTAAATCTGACCATGATTTTGACCAGTTCTGATTGTTCAAGTTGTGGTAAAGTTAATACTAGATTAGTGAATTATTGCCATCTTGTTAAAATCTGCTTTGATTTTGCTGATTTGCTGTTTATGCGTGACGCCAATATCAATTTAAAGCAGGTTCAAACACAACTTTTCTCACTAAAATGCACCCAAAGAGTCTCCTCTATTGATCTGTGCATCTCTACTGCATGTAAATAGACTTTAAATATCCCAGTCATACACTTCTTCACTTGGTTTAAAGTAAATCTACAGGAAGTAATCCATATTTATCTTCCAGCTTCACACGCAAGTTACCAAAACAAAACTTCATTTTATTTGCACGTGAAGAGATTTTTTTCTGTTTCTTTAGAGTAAAAAAACTCAACTTTTGTAAATGATAAGAGGCCAGGGGCCAATCACAGCCGCCCAATACATGTTTCTGGGATTTTAGGACATTTCTAGGATTTTAGATGATTGCAAAGACTTTCAAAAATTTGTAGGATTTCTATGATTTTAGGACCTTAGGAAAGATGTTTCTAGGATTTTAGAACATTTCTAGGATTTCACAAAAGTGTCTAGGATTTTAGGGTTTAGGTTTAGGACGTGAGGGTCATCGCTGGGTCCTCTGCTGTGGAGGATCCTCCACTGGCACTTTTTTTTATAAACAAACTCTATTTTGATGCTGTTTTATGCTCTCTGGCACCTCATGTATACTGAAAGTACAAAAACAATTCCCAGTGTGAAGCACTTTATTTTTTATTGTGAATTAAAATGTTTGGGGGGGCCACCCAACACCCTTTTGGGAGCCAGATTTGGCCCGCAGGCCACAAATTTCACAGCTTTATACTGCAAGCAGGTTCTGAACTCAAGTGAATCCGGCAACATGTGATGACATTAAACTGCTGATATAAAATTTAAAAAATCATCAAAAGCTGTTCAGCACTGAGGCATGTGATACTGCATCATCATCATCATCATCATCATCATCATCATCATCATCATCATCATACCCCGAACCAGGACGCCTGGTCATCGTCCAGCTGCAGCCGAGGGTCATGGATGTTGGTGAGTTCGGGGATGGCAGGAGAGCTGTACCCCAACACGAAGCCGAAGCTCATTGGACCCAGAACAGACGCAAACGTCGCCAGGTACAAATTCCTGTTTTTCACTTTACTGCGGAGAGAATGAGGAACACAGCAGTGAGTAAAGGTCAAAGGTCAGTGTGTCAAATGTGATAGACGACAGTACAGCTGCTTACACAAATATGTTTGCAGATGAAAATGTCTCAGTTAAAGGGCTGAACTGTCCGACAGAGGAGGAATCTGCACTCTGTTTATCTAATGATTTTTAAAGAATTAAAATCAACAGGAGCTGTGTGTTTTTAGTGTTACTTCCTGGTATACAGTCAAGTACTCTTTTATCACAGTAATATTGACTTTAGAGGCGGCGCGGTGGTGCAGTGGTTAGCACTGCTGCCTCACTTTAAGAAAGACGGTTCTGAGTCTGGCTGGGGTCTGCATGTCCAAAGACATGCAGATGAACTAGCTGTGACTGTGAGTGTGAACGGTTGGCTTTGACTAAAGTATCGTACTCAGTAACGTACTAAAGTATATCAGAGAGAGACCTGAAACCGCCTCCTGCCTGGTGTCACCGGGGATAGGCTGCAGCGACCTCTCGACCCTGTACCAGGATGAGCGGTCAATCATTTTACTCAGGAATTAAAAACTGTTGAGTCGGCCTACTTCTCCTATAGCTGCCAACAGCCTGCCAGCATTCACAGTTAGAGAAAGGCTGAAAATAAGCTCATGTGCTTGTGGCCCCGGGCCCCCAAAACATTACATCTGCCCCTGGTAATAATAATGAGAGCTCAGCGCGAGCGGCCGGATGAGACACGGGGCGATGCGTCCTGGTGTTTCTAAATAATTCATCCAAGGTCTGATTAAAGCTGAAACTAACACAAAGTCGTCTGTAGAAGTCTGAAGAAGTCACTTTCACCTCTGCAGATGTGTCTGTTTCAGACACTTTGGTGCTGTGAGGAGAAGCTGCGCTCTGTTTGTCTGTCTCACTGCGCTGCTGTCGGACCATCAGCTGTTTGTCCACACGCTGGAGTGGGATGTCAGACATGTCCATGCTGGGGACTGTCGGACATGTCAGCTGGCTGTTGGACATGTCCACGTGCTGGACATAATTTTAATTCACCTTACATTTAAGCTATTATTTCCCTGTTCATGATCTTTTTATTTTATCCTGAATTGTGCAGTAAATTGAGAAGTCTGTTTAAATGTGAGAGCTGTTAATTAATCATCAATAATCGGTCTGATGATCTATGATGATAATTGTAGAATCACCTTGAAGATGGTTTACAGCGGGTTATTCAACCAATTATTATGTATTAAACTTACTTCTCCTACTTCTCCTATAGCTGCCAACAGCCTACCAACATTCCCAGTTAGAGAAAGGGTGAAAATAAGCTCCTGTGCTTGTGGCCCCGGGCCCCCAAAACATTACATCTGCCCCTGGTAATAATAAGAGTTCACTGCATTTGGTTCACTGTGCTGGTCTTATTATCATTGGCTGCTCCTGTTGTCTGTCAAAACATGGCTGGAATGTGTTTTATCGACTACGTCTCATGTTTCAATCGAGCAAAAGTTATATCGCGATTGATATCGTTACCGTTTTATCGCCCAGCCCTGCTTCTTATGTGTATTATATTTTTTATAAAACTTGAGAAATTGCAATTTGTAAATTCCATGACTTTTCCATGAATATAGGAGCCCTGGCAATGTCTCCTAACCAGTCCGTGTCTGCGCTGGTTGTGCAGTAAACTGAGCGCAGCCTCACTGTGAGTTTTTAGTTATTAACTGACCTCATGTAAGCCTCCTGCTCCGACATGAGTCCAGTAGGATCTTCATCTCCATCCTCCGCATCCAGCAGCCTCCTCCTCTCGTCCTGGATGTCCATTCTGACTCTTTTTGTTCACCTTTTACATGAATCACAGCTCAAACTGGCCAAACTGGAAACCACCGAGCAGCAACACGAAGAGGAGAAATCACAGCGAGCCGCGACGGAAACATCGGACGTTTCAGTTGTTTGAATCCGACCGAGACCGTCAGCGACGGCTCCTGCTTCCTCCACCCGGCGGCCAACTTGCTTTGTCAACGTTTCAGTCAGCTGATCATAATTTGTGCTTACTTATTTCCTGTATTCAAAATAAAAGTTACGTTTTTACTTCCTCTCACTCATTTTCGAATATGTAACACAAGTCACAAGTGTATTAGACCTTCTTTTTTTTTGCTTTATGTTTTTCGTTGTCTGTAATTATTCCTTTGTTTTTGTTTGCCTGTCTGATTTTGTACGATAGTTTCTTTATTTCCTTTCCTTCCCTTTTTCCTAAATCTTCACAGAGCTGTTTGCCACAGAGATATTTACGCGCTCAGTCAGAGACAGTCGTTATTGTAATTGTCAAAACACGCTGTTAAAGGCAATTTAGCATTCACCATTTTCACAGAAAATTAGCTAAAGCTAGCTATGCGTTGAACTAAAGTCGCAAAGCAGCCAGCAGCATGACGCTAAGCGTTAACTGTTTTTATTTTTTTCTGTACTTATTTGAAAGTCTACGCCGTGGTTTTAACACCATAAACAGATGTAAACAGTAAATATTAACTACCCTAGCTTAGCTTGAAACGGCACCGGAAACGGCAGGGGGTGAACTCTCGCACAAAATGGAAAAGGTCTAAGTGGTTTCTATGGTTACAGCGACCTAATTTAACACGACGCAGCAACTCGAAAAACATAAAATCAATTTATCATCTTCGATCATAAATTACAGACGTATCTGCGCGGTAACACTGTCTAAACGTTAGCAGCGCCTATATTGTTTACTTCCGCTGGATGTCACACTGTTAAGTTCCGGGGACAGGAGTGAGCCAGCCTATCGTTCCGCTTTAAGATTATTTTCGCTGTACTTTTACATTTAACCGATGTCTTTTCTTTTTTAAGAAAACCTTTTTAACAAAACAAACAAACAAAACAAAAAACCGTATTTTCAGTGTTTATAAAATATAAGACGTTTTAGAATAAAAACAAATCTCGACCGCACACGTAGGGTCGAAGTTGGTTTCCATGGTTACACTCAGTCTTAACATAAGTAGCAAATCTAAAAATTGCAAAGTGAAAATAAAGGGAAGAAAACGTAATTTAGCTAATATTACATCTCATGTCGATTATTTGAACGACACGATGGACAACTTGGAGCAGAAAAATGAGCAGACGGTAAACAAATATTTTTTGTTTGTTTTTTTAAACAAGAAAGCAGCTAACGGCAGCTAACAGCAGCTAACGGCAGCTAACAGCAGCTAGAAGTCAAGTTATTGCAGTTAGCTTTAGCTCACAGTTTGATTCTCAACCATTTGACGTTAGCTGGATATCTGTGTTTAATACATTAAATAAAATAAATCATTTTAGCGCTAACCTATTCATGTACAAATCATAATCATATCTTTTCGCAGGTTGCAGCTGCGTATCGGTTTCAGCGTATACTGTGGTATAAAAATTGACCGCGTACAGATACTAATGGACGGTATTTGATTATTTTTTCAAAAGGGAGCCTTTGTACACGTACCTCCATTTAAAAAAGGTAATTCAATCCTCATAAAAACATTTCTGTTTTTATTAATTTAAGGGGTAATCATACCCGAATAACTGATGATAATAATTCAGTATAACCATTATACCATAAAACTGTGATATCAGTTTTGAGACATTAATCGTCAAAACCTTGTAATGTCCCGTTTTTAAAGAAAATCTGTACTGTAAACACTAAAAAGTAGTAAAAATGTTCAATAAATTGCGATAGTGCTTTTGTTTAACAGCATTTTTATAAATACTCTCAACTTGTTTTTTGACTCAAAAGTTTGAGATTGTCTGTTATTTGGAGTTTTTATGTTTTCCATTGTTTCTTTTTGTAGCCTATGTAATTAAAAAAATGTAAAATTTCATTGAAAGGCTTTTTAATTAATTTATGTATTTATTTAATTATTTTCCTCTTCTTCTGCTTTATTATTATTATTATTATTGTTGTTTTTTTAAGCAAAATAAGCATTCGCAGACTGTATGCAAACTGCATACGGACAAAACTGGATAATTTAAACTGACAAAAACAAGCAAACAAAGAGAAGCTCAGTTGTGTTTAATAGAGACAAATAGAAATTGTATTTTTCCAGGAAACTGACATGTTGGGGCACCTGGTGGCTCAGTTGGTAGAGCAGGTGACCCATGTACAGAGGCTGTGTCCTCGCCACAGCAGCTGTGGGTTCAAGTCTAGTCTCGGCCCTTTGCTGTATGTCGTCCTCTCTCTCTCCCCCATCACACTATGTCTATCCTATCTAATAAAGACAACAAAAGCCCCCAAAAATATCTTTAAAAAAAGAAACAGATAGATAGATAGATAGATAGGTGGACAAATTAGTTATTGACGAGTGTACTAATACAGTCTGTCTAATCCGCCAGAAAACTAAAATGATCTGTATTAATATTTGTCCACCAGCAGGCAGAGGTGCAGAGTTTATTTCCCACGGCAGTGTCAGAAGAGGAGCTGGATGTGGCGCGGCGAAAAAGCACCTTCAAGCAGCTTTTTGGCTCCAGTGAAATCTTTGTGGCACCGGGAGAGAAACATGCTCACAGACCAGAGCGACAGACGAGCCTCATCGTTCAGAGCAAAGCCGCAGAGCAGTGAGTGAATGAAAGGGCTCCTCTAGCTTTGTGTTGTAATTTTATAGGGTAGTACTTTGATTGCGGATTTACTTTCAATTTCAACTTTTAATTTATTGGAAAACCAGATATGGGGGATAAAAAAATGTCCAAAACGTTGCCTTTTCAAGGTTCATATTGCTTCTGATTTTTGTCTCTGCAGTTACATGAATGGAAGAGAGGCAATGGGAAAGTCCCAGTTTGAGAAAGCTGTGATCTGCTTCTTTAAAGCCATCACACTGCAGCCAGAGCAGGTGCTGCACTACATATGACACAGACTTACCCATGTTCAAATTTACTGTATGTTAAGATTTGTGCCTCAGCAGTTAATGGTGGGGCTGTACTGACTCGGGGTGGTTTTATCCTAATAAAATAAAGTTTTCGATTGTTTATCTCACTTCAGTCATTATCGATTTAATTCTAACCTGCTGCTGTGTGTTTGTAGACTCAGCTGTATGTGAGCCAGGCGGAGGCCTACCTGCAGCTGTGTGACTTCCAGTCAGCGGCAGCCTGCTATAAACGGGCCTGGCTCCTGGAGCCCGGTGCCTTCAGCGCCCGCCTGGCCTTCATCTACTACCTCCAGGTCTCCGCAGCACTCCTCTGCTCTGGCTGGGCTGATTGTAACGCAGCCTTCATAAACTCAGAGATTAATGCCCAAACTAAAATCAATTAAGGGTTATCTCTCTGTTTCGTGTTGTCTTCAGGGCCAGTGTTTGTTTGACGGAGGCCTTTTCCTCGAGGCTCTGGAGGCCTTCACAAAAGCTGCGGAGCTGAGGCCCGACTGCAGGGCCTACGAGGTCAGAAGGTCGGAAACCTGCGTACTAAGATCATGTTAATCATTTAGTTTTTTTTGGCCAAAATTTTAAAAAAGAAAACATGCCTTCCAAACCCGCAGGCATGTTATATTATACAAAATACAGCTTTTTAAAGTTGTATGCTCCTCCCCTTTAGCCAAAATTAAAATTTTAAGTTCCTCCTCAGTGCTTAAAAAATTATTTAACATACCTTCTCTTTTTGCACCAACCCCCTCTCCTCTCATAAATAACAAGCAGTACCTAAGTCATATCTAAATATTCAGTTCTAATCCTATTCTGAATTCATTATTATTTTTCTTGAATAATATATATCAAAAGGCTGTTGTAAAGTAATGAAAAAGAACTGATGAGGAGTATTGTGACGGCCATTTCAGAGGACGTATGGTCTTTAAGGTCATGGGAAACTTATGGAAATTCACAGGTAAAAATGTGCATAAACACTGTGTATGTAGATGTGTTGATACATTGATCAAAATCACAGTGAACAAGAAGAGCACTTAAGCCTTCAGATGAGACGTACAGTTTTGTTGTTATGGCTTTGATTCTAGTTTTTCTGTTTGTGATTCACACACATTGTTCATGAATGTCTTTTGTCCAGCCTGGCCTGTCTGACAGCTGCAGGACGCCACGCTGACTGTCTGAAGCTGGTGAACGACTGGATGCTGTCAGATGGTCCCACCGCCGACCTCTACGTCCTCAGAGCCCGACTGCACAAACTGCTCAGCCAGGTTACAGCTGCAGAGACTTCTTACACCTCACACACCTAAAACCAGCAACCACACACACATCTGCGGCTCGGCTGACGCTGCAAAGAATCGGGCAGTTAAAGGGAAACTTTCGTATACACACATTCAGATGTGTGTGGTGACGCTGATGTTCTCTCGTGTCCAGACATCACAATGTTATCAAGACGTGAGGTCGGCGTTGGCGTTGAACCCAGCATGTCGTGAAGCCGCAGCCCTGCTGCTGCAGCTGCAGGAGGCCAGTGAACGGGCCAGACTAAAGGCCGTGGACAGAGCGTCCACCGGCCGGCTGCCTGACGCCCTCTGCATGATCAACGTCGCTCTGGAGAACTGCCCCCAGGATGCACGCCTCTACCTGTTCAGGTGAGTCCACATGAAACATTCAGACCTGAATGAAACCGAGTGGTGAAAACTGTACAAGATCTGAGTTACAAAGGTGCTGTAAAATAAAACAAAACGTACAAGATGACATCTTAGCATGTTTTTGGACTGTGGGGGGAGACGAAGCCCCCCTGAATAAAAAGCATACAGACGTGGAGAGAACATACCAACATATAGTGACGTCTGAGCTGGCGTTTTACATTTTCCGATTTTAAAAATCTCAGAGCTAAACTTGATCTATTTGGCTGCATTTATTTCATTTAAATCCAAATTAAATCTGTTTCATTCACTCCAATTCTCCATCAGAGGGATTCTGTACCGACGTCTGAAAGACTTCACAGCAGCCATTGAGGATCTGGTGACGGCTGTGGAGCTGAGCGAGGAGGAGGAGGAGGAGGAGAAGGAGGAGGTCAGAGTTCAGGAGGAGGCCACAGTCGAGAAGGACGAGCGCAGCTCCGCGGAGGAGGAGGTGACCTTTCAGCTCGTTCTCACCTACAATGACTTTGCTGTTCAGTGCTTCAGCCGAGGCCTCTACGCCGAGGCCACTCTGCTTCTCAACAAGGCCATCGAGGAGGAGAAGAGCGAGCCGGCTCTGTACCTGAACAGAGGAGGTGAGTGAGTGTGTGTGTGTGTGTGTGTGTGTGTGTGTGTGTGTGTGTGTGTGTGTGATGACGTCATTTTTACCTATGGAGAAAATACATGCTATTTCAACTAGGTGACCTGTCACAATCAATGTTGCTGCTAATCAGGCAATGATCATCAAAAAAAAAATCTATTTTGCATGTGGTAATGAAAATGATTTAAAAAATCAGAACAAAAACAGTGGCATCATGACAAAAACCTTTAACTTGTTAAAATTACTATATATATACATATAAAAAAACATATACATATACATATACATATAAACTGGTTCAAAGGATCCATCTGGGATGTTCGTGTGTGTGTGTGTGTGTGTGTGTGTGTTACAGATTGTTTCTTTAAACAGGGTGATTGGTGTTTCGCCATGGCCGACTACCAGCAGGCTGAGGAGATGATGCGGCCTGATGACCCTGCTGTCCGGCTCCGCCTCGCTGTCCTCCACAACACGTTGGGCTCTCTCTGCTTCCAGGACGGGTCAGACCCACACTAACACACACGCAAATTAACACCCACACAAACTCATTCAAACCCGAGGAGGACGGGCATCAAATCCTGTTTCGAGGCGGTGTTTGTGAACGTGTATGTGTGCGTCTGCAGGTGTTTCCAGGAGGCAGCTGACATGTTTTCTCTGGCCGTCCAGTACGACCCCACAGCCAGTCAGTACTATGAGAACAGATCCAAGGCCTTCCGGAAACTCCAAAACTTGGACAGAGCCAGACGGGACTTCATCTGCACGCTGATCCTGGATCCCACCAACGAGGAGGTGCGAGCTCTGTCTCGCCATCCAGATCCACTGACATGAGACACTTTTTCAGAGGATTTAGTCACAAAAACATTATATAATCTTTTTATTCAATGTGCTGAACAGTCTCCATAGCTTATAGTGCTAAAAAGTGGTAAATTGTGTATGTGTGTGTGTTTGTTTTGTAGCTGCCTCCTCTGCTCATGCATCTGTTCCCCGGCTGCAGCGTGTCTGATGTTCTGTCCAGTCCAGCAGGACAAGCAGTCAGAGACCAGCTGATGGACACCATCCAGGCCTGCAGCTCCTCCTCTGATCAGCAGAGGTCAGCAACCCGACAGCCGTTAGGACTAAAGCAGCGCAGCAGAACGTGTTGATAAGACCATGTAGTCCTTATAAAGACCTTATGTTCCTCATATAAACTTTTTCCACACGCGTGTGCTGGCTTGGTTTGGTATTGTTTGACTTTGCACGTCACATGTCTGTGTTACCCATTATTTTACAGCAAAATGCCACAAAACTATATTTATTATTATAATTATTATTCATTTAAAGTTATCTAAAAGAATTATTATTTTAAGCACTTTTTTCTTTTAAAGGAGGCCTATTTGTTCAGGTTTGAAAGGGTTAAGCATCCTCCTCGCGCAGAATCTGCTGAAAAAAAATGACTTGAATGTTTTTTATTCACAGCTTATTGTCAGCGTGTAAAGATGCTCCATGTAACCAGCAGCATACTGAGACAAATGTGTCTTGTGTTGTAATGTGTTGTTAGACTGAGTGAGAAGCTGCAGAAGATGACTCTGACCGGTGAGAACACAGCGAGCCAATCAGAGGCCCCGCCTGCAGCAGGAAAGGAGCTGAAGCTGTGTGTGAACCAACAGGAGATGCAGCTCATTGTGAGGAGCCCTCAGCAGGTACTGACGGGGGAATCATGAATGAACACAGCAGCAGGGTTGTTTGTATCCAATGACATTCAGTTCTTACAAAAAGCTGCTAATTTTTGAAGGTGTATTACAATATAAAACTAATATCCTTTAGAGCAACTGATCGAGACACGGGTAGAAAGAATAAAGCAAATTTTCATAAACAGAGATCATTGAAAACTTTCAAAATCGATGTGAAACCACACAAAGCAATGTGCCTTTCTCACAGCACTTCAGAGTGAGCAGGAAAAGCTCAGGTGTCACTAATTACACTAACGAGGGCTCTGTTCCTCTGCTGCCCTCATGTGCTCCTTGGAAATTTCGCACTTCCCAGCTGTGCAGTCGTTACCACAACATAAAAGTGCTCTGCTTAGAAAAAGCAGCAAACATGGATGCTAGAAATAAAAATGGTTTTTTTTGGTGGCTGATGTTTTACTAAAAACCCAAAAAAATCAAAAAGGCTTGGTCATATTTTTTGTCCCAGTACAAAATCATGGACTCTGCATCTACTAATACCAGGGAATGCAAGGCATATTATGAGGGATGGTTAGACATTTAGATGATTTTTAAAACACGTTTTGCAGTTCAAAGTTTGCTTGCTTGCTGTAGCTAATAGAAGCAGATACTAAAGTGTGTAACTACTAAAAGTAAACGATAACTACTAAAAACAAAATAACCAAATATATGATTTTTTTTTTACTGTCAATTGTTGACACTGTTTCCATGCTTTGCTTCATTTCTGCTACCCAGAAATGTCATGCACTTCGGGAATCACCGAAAATCCTCAATTTCCCACTTCTAATCACAGTTTTGGAGGGCCGTTTATGTGGTCGTACCTCATGAATATGGTAAATACAATATTTCCGAGGAGTACGTGAAGGTAGCATAAGTGTCTCAGCGACAGAGAGCCAGTATGAACAACACCAGAATCCTGAAATCAAAGCAGCTACATGACATTCAGCCATCATTAATTTCATTATTTTCACCTGGGCCTTTCCTGCTGTCATAAGTCAAACTGTCCTCCATCCTACCAGAACAATATCACCATAAACACAAGCTACAGACCTTCCAAACCTTTTGTCACGAGTACATGATGCTCAACTTTGTGTGGAACTGTGGCAGGTTGAAGAAGTGGTTGGATCATTTCTCCATGAATGTCCAGCTGCGCACCACACTGGGCCACGCCAAACCACACACCACCCACCATCAGCACCACCACCAGCATCCACACAGTGCAACACAACCAGTCCGCCCTGAGATACAAGAGGTGGTCGCACTACAAGAGATTTGGGCTCCACATCTCAGAAGTGATAATTGATTTTGCTTTGGATGGGAAGTAAATAATACATTTTTCTTTGCCTCAGACTTAAAACTTATTCCAGCAGGGGTTTGATGTGCTTAAACTTTGGCTGCAAACACTGTGAATCACTTTTAACAGCCGTTTAAACTGAAGAAAATCTACAAAACTTAACTATGCTCCTCTAACCCACACATAAAGAAAAATCTTTGTCTGTTTATCATCATATTTTTGATTCGTTTTGTGCAGCGCATGCTAAATCATATGTGCGTAGCCGCAACGCATCCATATGTGCCCATATGTTTTACAGATTTTGTGGGTATTTCTACTCCAGTAGTAAAGTTATTCTGTGATGTCTAAATTGTACAAGTTAAAATAAATAAGTAAATTGTAAAGAAAAAAATACAGAAATAAGTACAACGAAAGAGGAATGATTATAAAAAAATAAATAATAAGTAAATGCTACTCATCTTACCCAGCTAATAATAGGAATAGAACTAACACTAATAAATGCATGTATAAAAGCATGTTAGCATGTTATATCTACATGATCTTTGATTTCATCTTACAGAAAAACACTGAGGCAGACTGTAGAGTCTGAAACATCACCTCTCTAAAACTCTGTGGTATTATCCTTTAATTAGCATGCTGTCATGCGCTGTAGTCCAAAGGGTGGCAGCAGAGGCACAGTTTTAGCATGATAGCATTTCTCAGGATCCCTTAACAGTGTGCTGGACTGGTTACATTCTGTGTATCCATTATGAGTACTGTCTCTACAGCAGATCCCCATCTACATTTTGCAAGTGATCTCATTTGTCCGATTTGCTCAATTCTTTGTACGCATTTAAACACCGAAACTTAAGGGATTAATCTGTCAAAAATATAGCAAATTCATTGTTTTGTGAAACTGTGTTGATAAAGTGTTCTTTCCTTCTCTTTCTCTTTCTCTCTCTTTGTCCTGTGATATTTTTTTCTGTCTCCGTGTCTCTGTTCTCCACCTGACCTGTAAACATCTGTGTTAATCAATGACCCAAACCCATACCACAAACCAGACCTGAAAGTTTCCTGTAATGATCTTCACAGACGACCTACTTGCTGTTAGTTATATTCTTTGTCATTACCAGTAAATAGCACAATCTAAAATGTGTGTTTTCAGTTTAAAAAGTACAAAAGTAGGAGGACAGCAAGTACTGGCACATTTTTGAAGTCATTCCATCCAAAGTATAATCTTGAGCACACAGCTAATGCCTTACATGGTTTGTTTACACGAGGGCACAGCTGACTGGTACATTGGTTTGTTTACATGAAGGCACTTCTGATTGGTACGGTGGTTTGTTTACATGGGGGCACACCTGATTGGTACAGTGGTTTGTTTAAATGAGGGTACAGCTCATCCCTACGGTCGTTTGTTTAAATGAGGGTACAGCTCATCCCTACAGTCATTTGTTTACATGAGGGCACAGCTGATCGGTACAGTGGTTTGTTTACATGAGGGCACAGCTGTTTGGGACACTGGATTGTTTACATGAGGGCACAGCTGATTGGTATAA
The DNA here is from genome assembly GCF_008729295.1 of Plectropomus leopardus. NCBI lineage: Eukaryota > Metazoa > Chordata > Actinopteri > Perciformes > Serranidae > Plectropomus > Plectropomus leopardus. The sequence goes on along the minus strand of NC_056468.1, from coordinate 35,756,887 downwards.
TGGTTTGTTTACATGAAGGCGTGTTACAGTAATAATAGTAGTAGATGGGAAAGTACATAAGCATTTTCTCTTGCAGATTTACTGAAAAGAGAAAAATACACATAAAAAAATACACATAAAATGTAAATAGTTTATACCTGATGAATTTCTCTCTGTTGCTCAACTGAAGTGATGAATCTGATCGTATCGCTGGTGATGAGTACTAGCAGTGAAGATGTGTTGTGGCTGCAGCTCTGTGGTGTTCTCAGAGCGTCAGCTGGCCTCGCAGCATTAACAACAGCTGTGGCAACAGCTGACACACAGCGAAAGGACCTGTGGCACATTGGCTGCTGCCTCACCATAGAAAGTACCCACAGCACACAGCGAAAAGCACAAACATACCAAACATACCAGAGTCTGTCACAGTCACTTCTCACTGTGGTTGTTGGTGCTTAATTGACTCTAATGAAATTGATATTCTCTCTTTGCCGTGTCTGAATTGACTGGAATATTGGAGAAAGCACTTTTTTTCTGGTGTCTAAGTCATATTTTTTTATGTGTTCAGATGTTTTTTTTTTATTATATTTTGATACCCACTGAAATTCCACACCGCCGTGGAATGTGGGTGCAGACGACCACGAAAGAGACGACCATGCTCACTCCTGTGTCAATCAGCGCTTATTGTGTTGACACGGTTGATGTCTGCTGAGCAGTGGCCGCCCAATAAGACCCTTAGACAGTGTGTGTGTGTGTGTGTGTGTGTGTGTGTGTTTCTATTCTTGTGAGGACCACATTTCCTAGGAACAGGATTTGTACGGTCATGAAAAACCTGGAAACAGCATGGAATTTGCAAATAGCAATTTCTAGGCCTGGAAAAGTTTTGTAAAACTAAATATATCCTTAAAGTTTTGGAAGAGTCAGGAAATTTTGTTTCACAAACCTGTATAATAACAAATGTTGTGATCAAGGACAGCTGTGAATTTGGAAATCCAATGCTGATTTCTGTTCCCTCCCCAGTGCTAATCCTTTTCCAAATTCATTATTTTTTATTAATGATATATATTTTAAAAAGATAATACATAGTAATGAAAAACAAGAAGTAAAACAAGGAGTATCAACGGTCATTTTGTTAAAATTTGCCTCAAAGTCATGGCAATTTATTGGTAAATAAGCTATGAACCCTGTCAGGGTCAGCTGATCCTGAAAATCCTTATAATCCCAATGGCATTTTCCAGGTCCTCACAACGGCTGCTTTTAGGTTAGGTCTTTAATTTAGGGTCAGGATTAGGATTGGGTTGGTATTAGATTTTTAGTAACTGAACCGTTAGTATCAGTGATCACAGACAGAAGAAAGTCTTCATAAGCATAGAAGTACAGTCCTGAATGTGTGTGGGCCTCAGCCCCTCAGCAGAGCGGTGCGGGATAGACAGTGGTCGTAAAGGAGCTGAAAAGTGTTTCACACTTGTGCAATAAAAGGCTCAAGTTACCGTCCTGTCAGGGCCGGGAGGCGCAGCCAGCCGGGTGGTGCCGGTGGCCCAGCCAGCCAAGTCTCTGAGCCCAGACAAAAACACCTTTCTCTGGGCACAGGAGCTGGCGGCTTGGCCCCGACTCAAAACATTCCCTGGTGGAGGGGAGGTTCATTCACGTTTTGGCCCGAGACTGTTTTGTCTAAGATATGCAGAACACGTTTGTAGTCTTTGGGTAGTGTTCGGGGCAGGTGACGTGCGCGGACGCACAACTCCATGTCCTCCTGAAGTGAAAGTGGAACGGGATATGTGGGTTTGGAATTGGATTAGTGTTGCTAGACTGCAGTGGGCCTTGAAGTATGTGCCAGTCAGGGTTTTTGTCAATGGTCGGGGTCTGCAGAGCACGTATCACCGCGTTATGATGACGGCTCAGATGGTCGAGGCTGTTAAAATTCCACGAAACGTCCCTAAAGACCAGTTGAAACAGGGTCACAACATTTCATTTTATTCTTCAGAATATTACACAATGATCAAAAGCAAACACACTAGACTGAATATACAATTTGCAATAAATAACAATATGATAATGATAAAAGTTTTCAGCAGTCTGAACAGTGCACATTAAGCAACCATCATAGCCAAAACTGCTTGATTGGTGAACCAGAGTTAACCCTTTGAAATTTGATTTCTGTCAAAAACATGGGGAAAGGGCAGTGAGCAATGAAAGAAGAAATGAAGCAAGAGGTCAGTGGAAAATACAAGAAAATTACCTGAAAAAAGAAGAAAGTTAACATAAACAAACAAACAAGACTTGGAAAAAGTGATAAAAAATTATAATTATTCCGTAATAATTCTGTCTGTAATAAGTTAAGTTTTTCCCTAACTGTCTTTTTCTCCTAGACATTTTTTCCTTAGCTTTTTGGTGGATGTTTAAAATTTAAGTTTAAAAAAATTACCTCAAGGTGTTCTTCTACATATTTTTTTCCCCGGTTCAGGGATTATTTTTGGGGAGTTTTCTTTAGTTGGTCTAAGGACAGAGGGATGTCGTACGCTGGAAAGCCTTGAAAAAGAGGCAAATTGTGATTTGTGATAATGGGCTTTATACATACAATTCAACTGACTTTACTTGACTTAAGACATCTCATCTACAGGAAAGGGACTGATGTAAGGTCACAGTGACCTTGACCTTTGACCACCAAAATCTAATTAGCACATCACTGAGTCCAAGTGAACGTTGGTGCCAAATTTGAAGAAATTCAGGCAAGTTGTTCTCGAGGTTTTTCATTCACGAGAAGGAAATGGATTTAATTTTTCCCGTGACATTTTCCCTAGCGTTTATTTAAAAAGATATATTTTTAAATCTACTAATTTCTTGCAGTTGGTGGAACTATTCCTACCTTTGCTCGTTGCCCTTCTCCCATGTTTTGAAAGAAATCATTCCAACTTTCTTGGAGTTCAAAGGTTCAAATATTTCTGACAGGTGTTTTAAAGCAGCACAAGAAAAGTGATGTGGCTCCAGGTTATAAAGGGTTAACAGACAGAGGAGTCCACCTGCTGCTCCAGAAACACATCAAGATGCTTCAGTCGGGTTACAGACTGATGTCTGGGGCCGCCGCTTCCCCTCGCTCCAACGTCTGATGCTCCACATGACACATTTGGCACCTCGAGGACGTATAAAAACGGTAAAATGTGCTTTACAGTCTTGTAATTCTCATAAACGAATTCGGCCGCGTGCTTCCTTTCCCTGAGAGAGACGGGAAAGAGAAAGAGGAGGGGGGACAGACAGACAGAGGCGAGCAGACGAAGCGTCTCCCCTGAGGAACATTTCTAAAGACAATTTATATATTTTGGAGAGATAAACCATCTGCCTGTTTGTTCTTCTCATAAATTTTCCAGTCAGTTTTACTGGCTTGTCTCAGCCACCGTCTCCCTGTCCGTGCTGTGTGTGTTCTCTCGTAGCGTGCTGCCTGTCCTCGGCTTTGGACAAGCGCTTCAGACAGCTGTGTTCTTATCGGGTCTTTGAGGGCAGCGGAGGCCCGACTCGCTCTTTGTTCTTGCCCTTAAATTTTTCATGACCACATCAGGGTACTTTTGGTTCTCCACCTGCTAGCTTCAGTGGCTGGAGGATTCCTAAAGTCGCTGCTGACCTTAAATATTCTACCAGCCAAAAATGATGTTTTGGAGTAGAAAAGAACGTCCACATGATGGTTGGTTTCCTGCTGAAGGAGATTAACTTACCAGCCACATACAAGTTTATCAGCATTTGGCTGACAGTTATTTGGTGTTTTTCCCGTTCCCCGCTCGTCGCCGGCCACTCTGTCCGCCCGTTCTTCAGGATGAAGTCCTCCTACTTTAGACCGACTGACAGTTATGTTTTTGGGGTCACTTCCAGCCGTTCATCTCTTTGAGCTTGCTGATGCTGGTCCCTTTGACAGGTGTGGAGGGCGGGGGGTTGTACAGAGGCAGGATGGGGGTGCTACAGCGTCGTGTCCATGGCTTCTCGGTGGGGATTGTCCACACGGTACGAGACGACTTCTTCTTCGTCTTCTCCGTCTTCTCTTTAGCGGTACCAGGGGACATGGACTGGTGGGGGAACAATTAGGAAGCAGGATTAGGGTGACATAAAGGACTGACAGTGAATAATGATGCTTTACTACAGGGTCAATTTACCCTCTAAATTAGTAATACTAAACTTACGGCCAAATGTGGCCCCCAACAGTGTGCTTGGTGGCGCCTAAACCATTTTCTAATTCACAAAAATTAAGAGATTCACACTGGGAATTGTTTTTGTACTTTTAGTATTCATTTGGTGGGAGAGTGCATAAAACAGCATCAAAATAGAGTTTGTTTATCAAAAACAAAGTGCCTATAGAGGATCCCCCACACCCCCCGATAAAGGTCCTAGCTAAGACCCCAATGTCCCCCAAACAAAGCAAGTTCAGTATACCTGGTCCAAACAGTGTAACCTTTCGCTTTCTATCTCGTCCACTATCTTGCCTTCATATATAATCTTTACAGCTGGCCTTTGCTCTGTGTTTAGATTTAATGAATGTGACATACGCAGCAGCAGAGAGCGAAGCAGCTGAGCTTTGCAGCGTTTTGTCCTGTCCCGGCGTAGCGGTTCTTCTTTGGCAGCAGTAGGATGAAGGACACAGCCAGAGACAGATGGTAGAAGCTGTGGACGTAGGCGTAGTCCCACTCCTGTAGGAAAGAGAGTACAGCACATCCTCATTATGAAGATATTTATGCATGTTTTTTAAAAAACAGTTTTATGTCAGTGAACCAGAGTCCCTACATCACTGTAGTATGCCTTCGCTAACCCGTTAAGTTGCAGTTTCAAGGTGGACAATTCAGTATCTGTCCAAATGTCTCCCATTCTCTCTCTGAGATATGAAGTTGAGTAATATCCAGACAGTTTCCTATGACCTTTAGAATATTAAATGTCATCACTTCAACATTTTATCCTATAAGACGTTTAAGTCAAATGTTATCATTGTTAAAGTGTAAATTCTTGAGTTATGACCAAAAACATGTTTCATGAGGTCCTGACCTGTGACCACCAAATTCTACTCGGTTCATTCTTGAGTCCAAGTGGACGTTTGTGCCAAAATTAAAGAAATTCTTTCAAGGTGGTCTTTATATTGTGATGTATGAGATATTGTGTTCACAACAATGACATGGGTGCAAGGTCACAGTGACCTTGACCTTTGACCACCAAAATCTAATCAGTTATCAGTTTAGTCCTAGTGAATGTTTGTGCTAAATTTAAAAAAGATCTCAAGCTGCTCTTGAGATATTGTCTTCATGAGAGTGAGACAGAGGCAGCCACAGTGACCCTGACCTTTGACTTACGACCACCAAAATGTAGTCAGTTCATTGTTATGTCTAAGTGGACATTTGTCACAAGTTTAAAAAGAAATTCTTTCATGGTGTTCCTGCGATATAGTGTTCACAAGAATGGGAGGTGCGTACGGACGGACGGACAGAAAGCCTGAAAACAGAATGTCTCCGGCAGCGGCTCCTGCCATATGTTCTATGCTGACGACACTCACCTCAAAGTAGAAGCGAAGCATCAGAGCGAGAGCGCCGAAGCAGCAGCCCGGACCAACCTGCTGCGTGTACACCGTCTTCTCTGGATACACCGCACGCAGCTGCTTCATCTTCTGCAGCTGAAACACCATCATTGCAATGATACCCACAGATTAGACATAAAAGAGAGTGACTCGTTGATGAGAAGAGGAAAAGAGTAAGGTGGAAAAAAAATGGGAGGGGAGGTTAGAAATAAAGAAGAGCACAAGGAAAGGAAGAGGATAAGAAGAAATACAAAAATGAAAAACATGAACAATGTGGAATAAGAAAGCATCATGTGATCTAGAAAAGAAATGTTTCCATTGCAATTTTGCCAAATATGGCTTTTTCAGATCACCTGAAATATGACCTCATGGCGTATTTTATATTCTCAGTTTCAATTTGCGTGTATTGAGGATCAATGCGAACCCGCCTGTTTACCATAACCTGATAATAACTCACCCATTTGACAGTGATGATGAAGACAGCTGATCCGATTGGTCCAGAGTAGATCCCATATCCCCAGCGATCCTGGTAGATCCTCACCGCGATGGTCAACACGCCAAACATGGTTAAACTGGAGCGCTGTGGTTCATCAAAGTCACCCAGAGCTGGGACAAAGAGACGCATGCTGCATGTGAGACAAACTGGATCCTTTCACCTGGATACAAGTTTCCTATTCAGGAACTGCTGGTCAGCTTTCTGTGGGTCTAAACCCAGATAATTATCATTAAACTGAAGGAATACTTCACCCCAAACGTGAAAGAAAGAAATCCTGCATATTAAAATGTGAACGTAAAATGAAAGTAGCCCACAAAAAGCATTAGGCACAAGAAGCCATTGAGTCTGAGAGCTTTTAGTTCAGCCAAACATGGCACCATGACACTTTTTCACTGTTTGCGTTCTGGTGTCCTCCGTGTGTGTGTGTGTGTGTGTGTGTGTGTGTGTGTGTGTGTGTGTGTGGAGGTTATATGATAAAGTGAAAGCAAGCATGTCTGAGCACATGTGAACTTAACCCAAAGACACAACATGTGTTCCCAGAGCTGGCTGTGTTTACGCCTCCACGCCGGCCGGAGGCATTATGATTTCAGGTTGTCTCAAGTAATCTCAAGAATACTTAAGGGTAATCACTTCAAATTTGGCACAAACGTTCACTTGGACTCAAAGATGAACTAATAAGGTTTTGGTGGTCATAGGTCGAGGGTCAAGGTCACTGTAGCCTCATCTGTAACTTTCTTGTAAATGTGATATCTTTAAACCCCTTTCTGTAAATTTGGCACAAATGTTCACTTTGACTCAACAGTGAACTAATAAGAATTTGTTGATCAAAGGTCATGATCACTGTGACCATTGGTCAGTCTGAAGTGTCTCATGTCGGCCTTGAGATAATTTCCTCAAATTTGGCACAAACGTCCACTTGGGCTCAAGAATATACTGATTGGAACTTGGTTTTTGCAAAACATGTCTTTGGCCGTAACTCAAGAATTCATACAATGATGATGACAAAATTTAACACCAATGTCTAAAAGGACATGATAATAAAGTTATCAAAGTTTATACCCAAAAGGTCAAAATTGACCTCGTACTTGGGTAGTGTAGTTGTTAGATACTAATCAACCATCGTCTTTGATGAGTGTTTTTTGTGCTTTCTTGAATTTACACTTAACAGTAATAAGTTCCAGTTTTTCATAAACATCAATAAGAGAAACATGACAATAAACGTGCATCTACCTGCTGCAACCACGAGTTTAGTAACTAGTCTGTAGACGGTCAGCTAGGACTTACCTATCAGTGTGACCCACATGGAGAGAGCCGTGCCGTAAACACTGAAGTACTCCAGAACGTCGTACCTCATGAAACACAGGATGGAGAGACCTGGTCCATCACATGCATGGTAGATCTGCAGATTGTACAAGTTTTCAGTCAGACAGCAGTATCGAGAAGGTTAATGGTTTTTTGAAGACGTTACCAATAGATTAACAGCTTTTAAATACAGTACGAATTTCCGTTGAACTATCGGTTATTCAATGTTTCTAAAGTGAAGCATATATGAGCTGACTGTCATCTGAAGGTGGAGGGGATGGTGGATTACGTGCCACCAATGGGCGAGACGCTTGATAAGCTGCAGGCTACTGTTCAAGACCAACAAACAAAAAAAGGTTACTATTTTTTTTTTTTTTTTACTAAGACATTTCTTTGTTTCCCACAATTTTTAAGTCATCAAAGTTGGTGTTTTTTACCAAAACATTGCAAGAAAATCACTTAAAAATTAGTTTTAAAAAAGCTGGGAGGACTATTAGAAAATTAACAATTTTGAATTTAAAATTAAAATAAAATAAATATGTTAAATCAGACAGCAAACAAAAAAACAAAACATCCACATTATTATAATTATAATTATTAATTTTAAAATTTTTTGTTCAGAACCAGCCACAGAGACCGCTTACTGCTTGTTCAACATTTCCCTCAAACACCTCAATCAGCGAAACACAAACAACTCAGTTGAACCGTAAACTCACCGCAATGAAGAACATGGTGAAGAAGTAGACCATGGCCTCCATGTGGAAGCCCCTCTTGGCGGCCACGCTGGCTGTAGGCAGAAACACCAGGCTGCTGACTGTCGGAAGCAGCATCTTGGCGATGAATGCACCCATGGTGGAGGGACAGCAGAGGCTTGTAGATTAGAAAATACACTTTGGGCTTCAGTAGTTCTTTGAAATGATCTTATAAAGAAGATAATCTATAAGCTGTGTACACTCTGTGGTGTGTTAAAGTGCCGTTTTAATTGATAATAATATGATGCCAACTAGGAAAGCTGATGTCCTCAGGTCTCGTAGTCCTCATTGTGTGTGATGAGTGTGTCCAGTAGTGAATGGATGAGCTACAGAATGCACACACAGCACACACACACACACACACACACACACACACACACACTCCCACATAGTATGAACACACCCAGCTGTCCAGTTTGGCCCTTTAAAGTTTAAATGTCCCCCAGGCTGGCAGGTCCACAGAGGCCCGTGTGTGCAGTGTCATGGCTGAGCAGCTGTTAGCATACCAGGACGACATGGGAGTGGCTGCAGGCAGGACAACATGCCATCCTGTAGCAGATCTACACACTGTTACAACCAGAGTCCAACACCTTTATTCTCAGTAATTGTTTTAACTGTTTACCTGCATTTTAGTCACCGAACGTGGGTGTTTTTTTATCAACCCATTGTCATGTTTCCACAGTTGTTGTTGGTTTTTTTGTTTTGTTTTTTACAAAAGTGGCGTTAAAATGTAAAGTTTCAATCCATCAGCTACACAATTGCATAAAAATGTCACATCTTTTTTTGCAAAACTTTTTGTAATTATTAAACAAACACACACAGTAACAGCCAAAACACAAAAACATAACTAATAATAATAATAATGATGATACCCCCCACCTCCCCACTCCAAGGCTCATAAAAGGAAAAAGGAAAAAGCAAAAGACAAGACAGGGATTTACTATATTCCAAAAAATAAATAAAGTCAGTCCACTAGAGAATGAACGCTTATTAAATTACCTCCCAGAACCTTAAACATTCTCTATAAACACCAGAAAATGTTGGGTTTTTTTATGTTAACATATAACATTTTCTTCCAAAAATGGTCTGTAATCTCAGGCCTTAATAACACAAGGAAATCAGGAAAGAAAACATAAGATACAGAAGCCTAATGCCAGTGTTTGCTGTAATGAATCATTGTGAGATCAGTGTTGTATGTTGTTGAAATATGTAAATAAATAACTTAATACAAAAGGAGAAAATAATAATAAAGATGATGTAAGGCAGAATAAAAAGAAAAAAACTATGAGGGAAGTGCTGAAGTGATAAAACAAACATGAACATCCATATTTGTGCCTGTTTAGATATAGAAAAATCCATGCAAACCAACAAACACACGGATACCGATATATGTCTGCATAAAATAAAATGTGCTTATGATATTCTGATGAAATGGTCATTTTTAAAGAGTGTTATAATCGATTTTAAATGACATGACTGAAACATATTGACTTTGAAATAAATGATTTATGAAGATCACACTTACAAAATAAAATGATGTCTTTAAAACATTATTGCAAGTTGTAGGTAACATTTAGCCAATATTGTGGGAACGTTCCCTGCTAGCTGGGATGTCTCGTCAAGTTGCTCTTTGCCTTCCCGAAGTATTTTTGCAAGAAACCAAACAAATATGCTCAAGTTTTAAAAATTAGATCCCCAAAATGTAAAAAGGCAACACTGGCAGTGGAATGACCCAGAAATTACTGAGCAGCTGTGGCTGAAAACAAAGCAGTCATACACGTCACTTTTCCCGCACACAGTTCACACTTTGCTTTAAAAAAACGAATATTTTTCCTGACATGATGACACATCAGATAGAGGTGGCACCGTGACCCGACCCAACCCCATCGCACAGAATATGACCGGCATGGCTCCAGTTGCAGGAATCAGTGGACTCATGTAGAGCACAGGGTGTAAAAGTGAGTTTTTTGTGTCATCTGAGAGAGGTGGCCCTCCAGCGGCGTGTCCTCGAGAACCATAAGTTTCAGATAAAAACTGGTCATGTGCCATATATGGCTGATTTGTGTTAGCCTCCTCTCGCTGAGGCCATATTTGACTCTGTGCTGCCGCTGTTGTTTAAATGATCCCGTGATGGTGAGGCAGCAGTTGTCCTCCTCTGCTCTCCTCTCAGCTGTTACACCTGCTCAAGGGCTCGAGGCAGCCACACAAAGGGTGCAGTATTGCCGAGGGGTTTCGCCCCCACCTCAGATTCTCTGAGTTCTTCGGTAACCCGAGCTGCAGGGGCCGGGGCTGGAAACAAACTCTCAGTCCTGATGGTTTTGGAAACGCTGCCGTGGCCTAACCACGCCCTCTGCCGGGAACCTCTCTGCAGATTTAACCCTACTGTTGAAACGTGTCTGCAGTGTCTGCTCCCATAGAAAACCGACCAGTCTGACATGTGATGAAGACGCAGGCTGAATTTACACCACGTGGTTCAAGTGATCCAACTCGTTTTCTCCTCTCACGCGGCACAGATTGGATATGTATCATGAACATGTAAGCAGGAAAAAAAGCACATGAAATCAGATATTTTCAGATCGGTTTCAGGCCTCATTCACATGTGGAAATAAATAAGATAAGATTCGGATGTCTGAAAATTGCGTCTGTGGTCTTAGCAGAAAGGTTGGATATCTTCTGGCATTGCAAGTCGTATAATGAAAATGTGATTTTCGCATTTTAACGGGATGAGCTTGTAAAACGTAACATTCAACAATGGAGGATGAGGGCTGGAGCCAGTAGTCAGAAGCAGAGGTCACCTGTCTTTTAAGTCTTTGGGGCAAAGAAACTGTTGAGGCGAAAATACAGGGTCTGATCAAAACCAACACATTTATGTGGACATTTCAGTCTCAATGGGAGAGTGCTAAAGATGGCACACTTTGAAACGTTCCAATACTTTCAAACATTGTTTCGAAACGTTTTAAGACGTCTCAGCTTCCTTTTTAAAGTACGCTCAGGGTCAGACATGCTTCAGACATATGCTGTGAGCCGTACCAGAGCAAATATGGAGCAGCATGGTGCGAGAGATAAGAGCTTTTTATAAAAGGTGCACCAGCCAAAATCCTCCCGCTCTGCTCTGCTCACATGCTCTGGTAAGCAGGCGGACAAAAAAATTTGACATAGGCAGCAAATCGGAATTGGGCATCAAGACTTGTTTAAATCCAGTCATCGTGTATACATTAGTAAAGCAGTTGGTATATTGTAATGTGATAAAACACTTAGCTCAGCTCTTCTGTGGTTGCAGGTGACTCTCCGTGACCTTTGCTCTCCCACTGCAGCACTCTCACTTCCTGTGGGAGGAATGTGCATGTGTCCTGACCACCTGTGAGGGAAAAGTAGCTTGCTACGGTAAACTGATGCGGCAGCGCAAGTCTTCATTGTCACTGGCAGCATGACTCACATGACCTCAGATGACCCCAGCCCAAGCCCCCACTCACCCTGCATGAGTCACGAGGGACAAAGCGGCCAGAGAACAGGTGAGTAAATATACATCTCCCACTTTTTCAGCCTCTCTTACAAACTCAGTGCAGACTGATTTGGATGTGTTTGCCGGAGCTGCTTGGGCAGAGACGGACTGTATTTTGACTTGGTGGGTTATTGCATGTCTTCGGTAAATTGACAAATATAAGTGCGTTCACCGGTGTCGTGTTACATCAGTACCAATCAGAGCCGGAGCAGATAAACACCTGTGACAACTGCAGGCTGATTTGCCTGTGAATGCTGATTGTTATCTTTCCCATCACATACAAAAGTCACATGTTAGAGGGTGTTAGCAGGCTTTTTGTGCAGTGGAAAAGGGGCTTTAATGGACAAAGATAGCCTACCACTGGAACCAAGAAGGGTGCCTAAATGGACTTCTTTTCTTGGGGCCCCCCAGAGTGTTGGACCACCACTGGGTCCCTCAAAACATACTCTGAAACAGACGGCAGACATGTACAGCAGGGTGGGCGGCGGGTTGGACAATGGCTGCATTTACATGCACACTTTTTCTCAATCGGACTGAAGATTCAGGTCAGCTGGTTACATGGGATGTCCTCTAAGACTATATGTTTTTTTCCATGCACCGATGCATGTAAACGGAGCAGCTGTGTCACATGAGCAAAAATGATGAATATAGTAACTTCACAGGGCTGCCATCTCTCGCATTGACAATGAGACACCTGCAGTTGACACTTTTCACACACTTTCTCGCCACAAGTGCATTTTTCCTGTAGTGAGAAATAAGTAACCAGCGCATTCTCACTCTGAACTGGTCACATGGTGCCGCTCTGCCAGGACCCTCCGTGTCAAACCATAGAGTTTTAGGTATCCTCCGCTCCGGGATGCCGTAAAGGTGATGTCAACAAATGCACATGGTGGGATGAAGCAGCACGGTCCTCTCTCCCTCTTCTCTCCCTCCTGTCCCACGCACCCAGGCAGGAGCGAGTCAGTAACTATGGATACAAGGCTGCTCGAGTGTCCTGTCTGCACTCCAGGACGCTGAAGTCAAACTAACGACTAAAATGGATATTTATCATCTGTTCAGTGCAGCATTTGCTGTTGTTTTGATGCTCTTAACAACAAAATACTCTTGTGCTTGGAAATTGCCATTTTCTGGATCTGGAAGTGGAGAAACGTGTCTTCACATCCCCTTACGTGAGGACGGAGCATGTGCAGAAAGAACGCAGCCAGAGATTAATCAGCTTTGTTGTCTACATGATTTTCTCTTTTGATCAGTTGTTTAAAAGGTTTAAACTGCATCTGTGGAGTGGACTGAAATGTGAATTGATATGTGCCTGTTTAAGATGACTGAGGTGTTTATATTGATCATGTTTAATCTCTTTGGGCATTTAAAGTGACTCTAATCAGATTAGGAGTCTCAATATAAGCGTACATATTGACAATCCTGACATCATCTGAGTAAAATGTAAATCTGCAGCATCACTGAGAGAATTTTACAGGAAAAGCTCGTCCGGTGCAGCTTTGAGACTGAAAGTCTTGGTAATCTTGATTTTTTTGCGGCAATGAAATGTGAGGACCCTCAGTTCTTCTCGTCCAGGAGAGTGTGGCCTGTGGTGACTTTCACCTCAGGACCCCTCAGTCTAAACACGGCGGGTTAGTGTGGGAATGCAGAACAGACTTCCTGGACGCATCTGAAAAAACACCGGGCTTCCTTTTGATTCCGTAATAAATAGCCGTGACCTGTGAGCCCCGGGCCGTCTTTCACAAATAATTGGAGGGCAGTGCTTATGTTTCAGACAGCCAGTCGCTCCGGACAAAAAATGGGAACCAGTGTGAGCGCAGCGCTTCACCTCAGCGCTGCTGTTATTTCACCTCGTCAGTTAATGGTCATCCCGACATTGTCATTCTTTGTTTTGATTTAAATTCCAATAAAAAACCCTATTTGCTCTTCTAATTATATAAAACGACTTAATAAGCCGGAAATTATTTTTTTCCTACAGTTTCCCTTACAGAGACTTCTGGCCGTTCTTCTCTTTCATCAAATTTTAATTAAAAGCTAAGCCTTGTTTTTCTCTGGATGCCGTTGTTTAAAGGATCGTTTCAACAAACTCTCAGACAAAACACAGCTGTCTACCACACTTTATTGTATCGGATTGAGATACTGTTGAAGTTTCGTCTGTAACAGCACTTCAGAAGGATGGTTCTGAATTTTTAAAGTGGGGTTGTGTGAGGTACTAATCCGTTGTCAGTCGATATCAGTCGTCAGGCCCCCAGTTTGGAGAAGCAGGCTGGAGTCTGACATGGAAGCCAAGCAGTGAACTGCGGTGGACGGGTCAGAAATGTAGTTTCTTCGCAGCTGAATTTTACTCGTGAGACGGATAATTGATCTGTTGATGCGTTCACAGCTGATGAGATCGATGGATGAGAGAAGATATTTGCAGATTTTTGAAGTGAACTTTTAGGCCCAGCAGGGTGAACAGTTTAATTTCACTTTTAATGCGCCTGACACTCTGCTGCTCTTCTCTGCCGCTACTGCGCTATAAATAACCCGACGGTGTTTTAATACGGCTCCTAACTAACAGTCCAGCTCCACCGAAACCATGGCGGGACAAATGGCGGCCGGCCTCTTGGTTATTAACGGGAAACACAGCTGCTGGATGGCGTAAGCTGAGAACGTGACAGCGGCAGCATGATATGTGGACGGACGGCATCGACTGAAGATGCAGCTCGACAGAACTTGTCACGTCTGCATGATACACTGCTGGACGGTGTCATGTTGAAATGCTGCTGGTAACGGTGTAATATAAACAGCGAGAGGGTGCCTGTAGGGCGGGCGAGGGGGGCGGCAAGTGGCTTCAACAAACCCCAGACTTTCATGCAGGAGTGCGGTGTTCACGTCCCCTGTGAATGTGTTGTTGTTTTTCTACACTTTACCATGAGCCGCTTTTGCCTGATCCCAACCATCCGTGTGCGTTTACATCCCGTCCCGGCGTTGGTTGCCATGTGCTTTTTTGCCAAAACACCATGTGCTTTTGTTGACACCCCAGAACGTCAACTGCAGATGTGAAAGAACACTCTGAACGTAACGTGTAGACGATGATAAAGTGCCAATATGTTATGAACTGGATGATAGTGTGTCGGCTTTGCCTTTCCTAGTAGGGCCTCATGTGAAAACTATGAATTGGCAAGCTCAGTTACTGAAATTGCTGCTGCTTGGTGCGTTTTTGGGTGGTGGTGTATTCTGATGATGTCAGCCTCAGCTGATGTGTGTGGGCTTACTTAGAAGTCAATGAGCGCCGGTGTTTATATGTGTATTACTTGTTGTGTTTTTTGTCCATTAGAGAAAGAAACGGCATGTACGGCCCCAAACTCAGCTTCACCTCCAGCTTTTCTTCTTTTCTTAATCTATTTTTCCATCCAAGTGTTTTCAGGAAGAAGGGTGTTTTGTTTCACACATTTTAGACCGCAGCTAGAGTGGGCAACTTTTTTATTTCATTTTTTTCCTCTTTCTGTGGTCGTGTTTATAACGCCTTTAATTGCTCTTTTGTCTGCATGCGCCAACCCTAATGACTCCAGACTTTGCTGCAAATGGGCACACACAAAAACACACCCATGGGAGTGTTGTAAGCTCTTGTGCAACACACATTTATTTATTTATTTATTTGTCATACCGAGGGTGGGGGGCTTTATTGGTGGTAGTGGTGGGCGGGACTTGTTCCTCTGGACTGGCAACCTCCCTGAACTTTGTCTATCAGCTTATAAATCTGGCAGTGGAGCAGAGCGGTGACTAATGTAGCCAACAGACACACAGCAGACGTAGAAGGCGGAGAGGAATGGATGGAGCAGGATAAGAGGCCATGAAGGGATGGAGAATGAGAGAAAGTCAAAAAAGATGAGAGATTTCCTGCATGAGTAGCTGCTCAAGGCCTGTTTGCAGACCTCACTGGTGTCAAAACTCTGAGACCATTTATGTTTAACCCTTTAAAACCTGAGAGAACTGGTTTTGTTTCTTGCAAAAACATGTGGAAAATGCATTGAGGAATTTAAAAACATGGCTCAATAACAATAACAATTGGTGAGTAAAAAAAAGAAAGAAAATTCCCTGAAAATAATTAAAAAAGAAAAAGAAACAAAAAAGAAAAGTTAAAAAAAAAGTTATTTTCTTGTCATATTTACTCACGTTTTGTCGTGTGTGATGGGACATTTCTTGCCAAGTTGCTCATTGCCTTTTCCATCATGTTTACAAAACAAATCAAATCAATTTGCTCAAAGGGTTAACATGATTCTTTAGAAAATTAGCTTCATAACAAAACTGGTGTAAATACATAATAACCACAATTCAAATAAGCGAACAAGAGAGTTATGGAGAGAACAAGTGCAATGCTGCAAAGCTGTAAAGAGACAGCTGAAGAAACAGAGAAGTGAAGAAAGGAGCGATAGAGAAGGAGAAGAAACATACAGAGAGGAGGAGAGGAGGGGTGAGAAATAACAGCAGAAAAAGAAAGAACGACAAGAGAGAGAAGAGGAGAAATTGTAATAAAGCAGAAGGGAGGGAGACGGACAGACGAGGAAAAAGAGGGGAAGACGACATGGTGGGCAGACACGGTGGTCCTCAGACGTCTGCTCGTCCTCCTCTCATCATTCACTCTCCTCTCCTCGCCTCTCATTCCTCCGTCTGAATCGCCGTCCTCCCGTCTGGTCTTGGCTTCCTCTGTGTTTCTCAGTGTGTTTCGGAGAAGGAGGAATCCCAGAATTCACCTGAGGAGAAATAGTGGATCATGATGCAAAACTATGTGACTCTTTATTGTAAATCATGCGACCTATAAAAGCAAAGCTTCCTATTGCAGTTTTGTGAAATATGCCTGTTTCGGATTGCCTGAAATACCACCACATGCAAGCGTAAAAACTTTTTTTGCAGTAAGCAATTAGAAACTTACTTGTTTTGATAATATTTAAATTTTCAATTTCAATTTACACAGTTTTTGGGTTAATGGAAACCCGCCTATTGTCTGAGATTTAGGAGGATTTAGTGGCATCTAGAGGACAGCAGATTACAACCATCTGAAACAGGAAACGTGTCTCAGGCTCTAAAACCAACTGCTGACTTGACAAGCTGAGTCGCATGTGACATCATCAGCCGGCTTCAGTCGAATTGAAATTAGTTCAGACCGCCGCAACTTCTCCCATCAACGTTATAAAATGGTTTTGTCTCATTGCAAATCTTAGGTCTGAATTGGGCTTAAAACTCTCAAATATTGATATCAGTATTGTCCCGAAAAGGGACAATGCTGGGTTTCCATCACAGATTTGTGAAATTTTCTAAATTTCGATAAAACACAGTTGCGAGATGACTGCGTTTCCACTGAGTGATATTATGCGACTTCTCTTTCGATGTTACGTGACTCCTCTTGCGATAACATTCCAGTTACCATGGCGATGAATGTCCAAAACACTGGCAGGTTTATTTTCATTGCAGCCACTCAATAAAGCTGATCAATATCGCCGCAATTCCTTTGTCTCGTATAAGAGGTCTGTCTTATAGGTCTGTCTCATGGACGTATTATAGTGAAATCTGGATACAGCCGTGGGGGCGTGGCCTTGTTCATTCCTATGAGAGCTGCTCAGTGCGGCTCAGTGGCGCATGAAGCAGAGAGTGGCAGTGGATGGATCCAACAAACCTCAGACTTTCACACAGGAGTTCTGTGTTTGCGTGACCATCCATGCCAGCGTGTGCTTTTGTTGATGTCCCATCGCTGGTTGCAATGTGCTTTTGTTGCCTAAACAAAACCTCGTGCAACATCATCTCTGCTTGTATTGACATCACAGTAGCAACATCCCAGAACACCAAGAGCAGATGCAGAAGGAGTTTACCTAGAGCATAATATGTAGTCGTGGAAGTCCACTGACAAAGCGGCAATATGTTATGACGTGGGATGACAACGTGTTGGTTTTGCCCTCCCGATGGGCGTTCCAGTATAGCCTGTTCTCACATCGAACTCGTCAAATACGTCTGCTCTTTCAGTGCTTTTGGTGTACGAGCGTGACGCCAAAAGCCACCTTCTGCGTCCAAACAGAACCCGGCTGGACAGCGTCAGATTAGAAAGCGCTAGGACAGAATCAGTCGTTATGATATTGCAGCGGATGGCACCAGGCATGTCCACATGCAACGCACACGGTCAGTGTCACCTGAGATTGTGGACGGACAAAGCCAGTTGCAGCGAAAAATATCAAGTAATAAAGCTGCCAGTGACAACTTGATTAAAGTGTTGTTACAGGGCGGAGGAGGAGGTGGATGGATCCCACAAACAACTGACTCACTTCCTGTTAGGATGTGAGTTGTTTTTTTTTGTTTGTTTTAAAACACCTTACCATGTGGCTCTTTTGCTTAAACCTCAGCATCGTGACGGTCGCGTAGTTTTCCATGCGCTGTTGTGTAAACATAACAACGTGCTGCGTCATCCCACCGTGTGCATTTGTTGACATCACGATAACAGCACCCTGCAGCATAAACAGCTGAAGCCGAAAAGTACCTAAAGCATCATAAGAAGAGGCGGAAGGTCACTGACAGAGCGACACTTTGTGATGAGTTTGGATGAGAACGGGTTGCCCTATAAGGACGTGACATCATGTGAAAACTATGAATTGTTAAACCGAGTCGCAGAGGACACTATCAGCTGGCTTGAGTCACGTTGAAAGGGGCCAAATCACACTGCTGCAACATGTCCCTACAATGCTTTAAAAAAAACTGAAAAAGCTTAAAAAAACTCTCAAACATTGATGCCCTGAAAAGCCAGTGTCATTATGTAACGCTCCAGAGTCAGTTTCAGCAGGACATCCAACTCAAGGAAAAACAAAAACATCTGTTTTTGCAAAAACTGAGAAATAATTACCTTACAAAACCAAAAAAAAAGAACCAATAAGAAAAACCCGAGAAAAATGAATGAGAAAGTTTCCCTCGGATGTTTCGGCTCAGGATGGAGTCAGAGGACCCCGGGGAGCAGAGCACTGTGGGAAGTAGAGAACTCCCCTCTGTGTCCAATCTGCCTGTCTCTGTCCATTTTTTTGTCTGTCTCTCAGAGTGACGCTCTTCATTCCAACAACAGGACAGATGGACACAGACAGTAGGAAGGTGTTAGTTATTTGGATATAATATAAACAAGAATAGATTTTATTTGTGTTGTTTTTTCAGACCTGAGACTGGAGATGCTAATAAACTCAGATTCGAGAAACAAACGGTCAGAGGGAATGAAAGCAGAGCAGCCAGCCAGGATCGCTCCTGTTTAGTTTTTTTTTCTATCTCCTCTGATCCTCCCACCTTCTCCCTCTGCTGCCACTCCGCTGCTCCTGCTGACCGGGGAGGAGGAGGAGGAGGAGGAGGAGGAGGAAGAGGGATGCAGGGTGAGCACACCTTACCTCCCTCCCTTCCCCTCTTTCTTCCTCTCTCTGTCTGTCTCTCCCTCTTCACTCCACAGCGACAGCAGCACTCACCGACACACCACAACACACCACCGCTGTCGCTGGCACGCTAACACACACACATACACACACTCACACACACACACACACTCACACACACACGCACACACACACACACATGCACACACACTGAGCGGCATCCTCAACACAGACCGAGACGCCCTTGGACTGCTGCAGGCGAGGTGAGTGGGTAAATATTTGAAACCTCCACTGTGTGTGTGTGTGTACTGTGTCTGTGTGTGTGTATATTGTGTTTGAGTTTGTGTGCTTGATTGTGTGTTTTGTGATTCAGTGTGTTCTCGTGTGTGTTGGCTGTTGGCATGTCTGCATGTGCTGGTGTGGTTTGCATCTGCTCTATGTGTGTGTGTGTGTGTGTGTGTGTGTGAGTGTATTTACGAGGTGCACTAGAGCCAATGAGACTTGTGTTTTGCACCAGACCAAAACAAATCCACAAAATAATGCTGACTCTCTCTCAGGAGTGTGTGTGTGTGTGTGTGTGTCTGTGTCTGTGTGTCTGTGTGTGTGTGTGTGTGTCTGTGTGTTTGTGTTTGTGCATACATGCATGTGTATATGTGTGTGTGCCTGGAGAGGCCAGAGTCTGTCTGGAAACTTGTCAGCTGTTGGAGATGTGTGTCTGTGTGTGTGTGTGTGTGTGTGTGTGTGTGTGTGTGTGTGTGTGTGTGTGTGTGTGTGTGTGTAACTGGTGAGGTAGAGGCGAACACTCGTGCCAGTGCTACTTGTCAACTGTGGATTCTGGTTTTTGTGGCTCTAGACTGTTGCAGAGAATTACAGCCTGTAGAGTTTCACTTTCAAAACTTACTAAACTTTCTCTTAAAGGAAAACTTCACCCCTTAAAATTTGTATATCAGTTGCTTGCCAAGTGTTATAGTGAATTTGTGCCTCCACAGTGGGGCTGAACTGAATGTTTTGAAGCCTCAATCATTGCTGTGATCCAAATCAGTCTTGAAAAGCTTTGGTTTTTCTTTTGTTTTCTCCAGATACGAATGAGGCCAGTGTTCCCGGTGCCGTCATCGACGCCCGCCTCAAGCATTGAATTGGCAGTCCGGCGAGAAAAGGACCAGGTAAGACGACTTGTAGATGGTTATATGTGTTTGCTAAATGTAGTGAAGCACTTAGTAACTTCAGAAAACTTTGCTTGCAGTAGTCCACCTCCCACCTTCTCTCCCCTCTCTGTTGCCGCGTTTATACAGAAATCACGCTATAGGGCCGCAAACAAAGCCGCACGTCAATCACAATAATTTACCGTCTCTTTCTCTTGCTGAAGTTTTTACAGGTTTTTACTTGTTAAACCTGGATTCATATTACTGCTCACAATAAGTACAAAATTCAATTTATAGACAGTAGGAAAACACAAGTATGATCATACTACGTAAAGCCAGCAGTCGCTGTGAAGTTTGTAAATACATTAACGTCTGCCTTTCTGGAGTGGGTGTAGGGTGTAAGTGCTGCTGACACAACACCATTTTTTTCTCAAAATAAGGAAATCAAATCCTCGCAGTTCATATAATCCAGCAAATATTCGTACATATCAATCAGGCATTTGAAAATCCAATCATCACTGAAGCATATGTCTTCCGAAGAGACAATAAAAACAACGGTTAAAGTTGTCATATTAACCCTTAGGACTGCCTTAGTATTACACACACTCGTATCGCTGTGTGCACAAAATGCACTTTTCAAAATCAAGCTTTAAAAAATATCATATATTAATATGATTTTCTACTTTCATTGAGTTGAATTTTTCACCAATAGCAATCATAATCAAGCATGTGAAATATTCATTAATTTTCAGAATTTTTCCCCCTGAAATGCCAGGTTTTTGTCACAACATATAAACATGAAAAATGAATTATATTTTAATATACTACATGCTAAGTAGATTTTTTGTTGATTATCACAGTCTGCGATATGTCAGCGATTAGCAGCAACATTGATTGTGACAGGTCAACTAGTGGAAATAGCATGAACTTTCTCCATAGGCCAAATATGGTCAAAATGACCTCATTAGGTGGAAATAATATGACACCTAGAAATAATGTCACGTTTTTCTGCTTTGATGTCAGTTTGATTGGGTTTTTTGACCTTAACAGTCTGAATGTAACTATTTAGTTTCCACAGTGTGTTTTAGACTTATTGTAGGAGCTGAGCTGGAAATTCACTGATTACACTCAAATAGACAATCTTACCAAATATTCCACCATATGCATGAACACAGCCAAAATTACCGAAGAATGAAAAGTGAAAAGTGAAATGAGCCAAACAGTCCAGAGGAGTTAAACAAAAGACGCGTTACCAACCTGTTAACCTTCAGAAACGTGTTCCAAGACGTCTGGGGGCCCGACAAACCACGAATGTGCTCGCTCGCCCTCCTGAAACCTGCATGAGAGTGATTTCTGTTTGATCGAGACTGAATGTAACATAGATGAACTGAGCCTGGCTGTTTTCCTGGGAAAGCCGGCACTGAAGGCCGAGTCAATAAATAGGTCAGAGTTCAAGTGTGAGCAATCTGTCCCGGCCTCTGTTTGCCCTGGGGGCAACTAAACTCCGCTGACCTCTGAGTCTTCCCTTCTTTCTCCTCCTTACTCTGTCTCTTATCCATCATCCTCCCTCCCCATCTCTTTGTCTGTCTGCCCAGCTGTCTGTCTGTCTGTCTGTTGGCTCTCTTGGTCTTTTTTTTTGTATACAAGAGGCCGAGGAGAGCCTAGATCCATTTTCCACTTTGCATGCGTACTGAAAAAGGGACCGCCACTGAGGAGAGAGCAGAGAGTTTGGCTCACGGAGCAAAAAGCAGAAGGAATGAGTCTGCCCGCTGACAAGCAGACATCCACAACCGGCCCACGCTCCTCCGCGAGTCTGACCGATATGGGCTGCGGAAGGCGACACGCAGGGATTTTTCTAATCACCAATATGTCGTACCACTGTTTCTCGTCACAAATATTCCAGAAATCGAAACCACGCAGTGGTTTTTCATAGAGATCTAATCAAAAATACGTCTTGACCATCTAACCATCAATCTCTCAACTGAAACTATGCACATTATTGTTGTGACTTTCTGTTTCTACCATGTGACCGAAGGGTCCATCAGCTGGCCGAGGACATTTCCTCTCCGTCCTCTCTGTCCACTGCCTCATTTGTTTTTATCTGTTTAGGTGTCGAACACGCTGTTCAAGTTGTGGAGGTGATGTTCATCACATTTCACATGTTTTAGCGTATACGTCTTAGATTTTGGGACATTTCTAGGATTATATTTGGACATTCCTCGGATTTTAGGATGTTTTTAGGATTTGTGGGCATTTCTAGGATTTGGGACATTTCTAGGATTTTAGGATGTTTCTAGGATTGGTGGACATTTCTCAGATTTTAGGATCTTTTTAGGATAATAGGACTTTTCTAGGATTTTAGGACATTAGGGGCTTAGCTAGGACTTGTGCTGAGCAGTGTGGGGATCCTCCACAGGCACTTTTTTCATAAACAAGCTCTATTCTGATGCTGTTTTATGTGCACTTTGGCACTTTATGTATACTAAAAGTACAAAAACAGTCTTATCTATCTTAAGCACCATGTGCTTTTTTGACATCACGGGAGCCACGTCAACAGCAGATGCAGAAGAAAACCTAATATGTGGACACAGAAGTCCACTGCAAAGCAGCAGTATGAGACGACTCGGGATGAGAATGTGTTGGGTTTTTGCTTGCGCCCAGTTAGTTTATTTGAAATGGTTATTTGAATTTTTTACACATCCAAAATATCAACTTTGTGGTCACTACAAGGTCCTTTGTCCGTTGTCAGTTCATGTCATGTCCCCAGTCTGTTATTGTGTTTTTTTCACTAGCATCACGGATTCAGACGTAGAGTCCACCTACACTGAGCTCTGTTGACTTGTTCAAAGTTTCTCCGTTATTAAGTCATCAGCTCGCTATCACTTCAGCTCAACCTTATTCTGAACTTGCCAAACATTTTCATATAGACTGTTCGATATTCATGTTGCAGGTGGCCAACAGTGTCTGGCTGATGTCCACCATTAGACAGTAAACGTCCAGTATCGGCCTGATATATCGGTCTGACTGCTCTGCTCTGGCCTCCCGGGGGACAGACTACTGCTGTCTGTCTGTCTGCCGAGGCTGCCAGCGCTACAAAAACAAGACAGCGAGGCGAGGGGCCCCGGGGGGCCGTCAGGGTGGGGACGGCATGGGGTGAGGGAGAGAGAGACAGAGAGGATGAGGGGACTGTGTTTACTTTTATCCTCTGCGCCCGGCTGGCTGGGAAACGACAGCAAAGGGGAGGAGGAAGGAGGAAGACCATGTCTGAATGTACGAGAGGCAACAGGCCGATGTGTTGTGTGTGTGTGTGAGAGAGAGAGTGTGTGTCAGCGGCCCATAGGAAGCCCAGTTATGTGTGTGCTCTTTTACTTCTATCTGTGTGAGGACCAAATTGTGTTTGGTCAGGAAATAGTGGCAAAGTGAGGATGTTTTAAGCAAGTGAGTACACATTACACAAAGTGAAGACACTTCAGCAAAGTGAGGACATTTTGGCAAAGTGAGGACATGTTAGCAAAGTGAGGACACTTAAGCAAAGTCAGGACATTTTGTAAAGTGAGGACACTTAAGCAAAGTGAGGACATCTTGTAAAGTGAGGACATTTTAGCAAAGTGAGGACACTTAAGCAAATTGAGAACATTTTGGCAAAGTGAGGACACTAAAGCAAAGTGAGTACATTTTGGTAAAGTGAGGACATGTTAGCAAAGTGAGGACACTTAAGCAAAGTGAGGACATTTTGGCAAAGTGAGGGAATTTTAGCAAAGTGGGGACATTTTAGCAAAGTGAGGACATTGTGACAAAGTGAGAATAGTAATGGAAAACTGAGGACACTGTAGCAAAGTGAGAACGTTGTGACAAAGTGGGGACATTGTAATTAAGTGAGAAAATGTTGGAAAATGCAGACAATGTAGGAAAATGAAAATGGTTGACCAAAGTGAGGGCATTGTGGCAAAGTGAGAACCGTTACGGAAATTGAAGAAGCAGAGGCAAAGATGGGATGTTATAAAAAAGAGAGTGAGAAGGTAACTGCAAAGTGAGGACGTTGTAGCAAAATGAGGATAGCTGCCAAAATCTGAGGACATTTTAGCAAAGTTTGTATATTGTAGCAAAGTGAGAACATAGTGGCAAATGATTATAGTTGTGGAAAAGTGGGGACATTGTAGCAAAGGGTGGACATTGTAGCGAAATGAGGATAGCTGTGGAAAAGTAAGAACATGGAACCAAAGTGAGGACATTATTTGAAACTGAGGGTATTGTAGCAAAGTGGGGACACTACGCCAATATTAGAAACTTCCAGCCAAGTGAGGACACTGCGGTGCAGTGAGGACGTTTCAGCCAAGTGGAGACATTCTGCAAAATTAGGGCATTTCAGTAAAATGAGGACATTGTGCCAAAACAAATTTGATACGGCAAATTGAGGACTTTTGACAAAGTGATGATGTTGCATTATAGAAAGAACATTTCTGCAAACTGAGGACATTTTAGCAAAGCGAGAACACTGTGTCACAAACCATGTTGTTTTAGCTCAGGGGTAAAATGAGGTGGGTTAAGGAAATTGAGGATATTTTTGCAAAGTCAAAGACAGTTAGCTTGTCCACACCATCGAGGAACCGTTTAAGGGCGGCAGCTACATTTGGGCTCAGGCTTAGGTTTTGGTAAGTAGTTGTGATGATTAAGTTTAAGGTTATGGGAAGGGGAAAGCATTATATTTTGTCAGTGATGGTCCTCTCAAGAATAGCTGTATGAATGTGTATGGAGGGAGAGGGAGTCTCTGAGAGAAAGTGTGTTACTGTGTGTGTTTGAGTGTGCATATTCATGCTAGAGCATTTGCATACCTGTACGTGCATCAAGTTTGAGCATGAGTGTGCACGGTGGCCAACTTGTATGTATGAGTGTGTGTGCTCAGTCACGCCACTGGCTGAGTGTATACACATGTGCAGCTGTGTCTGCCGGAGTGTCCGTCTCTCTCTCTCTCTCTCTCTCTGTATGTGTGTGTTTGGCAGCTGGCCGGGCTCCAGCTGTGTCTGGTTGGATAATGAAGTCCAGGTGCTGCTGCGCCTGCTTTAAGACACCTGTCACCAATATTTAGTGCCAGAGAAAGCCAGACTGCAAACAGGGCGAGACGAGCTGTTTGCTTATTTTAACAAGGCTGCCTAACTGGACGTGAGGACACGGGATGTACTATGAACCCTTTCCTAGAAGCTATTTCTGTGTGTGTGTGTGTGTGTGTGTGTGTGTGTGTGTGCAGCGTGGAGCCTCCAGGAATCATTCAGCTCCCCTTTCTTTTGCTGATTCAGACATTGCAACCCAGAGTGTTTCCCTGAAACACTTGGTGGGGGGCAAGGGTTTGCTGGTTGCTTTGAAGTCAATTTCGTGATGGCCAAACATTGTAATTACACCATCACGTGACACCCTGCAACGCAAAAAACACTTTTCCTCATTGACTTACATTGTGAAAGAGTTGTCTATAAAACTGTGGATAATTTTTTTTTCATCAAAAACTCTGTGACAAATTTCTCGAAACATCTAGTGGTGTATCATCATGGTTCTGTTCTGCCACGCTGTCAGCTGAAGCCGGCTGTCTTTGTATCATGCTGCCATCCGGCAGGGTATAATAACACCACAATTTTAACAATCTGACGCTGTTAAGCGGCGTATCATACAGACACAAACGTCGGCCTTTGCCATCAGAATCTTACGCCAAAAGCGCTGTAAAAGTGTCAGTATCAGACCACTTTGGAATGAAAACGGGCTGCCATTTGTCCACTCTTACTTGTATTTGCCAAAGTGTGATAAAATACGCAGCTTATGTTTGCCACTAAGCTCGGTTTGCCAAAAAATATTTTGGCAACTAATTGTGTGATTACTTACATTTATAGATTATGGCCTAAATAAAAGATTCTCCAAATGAAGCAGCTTTTGCTGTGTTAAATGGCCCGTCTTCCACTTTGCTTGATGGTAAATGGTATATTTATAAATGTTACATGTAGTTGGCACATACTGATCCCGCACATCGACAAAAGAAAATTGGATTATGCTGCAGAAGGGGTTTGAGAAATCCTGCAGACTGTGCAAAACATAGTCTATGGTCTAGGTCTACGGTCTAGTCTACAAATCAAAGGCTTCATTGAGTCATTAAACTGGTATATACAACTGCAGAGCCGCTCAAGAACCCTCCTTTTCCTGTGTGTCTGTGCTCGTTCATGTCAGCCTTTACATACAGACATCTACATTTCCTTATAGTCTGAGGAGCCAAACAAAGGCCTACCTGTGTAAAGTCCTAGGAAACTTACCTTCGTCCTTCCAGCACATTGGGGCTTGTTTAACTTTCACACGGGCCCCTCTGCTGTCCAACTCCCGTCTCCAGCACCTGTGGCCTCTCAACAGCCTGTCTGTGTCACCCTCCACCTGCCAGCTCCAGCCTGCTGCTGACTGCCAGCACATTCAGATACCTGCACGCTGGCTTTGGCGTGAGCGTGCATTGTCTGAGAAAATGCCCCTCGCTTGCCGTGCCGTTGTTTCGCTGGCGTTTCTTTGACGTGCTTGGAAACCAGACAGTGCGTACTGGGTTACATCTGAGGCCGCGTTCACCTGATGCTGCAATCCAGAACATCTTTCGGCTGCCAGCTTTATGTGCACTCACAAGATACAACTCTAATGCAATTAAAGCCATAATGGGAGTCAGGCGGGAGTTTTATAAACACTTAACTCTGTTTATATAAGTGCATTTAGAACGCTGGTAGAGGAAGAATCCCTGCAGGGAGACACAGTGTATAACAGTGAGACTCAACTTACAGCCCGTGGGGTGCGGGGTGGCCCCCCAACTGTTTTCTAATTCACAAAGGTGCCAGAGTGCATAAAACAGCATCAAAAATGCGAGCGGAGGATCCCCCCCACCCCTGACAGAGGTCCTAGCTAAGCCTCTAATGTCCTAAAATCTTAGAAATTCCCTAAAATCTTAAAAATGTCCTAAAAATCCTAGAAACGTCCTGAAATCCAAGAAATGTCCTAAAAATCCTAGAAACGTCCCAAAATCCTAGAAATGTCCTAAAAACTGAGAAATGTTGTAAATACTAGAAAAGTCCTCAAATCCTAAAAATTCTCTTAAATCCTAGAATTGTCTGAAAACCTAAGAAACGTCTTGAATTCTCAGAAATGTCCTAAGTCCTGCAAACGGCTGAAATAATAGAAACATCCTACAATGCGAGATGTCCTAAAATCCTAAAAAAAAATCCCTAAAATCTGAGAAATGTTCTGAAATTCTACAAACAACCTAAAATTCTAGAAAAGCCTTAAAATTCAAGAAATGTCCTAAAATCCTTGAAACTTCTTGAAATGATCAAAACATCCTAAAATCTTAGAGACATGCTTAAAATCCTAGAAATGTACCAAAATCCAGTGGTGTGTGATGCGACAGGTTCAGTCCCACAGCACTCTCAGTCGATGGCGCCCGTCTGCGTACCACGCTGCTGCTGCAGGTGCTGCCCGGCTGTCTCGCGGCTTATCATAACACCGTGAACAGTTCTGTCCGGCCGCGTTCTCAGCAGACACGGTGGCATATCATACAGCTGTAAAAGGTGGCCATGTGCATCGAGATCTTACGCAGAAATCACTGAAAAACGGCTGTATTTGACGACTTTTGAATGAGACGGGGTTGTCTACCCCAGCTTTAATGCTCATGACACAAGAGTGATATCAATCTTTCTCAGCTAACTAAGCATCCCCATTTATCAAATTACCTTAAATCTTTCCCTTTTAAGACTGGATAGAATTAATGTTTCAGTACAACTGCTTACATCAGAGCAACAAAAGGCTAATTTATTTGGTAAAATCGGTGAGGTACAGAAAGCTTACATTCGGCACCTCACGAATCATTGGCTGTGTTTTGTCTGTAGCGTTTTGGATCAGCACTGGTGAGATTAACTGTCAAACAGCCTTCTGTCTTTGTGAAGCTAGAAGACAGCAGCAGCAGCAGCACTTCAGGTATCCCCCCCTAAACAACCACAGATGTTCTTGGAGGCGAGGGATTTCACTGGAGAGTCAGAGAGGAAATATTACGACCACAAATGTGTTCTCGTGGTGTAAAAAAAATCCAACTCCAGGCCCTTTCTGTGGGTTTGGAAGCTGAGAAGCCTCAATTTGGAGAGGGAGAGGACATGAAAAAAAAACACCCACACGTCTGGGCAGCGTGCTTTCATCCACAATTCACATAAGTGCCTGGACGTGGGTTTTTAATGCCACGAGAACTCATTAGTGGTCATGATATTTCCCTTCATAGCCTTCAGCCTTTGTTAAAGACTCATCACTGGGTGCTTCCATCTAGAAACACAGACAGGTTTCTGGACACAGTTCCCTCCATGAATCACACTGCCGGCTGCTCTGTGTTTGGTGAAAAACTGTCACGTGTAGTGGTATGATAAAATCCTAGAAAATGCTAGAAACCTCCTGAAAACCTAGAAATATGAGAAATGTCCTAATATCCTAGAAATCTTAGAAATGTCTTAAAATCCTAAAAATGACCTAAAATACTACAAATCTCCTAAATCCCAGTAATGTCCTAAAATTTGAGAAGCATCCTAAAATCCTAGAAATGTCGTGAAATCTTAAAAATGACCTAAAATCCTGGAAATGTGCTAAAATCCTACAAATATCCTAAAATCCTAGAAGCGCCCTAAATCCTGGAAAATGTCCTAAAATCCTTTAAATATCTTAAATTCCTGAAATCCTAGAAATGTTTAAAATGTTAGAAACCTCCTAAAAACCTAGAAATGTCCTAAAATCCTACTAATATCCTTAAACCCAAAAGCATCCTAAAATCCTACAAATATTCTAAAATCCTTAAGATTATCCTTAAGTTCCTGTCGTATGGAGCTACTGCAACTGGCGTTCTTGTCATTTTGCAAAAGTTGGCCCTCCAGCAGTTTCTGATTATTTTGCAGCTGACTGTCTTTCATCAGAAACAGGACACAGGGCGGATTTGGGCAGTGAACCTACACATTTTCCTAAATATCTTTCTAAGTCGTCTTGACGGTAGCTCCTGATATTCAACCACTGGAATCGTTAGAAATCTGGGTTATAGTATGTTGTCCTCAGAGAGATGTGTTGCTTATCTTTCAAGCCAGAAATGAAATAAGGTTAGAAGTCATTTACAGAGCAGAGTCTGGAGGAAGTGGTCTGTTTCTTTACCCAAGCTGCTGCAGCCGTGACCTGGAAACTTTAAGCACCAGAGCAGCCTCTTCAACCACCGCATATTTCTTTTTTTGTCTGCATATTAACCCTGTCTTTCTTTCTCTCTCTCTCTGATTAATCAGGATGAGGGTGCAGTCATGGGAACGGTGCGGGGAGACGGGTGTGGTCCTGCTGGGCTTCCTGACGCTGGTAGTGTCTGTGGGGAACCTGTCCACCAGAGGGCTGCAGGTACGTAATACAGAGGGACACACAGGAGACACAGTGATGACTTAAAGGGATACTGCGTCCATTTTCAACCAGCTTTGTATCAAAACCATGTTGGCAGTATGTGCTGATGAACTGTGGTAAACTTCCCTCCATTCAACCTGTACCTAGATATCCCTCCTCCCCCAAGGGCAAAACGTTGCCGGATGATGTATTTTGCATCATCCCACAGAGTCGGAGAACTACAGGTTGTCTTTCTGTATTTTTGTATTGCCTGCTACCCATACCGCAACTGCAGACACAAAGAGTACAGAGCTTTATCACACAGACCCTGAACGTTTGCCTGAAAATGCAAACTTCTGAAAACGGGTTCCAGAGTGTAATTTATTAAAACACCACCCGTTCTTGTCGCCGTAAACAGGCAATGTGCAGAACGGTGACGTCACGGCCGCACTTCGAGCATGCACAGTGCGTGTCAGGCAAATAGCCATAGTCAAGGCAATTTTATTTATAAAGCCCATTATTACAAATTATAATTTGCCTCAGAGGGCTTCACAGCATAAAACATCCCTCTGTCCCTCTTCAACCCCTAACATCGACTAAGGAAAAACGCCCCTGAAAAAAAACTCTAATGGGAATAAAAACCTCAATGTGAGTCAATAACTCACAAGTGGCCTCAACGACTCTGAAACTCAGAGTCGACATGTGACCTTAACGACTCTGTAGCACACACCTCCACAGGGTTTAAAGCCTGCGCTCCCTTACAGTTGATTAGAACTGAAGAAGCTTCTTGGATGAGAATCGAAATGTCTTCAACAAGCTGAAACTACGTCCAGTTTCCAACAGAACAGCACTTATGGATAGCATTCGATGTTACGTGCAAATATTGCAAGTGACGATAACAACCACGTAACTAAAAATGTCAGTAGAAGATTTCGTTGAGCAGGATTGTGGCATCAGTGCAAACAAGGCCCAAGACACTGCACAGCCACAGACAGGACCACAACAACAGCACAACCATGGTCACGATCCAAGCTGGAGGTAGGAACACAGCATCAGTGCAGCCACAACATGAGCACAGCCAGAGGCAGGATCACAGCATCAGCAAAACAATGACCAAGATCAAGGCGCAGCCATGATCCGGGAAAACTACGAAACAAGGGTGCACAAACGCTGCAGAGAAGAAGCCGAGGTAGTGTTATGCAGTAAAGGGACATGAGCATTTGCAGATGAGAGAGAATGAAAAGGAGCTCAGCGTATCATAGGAAAATTGTCTGATTAGGCAAGTTGGAGCATCAAGCATTTTTCTGTAATGCGGTGGGAGCAGTGATGTCACTGCAGCAAATATCGTGGGACATTTAAGCTGCAAAACTTTAAAAAAGTAATCAAAGGGGTTTGATTAGTTGCTCTGTCAGTTACTCTCCTGTCTCTCTCTCTCTCTGTACCCATCTATCTCCTCCCGTTTCTCTCTCACTTACGCTCTCTGTCTGGTATTTCCAGAGTCGCTCGTCCGCTCTCACAGCTGCTCTGTCTCACACCTTTACAAGGAGCTCAGTGCACATTCCAGCGGTCACTCTGATGAATCTGTCTGAATGAAGGGACGCAGCCATCGGCCTGAATTAATGCCGCTCCGGCACATCAGGAATGTGTGAAAAGCTGACCGTCTTCACACGTTGGAGCCCCAGAACAAAACACTGTGACGCGTGTTTTTTGTGTTTCCATTCGGTTGTGACGCTCTCTATTATGCCCGCACAATCATCAGAAGAGCAGTTTTAGACACAGCTAAAACTATTAATAACTCTCACTAACCACAACTTATGCTACAGCAAATACTGCCTGCTATCACAATACCACCTCAACAGCTAGTACAAATGTACTCTTTACTTGCTTTTACACGCAGGTAGAGAATGACGAAGCCCTTTGTCTTATTCACCCACTGCCCATGCCCGTTTTGTAAAAAGAAGATACTTTATACATAATGTTGACTTTTTCTCTGCCTGTGGAATCAGTGAGTGAAAACACAGACAGCCTCACTCTGCCATTGAACCCACACCGTGGTCGAAGGTGGAGATGCAGCTTGAATGACAGAAATAAAGCGTGATTTTTAAAAGCTTTGCCATTACAAAGCAGTTTGTTATTAGTCTATTTGCATTTTCTGCAAAATCTACACCAGCGTATACACTATATAGAAGGTAGAAGGTAGATTTATTGGTCATTTTTTAAAACAAAGTTTAAAAAACAAACTTGTCCTTGATCCTGGGATGACAAAAGTACTGGGCCACGCCAATTCATCATTGAATTCAGGTGTTTCATTCAGTCCCATTGCCACAGGTGTATAAAATCAAGCACCTAGCTGTGCAGTCAACAGACACACTCCAAAATCTTGTAGAAAGTCTTCCCAGAAGAGTGGAAGCTGTTCTAGCTGCAAAGGGGGGAGCAGCCCCATATTAATGCCTGTGGATTTAGACTGGGATGTCATAAAAGCTCCTGGAGGTATAATGTGTAGGTGGCTCAATACTTTTGTCCATATAGTGTAGGTCTGCACGAGGCTGTGGTGTGCACATCCGCTGAAGTCTGCATGTGGTTACACATATCCCCAGGTATGGACTAATATGAAAAACCAGCCACATTTTAAGATTCATTACTGTGGCAGGATTGAGATTCTGGACCAAACATCCCCCAAATGCAGCAAATCAAATGTAATTGGCTTTTAGGGGTTAAGTCGTGGCCTGGTTGTGGCCCGCGTAAAGCCGGCCTAAGAGCTTGCGGGTGTGTCGCGACTGTGGTCGTGCAGCCATGTTCAGATGGATTCATCACTCAGTGTGTGGTGGTGTGTGGGCCAAGTGAATCTCATCCCTCAGTACTGTGCATTATCCTAAATCAGACAAAATTGTCTGTTATTTAGTCAGCCACTTCGCACAAAATTGCATTTAAAAGTGTGCAGCTGTAGAGAAGGATATGATTCCGATGAACCCACAAACAGCTGCTTCTCTGTAGGTCTTAATACTGTTAATATGATTAATGCTACAACTGCCAACTGAATTACCGCGTGTTGTGTGTCTTATGTGCGTGTTCAGGAAGACGGCGTGGCGTCCAACAGTCTGGAGGAGGAGCTGGAGGTCACCACATACTGGTGGGGGGAGTGGGCCAAGTGGACGGCGTGCACTCGAGCCTGTGGAGGGGGAGTGATGTCACAGGAGCGACACTGCCTCAAACAGAGGTCAGTCAGTCTGTGCACAAACACACACACAGATTTGCACTTTTATAAATTTTAATTTCATGCATCCCCATCACAGCTACTCAGAGTTTTTATTAAAGTTCCACATATGACTTTTTAATGAGTTCAGACTTCCAGAAGAAAATTAGCAACAACATCAAATGCAAACATTTCTCCATAATGTCACAAAACATTTCATACTTCTCCTTTTCCTTAATGCACAATTACGCATGTGTGTACATGCACATTTCTACCTCCAAACACATGCAATTAAACGCAGCAAAAAACGATTATTTTTTCTGTAGGGGAAACAGACAAGACAAGTCTGAACTGAACTTGATCGCAAAATGTTTAAAAACCACCTGTGATGGCAGTTCATTCATTTGGTAGATGAGTATGTCTGAGGTGAACTGCATTTTGAGCTCATAGACACATCAGGATATGCATTTCAACCTGATATTTTATTTATTATAATTTATACCCAATGTTTTATGTTCAATTTGGCCTTCACACTGGCAACAGCTAAGCCCAGAGGCGTTATGTTTTGGGGTTTTTCTGTATGTCTGTCTATCCCTAACTACGTACATCAAAGTCATGCAAATGCGGCATCTCAAAATTTTCTTTAAATTTAGCACAAACATTTACTTGGACTCAAGGATGACCTGATTAGATTTTGGTGTTCACAGTGACTTGCTTTTGTCTCTTTCTTGTAAACACATTATCTTATGAACACCTTAAAGGAATTTACTCAAATATGGCACAAACGTTCAAAGTGAACTTAACAGTTAGACTTAATCCATTTCAGTCTTGTGAATGAGATATCTTAAGAAAACCTTTTTGTTTAATCAAATTTGGCAAAAATGTCCACTGATCAGAATATGGTTTTTGAAAGTCAAAGGTCAAGGTTACTGTGACCATAACTCAATAATTTATACATTAATTATGAAAAAATTTCACACAAATGTCTAGTGAGATAAGATGATGAAGTGATGACATTTTATATTCAAAAGGAATAATTTAAAAAGACTTTCAGCCATCAGTCAGCGTCATAGCTCAGGAACAGAAGGGGAGGCGTTTGGTGACACTGATCTGTAAACTGAGCTGATTGTAGAGATCTGCTGTGCTGCTGGGGGGCAGATTTGTGTAAAACATCCATGTTTTTTACAGCCATGGATGTAAACTTTACCTGCAGCTTGACGGGTTCGTGGAGGCATACAACAGCACGACGATAATTCACCGTTTTTGATATTTTGTTATTTCTCCAAATGTTTTTTTTTCTGTTCAAAGAAAGAAAGTTGCTGCTGGGAAGGACAACATGACCTGCACAGGAACCGCAAAGAAATATCATCTCTGCAACACTGAGGTGAGTCAAAGACTTTCAGCTGATTTCTCATCACTTTATTTCACATCTTTATTAAAACAAACACAGTCCCTCTGACTGGCCGACAGAAGAGGTCTGCGGTCGCGGTGGGCGGCCTTTTAGGCATGACTGTTTGAAAGTGAAGCCGGGCGGGGCTCAGAATCATCCTGCACTCTCAGAAAACCATCCCAGCACAAATAAACGCTTAAAAAGAATTTATTTGTACAACATACTGTAAAACCGAGTCTTAACAAGTGTGAAACAGACCTCTTTTAATGGCCTGTGCCGTCTCTGCACTGCAGGAATGTCCTGCCACTGGGAGGAGCTTCAGAGAGGAGCAGTGCTGGTCCTTCAACTCACAGCTTTACAATGGGAGGAACTACCAGTGGAAACCTCTGTATCCTGGTATTAACACCCATAAAACACACTGACAACCTCTTTTTACCCCTGAAACAGACCCGAGGTGACTGAGGTCTGTGTGAGCTGCTGAGCTTCAGCATCGAAACAGCAGCATCCTTTATGTGACCTCTTAAAGCTCTGCCTGTTGTTTGAAACCTGGATCGACGCAGGTTTAATTGTGCTGGGTTTAGATGCCTTTCACGAGTATTAAATCTTTGAACCAGGAAGAAATTTCTTTTTTTATAAGTAGAATTTTTTTAAGCTGGAGAATTACATCTATTAAACTATAATAATAATAATAACACATTTTATCTGTGGGCACACAAGGTCACCTTACAAGGCAGAGTTACAAAAACAACAGTATAACGACAGATTAAATGAAATAAGAATACAAATTAGAAGTGTATAAATTCATATGTACAAAAGTTTAGCGTGACCAGACTGAGCTGTAGAGGGATCAGACTGAATATGCAAGTTTAAAAAGATGTGTTTTAAGTAGAGATTTCGAAACAGAAAGAGAGTCACTGATGTTATGGATGTGAGGTGGGAGGGACTAACATAATCATGTGTGCATTTGAGATGATGTTACAGCGTTTTTGATATTTGTTAAGCATTTCAGGTCATTGCCATGTTTTTTTCTTTCTGCTTTCCTTGTTTTGTTTTTTTTTTGCGCTAATTTTGAGGTAATTTTCTTGGCTTTTTTTGAATAATTATTTTAATTTAGCTTTTTTCTCCTTAACTTTAGGGTATTTTTCTTGTTTTTTATACTCATTTTGTGTTGTTTTGAGTCAGTTGTTATTAAGTTGATCTTTGCATTCTTTCCATGTTTTTGAAAGAAATCAAGCCAATTTGCTCAGGTTTCAAAGGGTTAAACGTTCTTCCCAGTCCCAAAAAGTTTGTATGATCATGAAAAGTCACGATATAAGCAGATAGCAATTTCCAAGCCTGGAAACATTTTGGAAAACGGAATATACCCTGAAAGTTTTTGGAAAAGTCATAGAAATCTGTTTCATAAACCCGTGTAATAACACATGATGTTTCAAAGGACCTTCGGAAATGTGAAAATCCAACGATAATGTAAAGTACACAGGGGGTTTGGATGGGAAAAGAAATTGCCAGAATGTTATCGCCAAAAATTGCCAAAAATTAAAAAAGAAATCATCAAAATATTTTCTTTAAATATTGCAAATGTATTTAATTTTTTCAACCAGCAGTGATTAGGGACATGTAGGTCAGAAGAAAAATTGTGACCAGTAGTCCTGTGTTTCTCTGTAGACGACTATGTCCACATCTCCAGTAACCCCTGTGACCTCCACTGCACCACGACCGACGGCCAGCGGCAACTGATGGTGACGGCACGAGACGGCACGTCCTGCAAGTACAGCAGTTACCGTGGAGTCTGCGTGGACGGTAAGTGTGAGGTGAGTCCAGCTTCTTCTTTACTCTCTACCTGTTTTAATTCCCCTCAGTCTGACTCCACGTTAAGGTTTTCAGCAGCCCTGAAAGCACCGCACACAGTGTGTATGAACAACAAACCCACAGGGAGGACGCTGCTGCATCTCTACTTTCTGGCAAACAAGGAAACTGAATGAGGTGCAGAGTAACAAACTACTTTACCAACACAGAGCTTCTCGAATCCAAAAAGTTGAACAGTGATTCCAAAAGTTCAACCTGAAACACCACAAGCAGTTGTCTCAGTGTAGTGAGATTTCAAAATAAAAGCCACAGTGTAAATTTGGCACAAACATCAACTTGGATTAATCAATTAAGTGACTAGATTTTGATGGTCACAGGTTAAATGTCAAGGTCCCTATGACCTCATCTATCTCATTCTGGGGAACACAATATTTGTATTTGAGTGTATTTCTTCAAATTTGGCCCAAAGGTCAAAGGTCAAGGTCTAGGAAGTTTCCCTATATTTGGTCACAAACATACACATGAGGTGATTCGATTTTGGTGGTCGAAGGTCAAAAGTTAAGGTCATGGTGGCCTCACGAAACACGTTTTTGGCCAAACTCAAAACCTCATACACTAATTATGACAAAATTTCTCACGGATGTTTTATAGGATAAAATGACAGAGTGATGACATTCGATACACTTTTCTGTCCATTATTCAGCATCGTATCTCAGGATATTTAGGCAGATTCTGAATTAGTGACACTCACCGTGAAGCTGTGCTGTTTGTGGAGATCTGTGCTGCCGGGGGAAAGAAGTGTGTGAAGCATCCATGTTTTCACAGACTTTTTTAGAATTTCATCCTCTTTTCTTCTACTTCGGCTTTGTTGCTCAGCCAATCGGATGTGACGGTGTCTTGTTTTCCTCCAACACCTTGGATAAGTGTGGGGTCTGTCAGGGGGACGGCAGCAGCTGCAGCAGAGTCACTGGAAACTTCCGCCGAGGAGCCACGACTCTGGGTGAGCCAGGCTGTCCACCAACAAATATGGAAATTAAGTTTAATATGTAGGACTGTCTCTCTTTGGTACACATGTAAATGTTTAGTCAGATATCAAAATTATATTAAATTTTATAGTTGTGGATTTTTGGAGTGGGGCTGTAACAGATACTTAAGCAATATAGAGGGAGTGATGTTGTACTGTGTATCATCACGGCTGTGCCTGCAACCAGATCACAGCCGTGATGATACACAGTCCAATAACACAACCTCCGGTGTGATATTGCTTTTATTAACAGTTCTACGAGCGTCTTTTATTGGCTAGCAGTAATAAGCGACTACAGATTATGATTTGTTTGTTTAATTAATGATTTTTTGGCATTTGGTTCTCCAAATGCGGGAAGTAAGGTTGCGACCCTCTGGGTGGAATAATAAAGGACACCTCGCAGCCCCATGCCAGAGGGACACAAATCAAGAGGGGGGTCTGGGGGCCCTTCTCTAAGCCGTGGCGTTGAGCGCGCATCGTCCGACACTCCGACACCGCAGTGGAGAGCGCGCATCGTCCGAGGCCGCGGTGGAGAGCGCGCATCGTCCGACACTCCGACACCACGGTGGAGAGCGCGCAGACCGCCAGCTACTGCATGTAGTACACTGACTATACATAAATATGTGATACAGCGCCACTTCAAAAATCCACCGCTGTTGGTTTAAAGTCATCAGCGTTGGTTAGAGCAATTTTTTTGGTTAAATAAACACCAAAAAAAAAAGGCAAAATCAAAACCATGAGATGACACTGACCACGTTCGTTTTCCTGTTGTCAAGGTTACTCTTTTATCACCCAAATCCCTGAAGGATCATGGGACATCCAGATTATCGAGAGGAAGAAGTCAGCCGATGTTCTAGGTGGGTCATTCACAAACATACGATTTATATTTCTTGATTTCACACACTCACACATATGCTCACCAAAGACAATTTTTAAGCAAATAACTGTCTTTTAAATGTTTCGTGGATTTTAAGTTGATGGAGAAAATTCTGGACTTTTTTGACACAAAAAAACTCTGCTCTCAGATTGTTTTGTACCTCTCAGAGTTTTCCATGTATCTCGTCCCCCAGCTGTGACCGACCAGGCGGGCAACTTCTTCTTTAACGGGGCCTACAAGGTGGAACAGTCCCCAGAATTTCCACGCAGCAGGCGCCGTCTTCAAGTACCGCCGGCCCATGGATGTGTACGAAACCGGGATTGAGTACATTGTCGCCAAAGGTCCCATCGACCAGCCCATCAATATTCTGGTACACCTTTGACCTTCCTCCACATTCATCATGATGCTAACTGTTGTCATGTCATCATTTATGTTGTGACCTCAGAAAATCACCACCACGTCGCCAGTTTGATTCCTGTCAGGGCCCTTTGTTTCAGTTTGTTTCACTTTGAACTTTTTTTATTTAAAACAAATACAAAATTCTACCTTTTCAACTTCATGTCCCTCACCTCAGCCAAAATTACAAACACAAGTCCCTCCCCAGTGCTTAACGTTTTTAAAATGCCTGACCCATTTTGAAGCACCCGTTTTTCCCCCTTTCATAAGTGCACATAAACGCACAGTCCATATCCCGAGCCACTGAGGGAGACCTTGGCAGTGTACAGGAGCACGTGCAGATCACCTCGTCCAGTTAAAGTCTGACTGAGGTGACGGAAAAGCTCGACTTCCAGTCAGGTTATCTGGGTGTGTTAGTCCGACTGCGAGAAATTCGATTTAGTCAGACTCATATGTTAACTTGTATTTTAAAGTCCAGTTTTAGTCGCACTGACACAATAATTCACCTTTTTCTAACATCATGTAAACATATTTACTCTCTCTTTGTCGCTCAGGTGTGGAACCAGAACGGTCGCACACCGTACATCACATACGAATACACCGTCCTCCGAGACTCCCTGCCACCTGTCCCGCCTCCACCCGTCTACACGGGATCAGACACCTCAGCCGGAGAGGTTTCTGTGGAGGTGGGGGGCCTGCTGACCCCCAACAGCAGTATGTATGACCAGGTGATTCCTGACAGCCAGATGGACCTGGGTGACGGGCAGAAGGGCCAAGAGACCAACGAGGTGTACGAGGAGACGGCGGCCATCGACTGCGACCAGGATGGAGTGGTCGGCCCAAAATTTGCAGGTAAGGACAATTTGTAACAAGTATGAATTACTTCAGCATCAAGTAAATACCAGGTACGATCCACAGTTTTTGATGATGGAAAATCTCCCAAAAATGAGACGAGTCATGAGTTCCTGCGGATCTTCAAAAAGTCTCAAAAGACAATCAATTATTTTTAAATAAGGGCTTAATTGTTATTAAAATATCTTCTCTTTCACACTTTTAAAAGACTCAAAATTGCTAAAACATTGGAAAAAGTCTATTGTGAATCCTTTTTTTTTCTGATGTTGCAGTGTAAAATCTCAAAATAATAATTAATATAAAATAAGATAATTTAATCGTAATATAAGTTAATAAGGTATTATTGATTTTTTAAATGATTTAATTTAATGTCACTCAGCTCGGGACAGCGAAACCAACAAAACAACACACGTACATTTACCACATCCAAAGAAATGAAAAGTAAACAAGCTTTTTAAGGCAAACCACATTTTTGACAGTATATGTTTGATGTTTTTCATGTACATCTGACCGTTTTATGTTGGTACCCCATGTTTTTTATTTGTCAGTTGTAGTTATTGTAAAATTTGTTTTAAATTTCATTTTGAGAGGCATTAAAAAAGTCTTAAAAAGTCTTAAATTTAACTTTCTTTAACTGTAGGAACCTGTCGAGCCGTGCCACGCCGTGAGAATGAGGCATAAGAGAAAGAAAAAAGAGAGAGATGTGTAGGAGAAAGACAGAACTGAAAGGAGAAATTAGAGAAGGTGGTTCAGTGGCCCATTGGCAGATTAGATGAAATAGGTCAGATTTCACAGCCGATCCTCTCTCGCGCTCTCTTTCTGTGTGTGTGTGTGTGTGTGTGTGAGAGATGGCCCTTTGAAGCTCTGCATTATTCATTGCACAGACACATAAAGAGAATCAGCGCCAGATGAAAAATTCAAAGTTTTGTGGTGGTTTTTTTTTCTTTTAAAAATGGCTGCATCACAAACATGAGCAGTAATGGCTTTCCTGCGGGCTCTCGGCTCGCTCAGCTGACTGTCGAGGCCATTACACCACCGCTTCGGGCGGTGAGACGAGATGTGGAGGTGGCTGAAAGGCTCAGCGTACACTTTCTACACGGGCTGACGTCATACTACAGACCACTGAGCCCTGACTTTATCCTCTCAAATCCGCTTTATGTTTTCCTCCTCCTCTGATGTTTTCCATCCACACAGTTATTTTAAAATATCCTGTACAAATGTAATAAATGTCACTCAGGTTTTCTTGTCAGACAGAAGTTGGGGTCGTGAAGTTTTTGTATTGGGCTGTATGATATTGAGAGATGTTTCTGGTATTTTGTACAATTACAAACCTGGTTTAAATTGCTCAGTACATAGATTCATACATTCCTGAAATTTCACCAGAGTATATGTTGATGTTAGTGTGCGGCACGACTTACTTTCAGCTTTTCAGACTAATAAATACATGAATGACACCCACAAAACATTAAGAAAAATAATATTCTCACACCTATTTTCCTTATTAAACAGAAATACAACTGTACACCTTTTGAATTCAACTTTCTCTCGGTCCAGAGAAACTGGATAGAGACAAAATTTAAAAAAAAAAAACAAAAAACATTTTGGTTACTCCCGTCTTCTGTTTCTACATTCACCAGCTCCAGTTTGGTCTAAAGTAATTCTTAATTCACTAAGTTAGCTGTAAAAAACATGCCGTTATTCCTCACAGTCTGTCTGCCTGCTGGCAGCTGGCTGTTTACAGTCCTGTAGCTTCTCACTCTACCATCAGATGTTGCTGTGTCTTTCAGCTCAGCTGCCTTTTCCACCAGTAGAGACCACAGACTGAGCTGGTGCGTGCTGTGCACTACATACAATAAGTTTAAAACAAGGAGGAATGCCTGCATTTATAACGATATTGAAAAACATACCTTTGAGGTTTCTAGATAACGACGTACAAGGTAGATTCATTTGTCATGTTTTTAAAATGTAGTTTACCTGGTCACAGATTACTTAAGATAAGATAAGATAAGATAAGATAAGATAAGACAAGATCTTTATTGTCATTGTTTAAAAGAACAATGAAAGTCAGCTTGGTGACTCCTCAGCAGCAACGCAAGAAAAAACACAAACGATGGAAATAACTTGAATAACGTCTCAGTTTTTCCCACTTTGATCCATCAGAAGGAAACAGCAGTCATGCAGGCAGCACCGCCATCCCGGCCCCGGCTGGTGGGCCCCTGGATACGGGTCCAGACTCCCAAAACCTCATCTGGAGGGTCCTGCTGGACGGCAGACTCAGCCCCGACGAGCTGCTCATCAATATCTCAACCAACCAGCTGCTGACGGAGGGAGACGGTCTGTTCTCCTCGGAGGTGGGACCGGTGGAGATGGATCTGAGCAGCCTGGAGCCAGACGGGCCGTTTGGTGTCAACGAGACGCTGGAGTTCACTCTGGGCCGCAAACGCAACGACAGCGGAGACGGTTCCTATCAGAACAAAACAGTGCAGAGTGGAGGGAGGAGCTCCACCCGCTCCAACAGAACCAGGTAATCTGACAGAAACCAGGTAATCTCTTCTTTACTCACCTTTTCTTTCAGATGTTTGCAACATTCAGCAGTCACAAGTGAGTGAACATACACTGAATATCATCATATCTGGCCTTCCCTACTCTCCACCCCAATGTTCAAAACCGACAAACATAACATAATTCATGTTGGCTTTGCTTGTTAAGTATTTTTAAAAATCTGTATTAAGAATGTTGTATTCTCTATTTAAATTGTTCTTTACCAAGATTTGTCAATTTGCATATTTTGACTGATTTAAAGTGTTTGTTCAAATGTGGATTCTGCTTAATAGGAGAGTAGACAGAGGTACAATTGGTATTAATGTTAATGTCACGTGTAAGAGGCAAGATTGAGATTTGTTAAAATTGATCTCAAAACCTGAATATCTTCTGAATTGCTCTATTTTACTGCATAAGTGTGATTTGAAATGAAATTTTCTATATATTTTCTATATATATATATATATATATATATATATGATTATGTCGTCTGCATATTGAGATATTATGTGTCTGGAATCTTTTTTTATCAATCCTTTAATGTTTACATTGGGTAGCACACATGACGCTAAAGATAAGGAATCTTAATTTTAACAGAAATTATACAATTCTTTAGTAACCAGAAAATCGAATAGAAAACAGATAATCCAAAGGTGAAAAGAGCATCAAGTACATCAAATACAGAGTGAACGGCAGACAGACGGGTGGATTTACAGGCAGAGAGACAGACAGGTTACCTGGCAGGTTTTCCATTCATCATATTTATAATTCATGTTGTCTTCGCTGCTCCGTGTCCAAACACGGCTTCACCAGTTATGCAGCCAGCAGCTATAAAACAGTGTATGACACGCCCTCTGGTCTGAGAGACGGAGAGGAGAGGAAACGAGCAGAGCAGAGGAGCACTGAGAGGAGGGGGGGGAGTTACAGCCACACTTAGAAACAAATAATTCAAGGTATTTGCAAGAAAAGTGAAAAATATGATGCAAAGGGGGAAAGTGTGCTGTCAGACAGCAGTCACCTCGAGGGAGAAAATAATGTGCAGGAATCAGTCTGGCTCACATGGAGGGATGCCGGTGAGGAATAACTCAAAGTGATTTTCAAATAAACGTCTGGCGGAGGAGGAGGCGGAGGGAGCGACCAGTGTTATGACAGAAGAATGTGCACATGACTTTTATGTGATGTGATGAAAAAACAAAGTGCGTCTGCCGGGACGCAGACCGTGAATCAGCTGTCACACTGTGGTCAGCCTCAGCGTGGTTCAGCCTCTGCACGACTGGGTAGCCTTAAATGTCCCGAAAAGAATATCATTTAAAATTTAACGTTTTAAAATCTATCTGAGGTCTTCACTGCAGGTACAATTTATCTCATGATAAAAAATGATAAAGCTTCTGAGGAAACTCAGACTCATGTACAGTATGTTTAAGTATGTCATGTTTTTGTGAAAAATATGGCTAAATACGTGCACGACATGAGGGTTTGCTCTTTCTTATATGTTTGTGTGTGTGTGTGTGTGTGTGTGTGTGTGTGTGTGTGTGTGTGTGTGTGTGTGTGTGTGTGGTGACAGGGGGAATCAAAGGATCTACCAGAAGAACCTGAAGCTGAGTGCTGCCGACATGTACCGCTGGAAACTTTCCTCTCAGGAGCCCTGCAGCATGACCTGCTCTATAGGTACGTGCAAATACGCAGGCACACACACACACACACACACACACACACACACACACAAACGTTTGGTCTTGACAAACACAGGTGTAAACAGTTATAATATTAGTATCGACTTCATACCATATGATTATAATTACAAACTTTATTTGGATTTACACTACATTTTCACTAGCATTTTTCAAAGTGATTGCTCAGAAAAATGTTGGCAGTTTCTCTAAACCACAGTTACTTTATGTTTGTACGTTATTATGTAGCAGATACACTGAAACTTTGTGGTTAAAGTGTGTTTAAGTTTAGGCACAAAAAACACTTGGTAATGGTAGGGAAAGATCATGCTTTGGCGGGAAATACCTGGTTTGCGGCGGCACGTTCCCCACTGGTGTGAGGAATGATGTTTCGGTAAAAAACAGACTCTTTTTATGGTACTGTTCCCCTGGAAAAACTGCAATAGGGCACTAAAAGACACTGTATTTGGCTGCTAAAAAGCTGCAGGAAAAATAGGAACAAGTCCCTAAAATACACCCACTTCTGGTGCCAAAAATGCCGCATTAAATGCAGTAATGTCTTAGTAAAAAAATCCCTGCTTTTTGTGGCAGTAATTCTGCAGGAAAAACAGTGACGAGTCCCTTACAGCATCCACTTTTGGTGGCTAAGAAGCTACAGGAAACACAGTGGCATCTCAGTCAAAAAAATGTGATGTGTCATTAAAAAACTGCAGAAAATCCAGCGAGCTGCAGGGAATAGAGCAACAGAGTGAGGGAAAAAGAAGAAGGTGAAAGGAGGTTATGTTGCTTTAGGTACAATAAAGCAGCATTGCTAAATTAAGTTAGAAAGTACTAATATGCCAAAGCAGTCCAACTCCCCTAAAATGTCTTCGGCCATTTGGATATTTTGTGTGCGCCTTCTTGCGTGTGTGTGCTTGTGACCTGTTTGTGACTAGCCTTCCTTGACTTCTTTTTATGTAAAACACACTGAGATTTTCTTTTTTTAAAAAATGTTTTATAGAAGTAACTTTGCCTTCAGCTAAGTGTTTCTTGCCCACAACACAGGTGTATCAAAGTCCTTCGTCACATGCATTCGTTATGACGGCATCGAGGTGCACGATATGTACTGTGACGCTCTGACCAGACCGGAGCCGGTCCACGACTTCTGCATCGGGAGAGAGTGTCAGCCCAGGTACAATAAAACAATCGCTGAAACTGTTTAACAGAACATGGTGCTGTTTGTTTCTTGCTGTTATAAAAACGGAGCGTAGCTGTCAGACCCGTGATGAGAATGTGGTGTTTCAGATGGGA
Source organism: Plectropomus leopardus (assembly GCF_008729295.1). Taxonomy (NCBI): domain Eukaryota; kingdom Metazoa; phylum Chordata; class Actinopteri; order Perciformes; family Serranidae; genus Plectropomus; species Plectropomus leopardus. The sequence continues at coordinate 35,712,373 of NC_056468.1, read as the reverse complement.
GGCGAGCAGCTGGAGCGAGTGCTCGAGGACCTGCGGGGAGGGTTTCCAGTTTCGTCAAGTTCGCTGTTGGAAGATGCTCTCGCCGGGCCTGGACAGCTCGGTGTACAGTGACCTCTGCACCATGGCCGACCTGGAGAGACCTGTGGAGAGACGGCCCTGCAAGAGCCCCGCCTGCGGCCCACAGTGGGAGGTGGCCGAGTGGACCGAGGTATGAGACGTCGTAACGATCCTCCCCGCTGAGAAAACACTTAAAACAATATTTGCGCTGTTTGCAATTCTGCAAGATCAACGCATTTTAATAATTTTGACTTTAAAAATAATGTTTGTTTGGATTCTTGTTCTTCTGGACTTTTGAGCGACCCTCCGTCAGTCAGAGAGGGATGTTCTTGCAGCGCAGACATCTCTCCCTCTTACTCTTGTCAGGTTCAGGTTTAACAGCTGTCTGCTGCTGTCTTGTGGTCTGATTGTGGTCACTGATGGATTCTCCAGAGACACTAACCAGACACACGCACACACAAACAAAAACTCTAGATGTGATTTGAGCCAACAGATTTGGAAAAAAAAGCAAACAGAAAAGTGAAATGTACAGCTCGCTGATCCAGATACAGTCAGCTGTTCTTTGGGCATTTTCAAGGCCCTGTCCACACACATAGAGATATTTTTGAAAACAGATAATATCCTCTAAGTTTTAGCCTCTCATCCACATGCAAACTGAGTTGTAAGTCACTCAAACAAAATTCAGTCAGGACCACTGTAGTCTAAAAACTTTATTTCTATTTGCAGTATGATATTTGGCGGTATGGCTTAGTTTTGGGACCTCTCTGCCCCTCCACGTGCCTACGTGGTAAGCCTTAGGAGGAGAGACTACACCTCCCATGTTTTAGTTGACAAGAATGCATTTTAGTCAAGATGGTTTTTTCCTATTTAAACTAATCCAATTAGGTGAATACAGTTCCTAGAAATTAGAATCAAGGTGACGGGTTTTATATAAAAATTTATGTAGAGATATTTTTTTTAAAAATAGGTCTAAAATTGAATTTGAAAAACTTAAACACCACAAATAACTCGTTTGAGGCAACTGGGATTTGTACCCAGGTTCATTGTAAACTAAACACCTGGCTGTTGTTTCTGTCTTCCTCTCCTCTTATTTTGAAAGTCTGATAGTCCACAACTAACATTTTCGTCTCATCCCATCTTGTCAATGAAAATTAAACATAGATTCTGTCATAGTTTTCATTATCAAGATCTATTTTTAGCTCGACATTTTGGTCATGGCAAAAAAAGGTAATTGACAAAACATTTTCGTCATAGTTTTCATCAACGATATAAATGTTCCAACTTTACTCATCTAAGTGTTTACTGCTACATGAAACATCATTTATGTGGTAAAATTGTCTCTGTGCGCCTCTCCCTGATCCAGTGTCCTGCTAAATGTGGCCGCAAAGCCCAGGTGACCCGCGATGTCCGCTGCTCTGACGAGACCCGACCATGTGACCCGATGACCAAACCACCAAACATCAAGAACTGCACCGGTCCGCCCTGCGAACGCCACTGGACCGTGTCCGAATGGGGGCCTGTGAGTGTCTTAACCCTCCACGTGCACGACATACAGAGACAGTGACATAAACAGTGTGATATATGTGTGTTTATCGCTCGGAGCTGCTCCTCTTCGTGCTGCTATCCAAACAAAACCATCATTTCCCACTCTGAGAAATCACAGTCAGTCAGGATTATTTTTTACAACCTGTCTGAGTTGTTCACTCATATTTTAAGACAGATTTTTCCTCCTCTTAATGTTTTGAGTTTGAACAGGTTGTTCCAAATAAAACAGCTCACCTGTCCCAGCTGTTTGGACTTCAGTGCTGCGGTGTGAATTTATGGATTTTATTGTGTGCACTTCCTGATGTTCCATTCAAAGTCAAAGTCTGGAAACTTGCAGGACTAATTTACAACTGCAGAGTCCAACTAGGCACAAACATGCACGGCATGAAATATTATTCTCGGTGAAACAGCTAATGTTGGGTCAGAATTATTTATTGTTGTTTGGAAAATCACCAAACACGACCACATTTTTAGCGTACACCTGTGCCAATTCAACAGCCCTGCAATAAGTGTTTTTATGCAGTGTTATTTCTATTACTATGCCCTGCTCATATTTGTAAAATTAGGTGGTTAAAGCATCTTTGATACTCCTCTAAGTAAAGTGTATATCAGTTTGATTTAACTTAAAACTTTTGCTTGGCCAGAATTACAGCATTCGATATTGAATTGGCAAAAAACATGTTGCAATGCATTGATGAATCAATTTTTTTACCCCGCCCTATTACACACGGTGAATAATTGATATATAAATGGTCATACTGCAGGTGAAGGTATTCGTTCAGCTACAGTAAATAATCAGTCCTGCTGACGTGTGTTGGCACTCTGATCAGACGTCCTGTGATGTTATTTTAAATGAATGTGTTTTATCTGATGTGATGTGACACGATGTGCTCTTCCTTTCCTCTGACGATGTGTGATGTGACTTAATGCAGTTTTATTTCATGTGAAGCTTCCTTTTAATTTAATCGGATGTGAGGCAACCTGATCTGACTTCATGTGACAAACAGCGTTTCACTCTGAGCTTCGTGACAAAGATGCGGCTGCGGAAGGCAGTGACGGCAGCAGGAATACCTCGTGTTGATCGTGAATCATCCAGTTTGACCTTTGACCCTCGTCGTTGCAGTGCTCGGGGTCGTGCGACCAGGGGAAGACGGTGCGTCATGTGTACTGTAAGGCTCCCGAGGGTCGAGTGGTTCCTGAGTACCAGTGCTCTGCGGAGGAAAAGCCGCTGGCCATCCACCCCTGCGGAGAGAGAGACTGTGCTCCACACTGGCTGAGCCAGGACTGGGACAGGGTGAGTCCTCTGCACAGTGTCCACACCAACATCGAACTGTTTGTAAATATTTGTTGGACAAAAGAAGCATTTGGAGGACATCATACAGGGCTATTAAAGGACTAAAGTTAATCTGATTAATTTTTTTATGGACAGATATATTTATGTATATACAGTCTTTATTTGTCCTGTGCACAACAATTACAATGAAGCAGTCAGTTTAAACTTCAATACGTGAAAACATCAAAGTGTGAACTGTGAGAATCCATGACAAAGACATAAAGCACAAACTGCTGCAGAAACTAAAACATAGGAATAAAACAGACTGTATTTGAAAAGTTAAAACATATATAATAAATGAGTGGTGGTTACAGGGTTCATGGACCTTTAAAACTTGAAATCTGGATAGGACCAACAGTTTAGGGAGAGATGTCATAAATGTGCTTTTAATGAAAATCAAAATGGATTTGTGGCGCCGCCTAGGAACCAATTTCAAAATCATTGTACACACTTGGTTCAACATTATTATGTAACATATCCTGCAAGTTCTGGAATGATTCTGCAAGCAAGATTTGATCTATGGTCTGATTTGTATTGCGTCACGTCCAATTATTTTTTACATCTTAGTCTCCCCCCTAATGGTCGATTTAAATGAAACCGTCAGGGTATGTTACTCGTAGTTCTTTAAACATTTTCTGCAAGTTTTGGAATGATTGGACAAACTATTTTTTTAATTTATAGTCTGATTTGTATTGTGTCACGTCCAGTAATTTTTCTGCGTTGTCGGTGCCCCCTAATGGTCGACTTTAATTAAATTCTCAGCAGGTATTGTTCTTAACTCGTTAAACATAAATGGTTATGGAGTTAAGTCTATTTATGTGCGGAGCCACGCCCCCTCTAAAGTTCCTTGATTAATATCTTCAAAACACAATGAATCATCAACAAGCTTTTGATATATTTCAATAAACTTGGTCACAAACCAGACCTGCAGTTTAGGAGCATATGATAAAAATGTGTTTTAAAAAAAATTAGGAGTGCAGGAATTCTCTTTAGGTGTCTTCACGAGAATCGACAATGTGAATACTCTGTTTCTGTTCGCAGTGTAACACAACGTGCGGCCGCGGTGTGAAACGAAGGCTCGTCCTGTGCGTCGGCATCAGTGGAGGAAAGTTCCAGGTGTTTGACGAGGAGGCGTGTGGAGGCACCGAGAAGCCCGAAGAGGAGAACACCTGCTTTGAGAGGCCGTGCTTCAAATGGTACACCACCCCCTGGTCTGAGGTGAGCTCTGCGAGGCGCACACACCTCCACCATGGAGACTGGGTTTCTTTGCTCCAGTAAGACCACAACAACATTAGTGGTGTACAACATGGTGTGTCAAAGTCAAGTCACACTTAATTTGTAAATATCAAAAGATGATGACAGAAGCAAACAATGAGAACAATAGAAAATAATAATAATAGATAGGACTTGTATAGCACTTAGGTACTCAAAGACACTTTACATGAAATGCAAAAAGAAGAAAACAAAAACAGAAGCAAAAATAGAAAAATGCAAAATAATGAAAAACGCTTACAAGAACAGAACAGATACAGATCCAAAAACAGAATACAAAAAAACAATACAATGAAAAGGAATGTTATGTTTATTAAAAAATAGACCGGTGCGGCAGCATATACAATGACAATAGGATAGGGCCCAAAATGGAGCCTTGAGGAACGCAACAAGTTTGGGATTAAAGCAGAAAATGTCACAGAGGCGAACCGAGGAGCTCGTATCTGTCAGTTACAGCAGCAGCATTTGTCTCTGTCCGCAGTGCACTAAGACGTGTGGTGTGGGGGTGAGGATGAGGGACGTCAAGTGTTACCAGGGCAGGGAGCTGGTCCGAGGCTGCGACCCCCTCACCAAACCTGTGGCCAAACAGACCTGCACTCTGCAGCCCTGCCCCACCGAGCCGCCAGGTAACAGCTCAGGACATCATACCCTAACCTAAACCATCACAACTAAGACCTAACTCCAACCCTAACCCTAAGTCCCTGTGTGGGGCCCCTGTGTGGGGCCCCTGTCCCCTCAACTAACCTGAGATTTTATTGCATGTGTGACAAACAAGCGAGAGTTTTCTTTAATATTTCTAAGCACTTTTATTTATTTATACAAAACAGTTTTTATAGCTAAATGTGCAGGTCCAAAACCAACCAAAAAAGCACCACCAAAACTTAGTACAGATATCATGGAGCTGACAGAGAGGCGACTGGAAGCGTGTGCGTGTGAAATATCTAACATTAACTCTTTCATGGGTGACCTGCACCTCAGATGAGAGCTGCCAGGATCGTCCCTCCACCAACTGCCTGCTGGCGCTGAAGGTCAACCTGTGCAGCCACTGGTACTATAGCAAGGCCTGCTGCCACTCCTGCCGCGCCCTCCGCCCGCCGACCTCCTAGTCCGGGACACCGCCGCCTCTCTCCACCACGACTCCAACTCCAGCACGAGGAAAGACATGGGTACGCTAAAGTTCGAGAGGTACAACAGTTACTGTGAACACTTAGAGGAAGCTGAAAGTCCAGAGCGTCCGACAACAACTTGGATTTACACGAGTCCATTTGTCAAGTCGGATAATTTAAATCTGAACATTTTGTCGGTCTTTTTGATGCTGCATCGACTGCAGTGTTCACACATACAAACTTCCGCCAATTATTATTTTGCATTTCTTTTCCAAAAACAGAATGTAATGTGTTTCTGGTTTATTCTGGATGAACAGAGAAGGAATCTGGTAAAAAGCCATTTTTATTTTTAGGAAATGTTCTCTGCCATTTAATGTTTTGGTCAGTTACTTGTTCTGGTGTTGGGATGGTTTGAACACAGCTGACAGCCAGCACAGAGGTCAGGGGCCCTCACGAAAACCTGAAACAACTCAGCACACATTAAGTTCCAAAAACTAATACTTGTTCAGTTAAATCTGACATAAGCAGTTTTCAAAAGAGGACATGAAAAAGTCCGAAATTGAAAACACCTCCTCTCTCTTTCTGAAGCCCCTCCCACTAGATGACCAAAGGTGCGTGCGCACGTTTCACACGGTAACCCCGTGTTTATTATTCACTGAATTATTTCAGTCTGTTCTCATTCCAAAGTCCTCAAATACCACCACTTTTGCAGTACTTTAAGCTAAAGATATTGACGCTAAAAACCACCTTTCGAATCCACGTGAAATGCCACCGGACGTTGTCAGCTGCGAATGTGGCCAGACCGCACTTTCGTGGTTATTTTACATCATTGGACAGCAGCTAAGCCTTACATGTGGATAGGCGTCACTCAAGAACGCGGTCAGACGAACTTGTTGCGTCCGCATGATAGACACAGAACAGCGTCAGGTTTAAACGCTGCCTGTAATGATATAATGTGATGAGCGTAAGGGCGAGCTGGAGGGACGGTGGCTGAATCCAACAAACCCCGGACTCATGCGGGAGTCCAGAATCCCCTCCCCGTCTGATTGTGATGGTTTTACACCCGACCATGTGCTTTTTTGCCGAATCCGTACCATCCGTGGCTGCATGTGCTAAATATGGTGCCTAAATATAACCCCGTGCACTGCGATCCCACCATGTGCTTGTGTTGACATCACTGTAGCGGCGTCCTGGCACGTCAACAGCAGCAGAAGGACACCTAGAGCGTAATATGAGGACGCACAAAGCTGCAATATGTGATGATTCGGAAAGAAAACGTGTTGAATCTTCTGTTCACGGCTACATTTTCCAAAGTTTGGAGCCAAGAGGAGGCGCAGAAGTCGAGTTTTTTCTCAGACTTGAAATACAATATTCTCAAAGTTTATTATCAGATCTTTTACTCAGTGACGTCAAATTAACCCTTAGGGACTGTCTGGTGCATTTTACGCTCTTTTCATTCTTCATTTTTTGATAATTTGGTTGTGTTCATGCATATGGCATAACTTTTACATGATTGTGTATTTGAGTGTAATCAGTGAGTTTGCAGCTCAGCTCCTACAATAAGTCTAAAATACACTGTGGAAACTAAATAGTTACATTCAGACTGTTCAGGTCCAAAAATGCTCCATTGAAACCCATTCAAACTGACATTTTTGATCCCACAGCCATCAGAGCAGAAAAACAGGACTTGTATTATTTCTGGGTGTCATTCTGGGCTTTTGACTCTGAATTTGTCATTTTGACTATTTTCCACCTGATGAGGTCATTTTGACCATATTTGGCATATGGAGGAAATACATGCTATTTCCACTAGGTGACCTGTCACAGTCAATGATGCTGATCACTGACACAGTGGCATCATGACAAAAACCCGGCATTTAAATGACTGAAATTCTGAAAATGAACGAATATTTGATATTTATGATTAGGACTGATGTTGGTTAAAAAAATAAACACAATAAAAGCAGAAAATACTGTTAATGTATAATATTTTTTAAAGCTTGATTTTGAGTGTGTGAAATATTAAAGCGGGCCTTAAGGGTTAAGACTGTCTCCCCCATCTTTGAGAAAAAAAACACATTTTCCTGATCATCTCCAATATTATCCCAAGACCTCGTGCAACTAAAGCCAGTTCTTATCAGCTGTTTTTATTTATCGGCTCTGGTAGAAAATCTTCCTCTCAGAAACCGTGCAGTCGGAGACAAAGTGGAGTCAACACTCAGACGGTGTCACAGACGTCCACCATCAGTTAGCAGCTCGCTCTCATCGCGTTCATCGCTGCCATGAAAAGATCTATTAAATTATTTCTCAACTGAATATACTGCATGACTAGAATATTTAATACAGATACTGTTTATGGAATATTATTTAATTGTGTTTCAGTTTGGTGTCTGGCATGTAAAAAGTTTATATTTCCATTCCACCCCCTGCCCGCTTGGCGCCGTGCCGGTGCGCCTGCAGGATATGGAAGCATATTTATTAGTCATAGCACATTTTCATTTATCGCGACGCTCCTGATGCCAGCCGGCGGTTTAATCATCGGGTCAACCGACGCCAGTTCTGGTCTGTGTGTGACAGAGGAGAGTAAATACAAACACAGAGGATTCCTGACACTTGAAGTATGGCTGAAATGTATTCATGTATGTCTCATTTTTAACTATTTTGTACTGTGTTTTTATATAACTGATACCTCTTTGTACAAAACGTAAGTATGGACATTGTGTACTGTTGAGAACAGACTGAAAACCTAATGGTACTGACTTGTATTTCCATTAAATAACAGTTCAATGAACAGATTTGCCTCTTTTTTTTCGGTTTATGTGAATTTGATCTTTTTTTCTCTCTCATAACAAACGTTTTAGTCAAAACTAGAATTACCGCCTTTCGGTTGTTTGCCTCCACAAACAAGACCCCAAAATGCCGTCTGTTCAGTCCAGAATTATTCGCCTCGTGGTTGTGCACCTTTGTGAATCAGTCGAGTTTCTCTCACAGTTTACACCCACGTCTGTGAAAACATGAAACAAGATCTCCACAATCAGTAAAATTAGAGTCACCAATTCAGAATCTGGCCAAATGTGTCGCCTTCAGTTCCTGACGTACGGCGTTTAATAATGGCGAGAAAGAACATTATGATGTCACAGTGAAGTTAAACTTTGACCTTTTTGGTTATTAAGTGTCATCACTTTGTCATTTTATCCCGTCAAACATTTTTGTGAAATTTTGTCATAAATAGTGTATGAACTCCAAAGTTATCACCAAACAATGTTTTGTGAGGTCACAGTGACCTTGACCTTTGACCCATGTCCATCCAAAATTTAATCAGTTTATTGTTGAGTCGAGATTAACGTTTGTGCCAAATTTGAGGAAATTCAAGTTCAATCACAAGAGTGGGATGGACAACCCAAAAACATAATGCCTCCCCCATCTCTACTGTAGAGACATACAAAAATAATACATATATATACATGTAAATATATTTCATTTAATCTTTATTCAAGCAGAAAAAACTCTAAAGATTAAATGCTTCTTTTAATTTACAGACCACATAGAAAATAATAATAATAATAATAATAATAATCATAAGACAAAACATGTCTATGAGGAAAATACACCAAATCAGACGCTTCCACTTCGAGTTTTTTTCTCATCGGTCTACATTAACACACTATACTGACAAAGTGAAAACAGTTTTGATTTATTTCATTTTTTTTATTAAAAACAAACACAAAATCACGCACAGAAGCACTGAGGCTTTCTGAGCTCAGAGAAGCTGCTGCGCCTCGACTGGAGTCCAGCTGCGGTTAATTGATCTGATTGGATCTGATTGACGCGGCTCTCAGCTGCCTCTGTGAGGCCTCAGCGCCTGCAGAGCTCAGAGGCTGCGGGAGGCTGCAAAAACATTTCTGCTGCATTAATTCCTCAGGAAAAGTCCTCAGGTGCTTTCTGGTCGTCTGATTCTGGCAAGAAAGAAGTTTTGTAGCAACTGAAACTGAGCACAATCAGGAGAAAAAAAATACATATATTTAGAGAGAGTCTCAGTTTAAAAGGGTTTTTTTGTTTGTTTGTTTTTTAAATTAAACTTGGAAGACAGTGTTTGAGGCATTGCACAGACACCAAACAGGTTTGCATGGTTTTATTTCGATCACAGTAAATGAAGTCACTTTCACACACAGATCAGCGGCACCAGATGCAGGTTTGAGAGCAGCTGACGCCCCCTGCTGGTCAGCAAACAAACTGAAGCAGAGCAGAAACAGATGCACAGTTTCAGTCTTCACTCTAAAATAAATCACTAAATAAATTTAATGATCTTACTTAATGATAATCATGAAAGTGATTCTGCAGTCATTTCCCCTTAATAACTTTAAAAATAAAGTGCAGAACATGCAGCTTCATGGCCCCAAATCCCCCCGAAGGGATTAATGTCTGAGGCTTCATTAACCCTTTGAACAAATTTGCTCGATTTCTCTCAAAAACATGGAAAGAAGGCAGAGTGCAGCTTCAGAAGAAATTATGCACAAATTTGCAAGAGATGCATAAAAAGTTGAAGAAAATTATGTAAAAATTATGAGACACACACAAAGCAAAGCAGATAAATATATAAGGAAAATATAAGAAAAAAATAAATGGAATAATAAATCTGTTGCATATTTTAAAGCAATTTAAGAAAAAATAAATGGGAATAAAGTTCAAGAAAATTACCTGAAAATGATCAAAATGTAAAAAAAAAAAAAAAAAAAGAAAAAACAAAGAAAAAAAGTGTTTGAAATTAAAATAATTCTGTAAAATAATTTTAAATGGAATTATGAGAATTATAGTATAGTTTTTCCCTAGCTTTTTTTTGTTGCACCACGTAGCCATAGCATCATGTGACCTAAAAAAGCCAAAAAAGTGTTTCCATTGCACTTTAGCCAAATATGGCTTTTTTGAATCCCCTGAAATTCCACCTCATGCAAGTGTAAAAACTTTTTTTGTGTTAAATGGGAGTTTGGTTTTTTTTTTTTAATGTTTTTCAAAATTTCATTAGACATATTTTATATTTGCAATTTCAATTCGTGCAATTTGAGGGTTAATGGAAAGTTTCTGTCATTGTGTTCATGTGCAAACTCATGAACAGCAGGAACATATTTGGCTAAACACACGTCCAGTTTTCGTCATGAAGGTGTTTTTGGGCCCTGCAGGTTCTGCACTTTAATCCAGCTGATGATTTCAGACGATCAGAAACACACACACACACACACACACACACACACACACACACACACACTCATAAAACACACAAAAGGACAAAATCACACACAACAGCAAAAACAACCAGACTCCTTTTCTGTCTTTTTTAGCAGCATGATATTTTATCTTGCAGGTTGTCCTCATGTTACAGTGGAACTTTTATTCCATTTAAATGTTCATTTTTTTAAATGAAGGAATGTGCGGCTCCCGTTGAGCCGTTTTCTCTACTCACGAACTTCGTAAAATACCAAACACTCATCTACTCGTCAGAAACACCACAATGTGCCGTCACTTTGTTCCTAAATGCTCGACAGTGGGACGTCTTCAGCAGAAATCACAGTCACTGGATCATTGAATGCTTCAGAAAAGCCCTTTAAAGTGTGATTTGCTTTCAGCAAATTCACTGAAACAGTCACAAACTGACAGGATCACCAGCTGCTCGCCGCTGTCCGAAACAACAGAAAACACAATGCTGTGCTGACAATTTCGGATGATGTCAGTTAAAGTGTTGACATCAAGCTTTCCTGTCTAAACATTAAGTGTTTCAGTTTTAAATGAACAAGGAAAAAAGTATATTTATTAGTTAAAGTCGTTTTTAAAGCTCAACAACTAAGTTTCTAATGTTAAAATTTGAATATTTGATTTCAATTATTTTACTCTCTATTTGTTATTAAATAAAAATTAAATAAAAAAATTCAATATATTTACTCCTTTATTTTATATGAAGCCCCTAAAGGGACATGGGGAAGAACAAAATAGAGAAAAAAAAATCAGATAGTGGGAAAAAAAATAATGGAAACATTTTCATTGTGGGTAAAAAAGTAGATAGTAAGGGAAAAATAAATGGTAAAAAAAATGCTTTGTGGGGAAAAAAAATGATTATAAAAAACAAATGGTGGTAAAAAACAGAAAATAGATTGTGGGGGGAGAAAATAGCCGGTGAAAAAAAAAAGCTCCTGAGAAAGTTTTGCTTTCTCGTCAAGAAAAGTACATCTGGTCATTCAAAAAGAAGTACTTATGGTCAATATATATATATATATATATATATATATATATATATATATATATATTAACCAACTAGAAAACCATTATGCAAACCATAGTGGATTGAAATTGTAACAATTTCTCTACAATAAAATTTAAATATTTAAATATTAATATTGTACAGAGCTCGGCAGATGTTGTGAGAAACAAAACTAACATACTTTGCAAACTCCACTTAAAATTGTCTGTGTTTATCATCCCAATTTTTTTATATATTGTGTATTAATTTGTAAAAATAATAATAATAAATAATAATGAATAAATAAATAAATAAATAAATATCTTTTCCCCTCGGACATCTGCCAGGCTCAAAAATGAAATTGTTGAAATCACATAAAAAAAAAAAGAAATATTGAAATGTCTTCCTGTATTGTTATGTTGTCCCTTGAAAGCAGCTCCAGGTGTTTGCGGTGGCTGATCGGAGCTGCTCTCCGGCTGTAATCAGACAGAATAAATGAAAACACCTGCGCAGCTTCACGTGCTGAGCTGCAGCTTCAGGCCGCAGCTTCAGGCTGCAGCGAGCGTCAGCCACAGAAAACACGTATTTCAAGACAATATTTGTCTCTTATGAGGTGATTTAGTGAAGAAATTCCTCAGTGAAAGAAATGAAGGTGACATGTAACACTGTACAGCTGCTGAAGCACAAACAAACACAAAAAAACATTTTGTCTGTGTCAACATCCACATGTATATTTTTTCCGCAGCATAAATAAATCAGTCAGGTGGTTTTATCAGTTCACACATGAGAGCTCCACCAATCAGCTGAGACTCAACGCCCAAAAATAACGAGCAGAAGAATAAACCGGCAGGAGTTATTTTGACAGATGAAATATGTCTCTTTATGTGAAGCATTTGGTGCATTTAATATTTTTTCTAGTAAAGCATGTTGGGCTGCAGTTATTATTGTGAATCTATTTATTTATTTTCGGATCATAATCAAAATTACTGCAGAAAAAGAAAAAAAGGCATTTTTTTATCTTGATTTAGGATCTGGCTGAGACGAGAGGAGGACGTCTCAGAAGCTGAATTTAGGAAGAAAATGGTTGAAATCTGACATTTCTTGGATTTTTGGACATTGGTAGGATTTTAGGATATTTCTTAGATTATTGGACGTTTCCGTGATTATTGGAAACTTCTCAGACTTTCGGGTGTTTCAGGGATTTTAGGGTCTTCTCTGTGTCCTCTGTCGGGGGTGTGGGGGATCCTCCACTGGTACTTTTTCAGATAAATAAGCTCTATTTTGATGTTTTTTAATGTACTGTGACACCTCATCATTTTTATTGCGAATTATTATCAGGGGCAAGATTTGTCCCGCGGGCCGTATGTTGAGTTTCTCTGCTTTCGAAGCACAGTCCGAACAAACTGTGAGACAACTAGCCGACTCGCCGTTAACCTGACGCCAGAAACTTCCTGTTTGCGCTGGACTTTATTCAGGATTTTTACCTCCACCTCCGTCTCTTATGTGGTGCGTCCAAACAAACGAACCTGTGTTCAGTTTACTCACAAACTGTAATTTGTCTTGACATATTTTGATACACGTACATCGGTTTGCTACTAACAAGCTAATTCACAAACAAGCTAATTTTCTAAACAACAAAAACAGACATATCGGTCACAAAATGATCCGTTTTAAAGGTGCAGTCAGCGATTCTGCTCTGTGTTCATAAACTGCCCTGACCTTATGGAGAAAACACACGAAGGACAACATCAGCAACAGGGTTTTGGAGCTAATGCATATGACAGGGAAAAGGCCGTAGATAAATAATAACCAGGTACCGAACGCCAAGATGGCACCTGTTCAGTCCGATGAAACTGCCGGGCGCAAACGCCGAACAAGACTTCACAACAATAGAATTACATCTGAGCGGTTTTGAGATATTGAGTTTTAAAGTTTCGATTCCAAATACTAAGAATCATTAAATAACCTTTCTTTTAAAAAAGCATCTAAATTAAAAAAAATAAGCCCACATAATTAGGAAGTTGTCACAGAGTAAGAATATGTGTAAGCTGGCGAATTACCACCTCGTGGTCGCCACAATCAGCACATTTTCAAAAATTGGAGTCACCAGTTCAGTATTTATTTCCCCTCCTGGTACCGAAAATATGATCTTAAGTAACGGTCAGAAATATTTTTTTTCATTATGATGTCACAGTGAAGTTGACCTTTGAGCTTTTGGATATAACGGGTCAGCATTTCACCATTTTGTCCTGTCAGACATTTGAAAGAAATATTGTCATTACGAGTGTGTGAGGTCTTGAGTTATGGCCAAAAAACATATTTGTGAGGTCACCGTGACCTCTGGCCATCAAATTCTAATCAGTTCATTCTTGAATCCAAGTGGACGTTTGCGCCAAATTTGAAGAAAATCCCTCGAGGTGTTCTGGTGATACTGCATTTACAAGAATGCCACATTAAAGGTCACAGTGACCTTGACCTTTGACCACAAAATTCTTATCAGTTCTTTCTTGAGTCCAGGTGGACGTTTGTGCCAAATTTGAAGATATTCTTTAGATACTGCGTGCATGAGAATAACAAGGACTCGAGGTTACACTGATGTTTGATCACCAAATTCGAATCATTTCACCGTCGAGTCAAAGCAGATTTCCCACAGAGGGAGATGTAATCTCTGGTCACTGCAAAATCTTACTCAAGTTTCGGATTTCAAACCTTTCTGGTTAAATTCGTGGCCTTTGGTTGAAGAATATTGAGGCCAACGTGGCGTTTGGTTGTTTTGAAGCCCTTTCTGGTGATTCTGGGGAAAGATACGAGAGAAAACTCGCCCTGATCGGCCTCGAATCACTCCTTAGGTTGTCCTACATGATCCGTACCGCTGCCTTCTCGCTAACTTTAAAAGATGAGTAAAATACTTTAAACCGGCTAACTGGGCTTATAGCGACCGGCAAAATGTACGGTCAAACACGCAGAGTGTCACTATTGTACCATCATATTTTCACCTTTCAGTATGAGATTTGTTTTTTCTGAGCTGATGTCTCGGGGAGACCAGGGTGTGTGTTGGTTGACACTCCTGTTTACGTGAGGCGGACATCAAGGACTAGAGATTTGTCTGGTCTTGTTAGCTGTGCAGCCGGTCCCTCAGCAGATCTTCCATCCTGTTCTCAACTCGTCAAATAGATCCAGACTGTCAGTCTTTCAGTGTACGAGTGTGACGGCGAAAACAACCTTCCACGTCCAACCGGAACGAGGCGTCAGACGATAACGCGCTCAGACGGAACTGGTGGCGTTGTTATTATACGCCAGGGGATGGCTGGACGGCACCAGGTGTGTCCACGCGCAACACGAAAACACGCCCGCGTGGAACTGGACGCATACGCGTGAAATACTGAAGGACGCCACCGGTAACAAGGTAATATAAGAAGCGCGAGTGCATTTATAGGGCGGGAGCCTGCAGTTCGCCTCCTGTGTGGATGTGTGTTGGTTTTTATTTTCGGCACCTTACCTTCTGCCGCATTTGCCGAAACCTGACCATTACGACACATCATTGGTCGCCGTGAGCTGTTGTGTCATCGGGGTCCGAGTCCCCCTGCACTGCAGGGAGAGCCCTCGGCCTGTTCGATCTCCTGCCGTCTGCAGAAGATACCAAAAATCTAACAAAACCAGAAACTTCAACAGCTTCCTCGCACAGACCATACGACTGCTCAACTCTTTTAAATGCACAAACGTTGATATTTTTACTCTTTTTAGTAGTTTTTATCAGGCAAAGTACTGCACTTCATAATCTGTTTCTCTTCTTTGTTTTTAACGGTTGCCCAGAGGAACGTGTTATTTTGCGTCACTGTATGTGTTCACACTGGATGGATGGAAATCATAAACTTGAAACTTGATAAGGACCGTGATGCCTCTTCCCACCGTGTGCACGAGTTGACATCACGGTAACGGCATCCTGGAGCGTAAACAGCTGACACAGAAGGATACCTAAAACGCCACATGTAGACACAGAAGGTCACTGACAGAGCAGCACTGCGTGATGAGTCGGGACGAAAACGTGTTGGATCTTCGGCATTTGTGTTGCGTGTTGAGTAATTTAATTTGCTGCAACAAACGGCACTGACAGTGATTTCTCCCTCACAGTCGCGCAGGTGACTGTGAAAGTGAGGAGAAAGGCAGAGGGAGTGCGAGGAACATTAAAACTTAACTCCACAGCACATTATCAACAATCCTCCAAAATCGCTGACTCCACCTTTAAGTGACAGAAAACTGAGTCTGTTCAAATCTGCCAGAAACAAATGTTTCTGTTCACAAATGCATTCAGCTGTTGGCCGTTGCTCCGGAGCCGCCGACCTCCAAAACGGCTGCCAGGCGGCGTGTTACATCACCTGAAAGCCCTCGGCGTTGTATCAGTGCAGCACCCACAGCACAGCACGCGTATGATAACTTTGTGTTTGCAGACGAGTCAGTGCAGTTTTTAGAAATGAAGAAACCTCTACTCCGGGCCAGCAGGGCGGCGCCGCCTCCTCCCTGCCCGCTCCTAGACGTCGGTGCTGACGCTGTGGGTGTAAACCTCCCTCATGGTGACGGAGCGGATGAGGTTGAGCTTCTGGTAGAAGCTGGCCAGGTCCATGGGCAGCTCCAGGTCCGACTGCTGCACAGTCCTGTAGCTGATCCTGCGCCCGCCGTTACACAGCCTTTCCGGGTGCTGCAGGTAGAAAGGCAGTGAACAGCGGGCGCAGGACGGGCAGAAGGCGTGTGAGCGCTGGCACCTGCGTGGCGGCGGCGTGGGGGAGTAGCTGGCGGGTCCGTTGGCCTCCGTGAGGAAGGTCGGGGGGTAGTTCTCCGGTTCGTCGCCGTAGTGCTCCGGCGTCGGAGGCGTAGGGGGAGCGGACAGAGCCAGAGGGCGGGAAGGCGACATAGTGGCGAGCTCTGGTTCCTCCTCTTCCCCCTTCTCAGACTCCTCCCTCTTACAGCAGTAATACTAGAGGGGTCAAAAACAAAAACAGAGCTTTAGGTCAGACGTCAAGACGTCTTTTACTGACAAACATGCAGAAGAACAAAATGAGGCCATGTTACTGATTAAACTGACCCCATAATTCTGCTGCTCTCATTCCGAAGTCGGAAAATTTGCTGCTTTTGCATTGATCCTGATGTAGGATCTCGACGCTAAACGCCACCTTTTGTGTCCACATGATGTGCAAGTGGACAGCGAGAGTTGATTATGTACAGCCGGCTCCTGGGTGAAAGTCCAGGGTTTGTTGGACCCATCCGCCACCCCTTACGCCCGCCCTACAGGGACTCTTCAGCTCCTTAGATTACATTATTATCGGCAGCATTTCCAACTGACGCCGACCTGTGGCACATCAAACCGATGCGACAGGTGCTGTCCGCACGACTGCTGGTGTACCGCCAATTCTGCAGAAATTTTGCTGCAAGATCTAGATGCCAAAAGCCACTGTGGCGTTGTTTCTATCCGTTGGTAGACGGCTGGAAGGCATCGAGCACGTCCACATAAAACTTGCACATGAGAACTCAGCTGGACGTCACCGGTAACAACGAAATATAAGGAGCACAAGTGCACTTACAGAGCATACGGGAGTGTTTGGGTCCCATAAACAGCTAGCTTTCCTGCGTGAGTCCAGAGTTCGCTTCCCGTGTTCGCTTGTGTGTTAAACATCAGATGTGAAGTGAAGAGAAAACAGTCGTACCTGCAACCTACATAAACACAGAACAGCGACGATGGTCAGTAAGATGACTGTAGCCAGAATTCCTCCTGCGATGACCACTGTCCCGGCTGACATTCGAAATCCTCTCCATCAACAGCCTGCCGGACGAGAAGGAGAACAAAGGAGAGCGCGAAATAAGAGAGGCACAGAATTATTAGTATCACGTCTTTGTGTTCAGATTTGGACGAGTTTTGACTCTGA
The DNA here is from genome assembly GCF_008729295.1 of Plectropomus leopardus. NCBI lineage: Eukaryota > Metazoa > Chordata > Actinopteri > Perciformes > Serranidae > Plectropomus > Plectropomus leopardus. The sequence goes on along the minus strand of NC_056468.1, from coordinate 35,694,913 downwards.
GAAGTCTGAGTGGAAATTGTGGCAGTCTGGTTTTTATTTAAGGTGAGAAAAACTTCAAAAAAAGGCCTCAAGGTTCCCGGGCGTTTATTCAGTGAGATGAAAATCTGAAGAAGCCTCTAGTTCATTGTTAGCATTTCATGGGCCAACTGCATCCCATTAAAACATTTTGCATTTTTTAGTTGAAGGCATTCAGCCGAGCGCTCCCAAAGCAACCTGACAATTACACAATGAGGCAGTCAGCAGAGCGCAAACCTCCCGCCAACACCGAGACGCTCTCCACCCTGCAGAGCCGCGCTGTTGTTTGTCTTCCTGCACGTCATGGACACACAAAAACATGATAATCATGTGGTTTTATCAGCTCGGGCAAAAACAAAAAAAACAGTGACCCAAAAAAGCCTGCTGTTAACTTTTAAGAACTTAAACTACCACAAAAAGACGGTCTTCAGTAAAAGGCCATCTCCTAAATTATTGCCATAAAGGAAATCAGTTAATCACTTTAAAATCTAGATCGGCATCAGTATTTTTTTGTGCTGCAATATTTAACACGTATTTGAACCTTAAAAACCTGAGAAAATAGGTTAAAAATATCGTTATCGTTTTTACGAGGAAAAAGTCAATAAACAAACTGCAAGAAATCGGTAAAAGTGACAAGAAAACAAACTGGAAACTTTGACGAAAGCAGAGACGCGGAAATATCTGGTCGGACGCTGAAGGTGGCTCTTTGGTGTCGTGCTCATTCACCAAAAGCGCTGACAGAGCGGGCGAATTTGACGAGTTTTGACGAGCTGTGGTGTCTGACGGTGGCATCATTCACAAAGTGGTGATATTTGACGGCTTTTGAATGACAAATTGCCGTAGATATGTTAAAACTACATATTTTGGTCTAAAAATACACGCTTTGGTGGAGCACGGTCACTCCTGGAAAAAACGGTTCGATGCCTACAACGCTGCTGGAAACATGAGTCCCAAAATAACAACTGGTTTGTTATTTTGGTCTCAGTGGTCTGCATCCTTTGATATGTTTGAAAATGTAACATATTTGGGGTTTTCGGAAATGTAGAACTCTAATATTTGTTTGTGGTGACTTGACATTTTATTTTAAGAGAGAACAAAAAGACAAATATGAGTCGCTGGCCGTGTTTCCATTACAGATCTGCGAATATCTTAATATATTTTGAAAATGTCGATAAAACACAGTTGCGAGATGACTTCGTTTCCATCGACTGATGTTCTGCGACTTCTCCTCTCGCGATAACATCCCAGTAACCATGGCGATGGATGTCCAAAACATTGGCAGTTTTATTTATATTACAGCCACTCAATAAAGCCAAACTAATATCGCCATAATTTCTTTAGTCTCGTATCAGAATTAAGAAGATCTCGGTCTTGAAGTCTTGTTTTGTAGAACGTCATGTGACTTTTTCTTCTTCTTTGGGTTTAATAGCAGTTGGTATCCATAAAGTCGCAGTACCGCCACCCGCTGTTAAACATCGTATGAGCTTTAAAAGAGGAAAAAAAAAGTATTTCCATTGCAGTTTTTCGAAATATGGCTGTTTTTAATTGCCTGAAATACCACCTTGTGTGAGTGTAAAAAACAATTTGCAAGGTTTTTTTTCCGAAATTGACGTGTTTCCATTAGGCGTATTTTGTATTCACAATGAGCCGAATACAAAATATAAGATTCATTTTGCGCAATTTGAGGGTTAATGAAAACACGCCTGTGATGAAGAAAAATAATTTACGAAAAAAGGCAAAGAGAAACTTTGTGTGACTGAGGAGGCGTTTGTTCAGAGTCTCGTTGAAATTATATCAGCAGGCGAGCAAAAGTGAGACAGAGAGGCATTTTACATCTTATAATAATAATAATAATACATTTTATTTAAAGGGTGCTTTTCACAATATTCAAAGATGCATAACGAAGCAAAATCAAAGTCAGTAAAACATAAAAAATAAAACAAAATGAATAAAAGCAAGACAAACAAGCATGAAATGTGCATACATCAAACATTAAAAGCAGATTTAAAAATGTATTCATGTTTTATTCAGTTAATCACATCAGAGTGCAGTGTGCATTATTAGCAAAAGACAAACACTAAACGCCTTTAATGCAACAACGGATGGAAATGTTTCCACTTCTCCCTCTGAGCGTCCGCATTAATCCAAACCCTAACCCTCCTCACATCTCACTCAGCCTGATGTTACTTTATGAATTTAAATCATCAGTTTCTCATAATCAGCTTTCACTCATGTTTTATACAAGAAATGAAGAGTTTAAGATTTGAAAATGTGCAAAGAGTAGAAGTCAAACACCGGCAGGCAGATACCGAAAATCATCTTCTTCATCTTCATCTTCATCTTCATCGTCTTCTCTTTTAAACCCTTCAGACTTTGAGCAAATTATTTTGCTTTCTTTTGAAAACATTGTGAAAAAAATGTTTTAGAGATTGCAGAAAATTAGTAGATTTGGAAAATTATTTTTTCAAAAAAGATCAGGAAAATGTCCAAAAAAAGCACAACCTATATGATTATAATAATTAGGTATTTAAAAGTATTTATTATTTTTAAGAGGTTTTTAAGTAATTTCCATGTTTTTTATTGACTTTGTTTTTTGGGTAATTTTGGTGCCTGTTTCATTGTTTTAAATTGACTGTGTCATGTCAATGAACACTGATGTACACTGTACTTTTCATGTACTTTTACACAGTTGTTTTTGCTGATTTTGAGGTAATCTTTTCTGAAGTTTCATGATGCCTTTTTCTCGTGTTTTTGTTTAGGTTTAAAAGGGTTAAAGCTCTTAAGGGTTAAATTTGTTGATCTCCGTCTCATGTCATTTCAGTTCTCCATGTTTCTGTGTGATCAGCTGATGAGTTTCACCTGAGTCTGACTGTCACACCTGAGTCCTCTTACCTCGTCTATAAAAGCTGCCTGTGTCCGTCCCTCACGGTCACTTTGTCTTCGTCTCCTGTAGCAGCACGTTAGTTATTTTACTCGTAACTCCATGAAACTGCCTCTGAAGTCAAAGAAAAGACGTTTGGACTCTCTAAATGTCTCCACACTCACACATCAGGTCATATTCAGAGACAATAATCTGCCTGAACTCAAAGTGACTGATGGGAAAACTTTCACGCAGCAGCGAAGCCGCCGTCTTTTAAATTTCAGACACGTGAACAAACAAAGCCGGGAGCTGCCGAGCTCATCAGCACCCCGGGGATCAGCTCGCTCGGGTTTCCATAGCAACAGAGCGCCGGACATCAGCATCCCCGAGGGCCAAAGAGCCATTTACACACACACACACACACACACACACACACACACACCAACAAGCAGACACACACTCAAAGGTCAGCGTCCGTCTGTCTGTCCAATCGTCCATCCATGTCCGTCTTTCCATCCAGCTCTCCGTCTGTCCATCCATCCATCATTCGATTCATCCATCTGTCTTTCTATCAAACATCCATCCATCCATCCATCCATCCATCCATCTGTCTGTCCATCAAACATCCATCCATCCATCCATCCATCCATCCATCCATCCATCCATCCTTCTGTCTGTCCATCAAACATCCATCCATCCATCCATCCATCCATCTGTCTATCCATCCGTCCATCTATCGTCCACCCATCCTTCCATTAAACCATTAATCCATCTATGTCCATCTTTCCATCCAATTATCCAACTATCCATCCATCCATCAACCGATTCATCCATCTATGTCAAATATCAAATATTGTCTATCAAATATTCATCCATCCATTAAACCATCCATCCATCCATCCATCCATCTGTCTGTCCATTCGTCTGTCTATCAAACATCCATCCATCCATCCATCCATCTATCAACCGATTCATCCATCTATGTGTCCATCAAACATCCATCCATCCATCCATCCATCCATCTATCAAATATTCATCCATCCATTACACCATCCATCTGTCCATCCATCCATTCATCCATCCATCCATCATCCATCTGTCTATCCATCCATCTATCTATCATCCATCCATTAAACCATTAATCCACCCATGTCCATCTTTCCATCCAATTATCCAACTATCCATCCATCCATCAACCGATTCATCCATCTATGTGCCCATCTGCCCATCCATCCATCAGTCTGTCCATCTTTCTGTCTGTCTATCAATCCATCCAACCATCCGTCTACATCCATTTACGATTCATCCATCTTTTTGTCCATCCATCCATCCATTCTTACATTGGACATTTAATCTTATTTCAATTATTCTAAAAACTTTCTAGAGTTGAGCCTCAGCAGCAAGTTTAAACATTTTTAATCAAAAAGGTTTAAATTTTCACATCAGACCTTCGGCCTAAACAACTCGCTCACAAAGACAGAAACTGTGCATCATCATCATCATCATCAATAACAACAACAACAACAACAACAACAACGCGTTACGAACACTGTATCAGCATCTGCGGTCGCCCTCTGGAGGTCGTTTTTATTTTTCCCTCATCACTGACGCAGATTATATAACGATGACTGCAGCTCCGGCTGCGTGTTTGTCTGTCCTGCTGTCCCAAAGACTCAAATATAGATTCATCCACTGCGATTCCTCGCCCCCGTCCCCGCCCACACCTTTTTTTTTTTCTTTTGGAAAGCAACCTTGAGTCCTTGAAAGGTGCTATATAAATCCAATGTATTATTATTGTTATTAAATTACAAAATAAATAATTTTAAAAAATGAAATTTAAAAAATCCATGTTTATTTTTGTTTGTTCCATAAAGTGAGCAGCTGTCACCGACCCTTAAAAAAGTGAAAATGTATATTTGTGAAATGTTTTTAAAGATCTTCAGTAGGAACCAATGGGCTCGCAGCTGACAGTCAGAAACCCACAAACATGTTGTTTGTTTGAGTATTTCTTATGACGTTTGTTTTTTAGCTTGATGATTGTTTGACCCTTTTAAACTCGCAGCTCAGACGCCTTTTATCCAAAACATGTGGCTGTATATCACACGTCCTCACAGGAGTATTATATAATAGATGAGGTGACTATAAATTGTATATTGAGTCAGGGCCAGAGCTACCATTAAGAAACTATAAAAGTAATCATATTAAAATATATTTAATATGACTGCTCATAGGCCAATAAATAAATGAAAGCAATCAGTTTTTTCTTTTTATGGCCAACAGGAGGAGACTTTATACCTTCATACCGAGAAAGACAGAAAATCTATACGAACATTTAAGTGAGTGAATGGATGCTTTGAAACCTGAGCAACCTGACTTTAAAAACATCGCAGAAATGACCCTAAAAACTGCAAGAAATTTGTAAAGTAAAAGTAAATTACACGACAATCAGCGCAAATAGCACAAAAAAGGAAAGAAAAAAGGAAAAAAAGGAAAAAGGTCCTTAATTTGAACAACAACTAATTATTATTTGCAATTGTAAATCAATTTGCAGGGCACTTCTTGTCCCTGATCCAGGTTTCGAAGGGTTAAACTTATAATCTTTTATTTTGTTTTGGGCCAACATTTTCCAAAGACTGGGCGAGACTTTGAAAGACTTGGTGGACTCATAATCTCAGTTTTTCTAAAATCCTGGAGACATTCCTGTGGTGAGTACACAGATGCATGAAGGACGGTCAGTTATACTCATTCATACAGGGACACCTCCAAGCATTTAATCAAAGACGTGATTTAATTCATTTAACACATTAATAAGTCACATGACAGCTGTAGGGAGTGAATGTGGACATAAAAGCCTATTATGTAGCTTATGGTCCGACTTTCACGCAAAATTACGCGCATTTCTGACCGTTAAAAACTGATCAGGCACGTTGGATAAAGTTCATTTAAACATGCACACTTTCAGTTCAGTAAGTCTCAGCAGCCTCTTTCACTCAGCTTTCAAGGGTGTGGACTCATACACCAGCACAACACACACACACACACACACACACACACACACTGAAATGCAAGACTGGAACTGCTACACTAGCTTCAATTGTGCGTTTCTATCCTGAAATTCGTGATTTGCGTGCGTAAAGGCTGTTGCTGCTGCTGTCAAAAATACCCACCCACAAATTAGGGAAACCACAACAGACAGTCAACTAAAGTAAATATTACTTCGTGATTTGTCGAAATTAGCTTTTAAAAACCTCAGCAGTGGTACAAAATTTCCTTTATTTAGACTTTACGCGCATTTTACGCAAAGCTTTCCAGCACGGTTTTTAGGGTTTTTTCATGGCACAAGCTTCCGAACGACTGATTTCTGGTACTTTGCACAGTTTATATCCACTTTTGCAATAACCACAGACACTCACATACAACCAGGTGATGATCTTACCCATCACATCAGTATGTGGATCGTCGCATGTCGTCCCCTGCGGCACCTCCAGCTCCGGGCGTCCCGGTTTGCGGGCAGAGGTGATGGGTAGGAGGGTCGGGTTTCAGCTGGAGGAGGTGTAACCAAACCTCTAAGTGTGAGCTTACAGCAGCGTTTTAAGTCCACACACACATCTGACCTGTGAATGAGGAGCAAAGGTTTGTCCCGGTGCGTCAAAGAGAGAAATGTGTCTTCACATCTCTTCTGAAAATTCACAACCTGCGCTTCGCTCCACAGCTGGAGACGTCAGAAACGCGGCGAAAAAAGCAAACTTTTATTGAGTGAGGAAATATTTCCTTCGTTTCTTCTTTTAATTTGCGATTAGTTTGCTTTTGTTTGCTTCAGAGCAGATTGTAGTTTTTCAAAAAGCTGCCTAATTCAATAAAATCCCCAAATTTTGAAATATTTCCCCTCCGGGTCCTAAGGTTTCCTTTTTTGGCTTTAGTCCCAACAGAAAGCAAACAGCTGATCCAAAGGCGCGCAGGAGGAGAGAGAAAAGCTCCGGTCCGCTTCTAATTAATTGGGGGATGTATGTTCTGCTCACCGGATCCGGTCTCATCCTGTCTGTGTTGCAGCGCATTAATTTCCAATGCTGACCTGACTGGATGTGACCGTGCGTCATCGCAGCGCGCGCTGCATAAATACCTGAAGGATGCATCGCTGGTCCCTGCAAATCCTCTTTATTTGACCCTTTATTGCAGTGATACTCAATTTCCGACGCCAATAGGGTTCCTGGTGGTTTCAGAGTTATTTTGTAATTCAGAATAAAAATAAAGCGAGTCACACTGGGAATTGTTTTTGTACTTTTAATATACATAAGGTGCCAGAGTGCTTAAAACAGCATCAAAATAGAGCTTGTTTATCGAAAAAGTGCCTGGAGAGGATCCAACACCCCTGACAGAGGTCCTAGCTAAGCCCCTAATGTCCTAAAATCCGAAAAATGTCCTAAAATCCGAGAAACAAGTGAAAACAGCTGACGCACAAGGGTACCTAAAATGTAAAAGGTCCTAAAATCCATCCGGGAAATGTCCTAAAATCCACGAAATGTCCCATTATCTTAGAAATGTCCTAAAATCGCGGAAACATCCTATAATATGAAAAATATCCCAAATCCTTAAAACTTAAAACTGAAATTCTTGAAAATTCCTAAAATCTGAGAAATATCCTAAAATCTTTGAAAACTGCTGAAATCATAAAAAAACCCAAATTCTACAAACATCTGTAAAAAATCCATAAAAATGTATCAAAATAGAGCTTGTTATTTAAAAAAGTGCCTGTAGAGGATCCCTTACCTGACAGAGTTCCTAGCTAAGACCCTAATGTCCTAAAATCCTAAAAATGTCCTAAAATCAAAGAAACAAGCGTAAACAGCTGACACACAAGGATACCTCACAGGTCAGAAGGAGACGCTGAAGGTCACTGACAGAGCGGCACCATGTGACGAGTTGGGATGAGGACGTGTTGACGTTTGTCCAGCGGCGTATCATACTGCCGGCAGTTACTTTTGGCGTCAGTTTGTGACGCCGAAATCACTGACCGAGCAGCAGGATTTGATGAGATGGAAACTGGAAACTCAGACGTGGAGCTGATTTCTGAACCCCTGAAGGTCCTCTGGTATTATTAGTTAAATGCACATAAAGCTTTGATTTAAAAACAAACGTGTAACATTACAACTTCACTGAAACCAAATTAAATCAGTTATTTGCCAAAGAAAGTGAAAGCGAGTCTCTGGTTTTTCAACAACCTGTAAACAATATAACTAACTAACTAAAATAATAATAAATCAAATAAATCTTGGCGCTGTACATTTCTGCAAACCATAGACGTGTTACACTTTTAGATTTTACATTTTTGACAATGCTTTGGTTAATTTATTCATTTACATTTATTAATTATACATGAAAAAATATGTTACAGAAAATTAGAGCTCACATGTTCTTTTTTTTTTTAGTTTTTTTAGTTTTCTTTTGTTTTTGGACCATTTCTTGTTTAGTTGCTCATTGCTGTCTTCCAATGTTTTTGAAAGAAATCAGGCCAGTTTGCTCAGGTTTGAAAGGGTTAATGTGTGGTTACGTTTAGGCACAAAAACACTCGGTTATGGTAAAGAAAACAGTTCTGGTTTCATCGTATGAAGCACTTTGTGTTTGTATGAAAACTTCTATACAAATAAAGTCTGCTTGATTGCTGCTTCACTGTCGTGTTGGTCCGCCTACTCCGTCGCTCCACTTCGAGCAGCACCGAGAAAAGACGAGTTTGAGGCCGAGAAAGAAAAGATTTTATCCAGTGAATAATTTAGAGGTGAAAGCAGGCTGAGATTCCACTGTATTGTACAGACAAGAGCGTGTAATATTAATGAGCGGAGACGTTAGAGGTTACTTCTCTTCTCTCCTGCTGTGCTTCATCTCTTCAGCGTCGGGCCCTCCCACAGGAAGCCGCACAAAACAGATTTTCGGGTCAAACCTGCAGAACTTCACTGACACGATGGGACAGTGTGACTTTTAAAGGGCTTTTTCAGTTAAAGACAGAAAATAAGAGTCAGTGTCACTGTGCAGTGAGTCTTAGAAGTCAGTCTGTGTTTTTAAACAGAACAACAGAAACATTGTTTTTTTTAAAAAGTTGCAGCTTTTTTTAACCTCTCAGGGAGAGAAAGACTTAACACACGATGAAGAGTTAAAAAACAAATCAAAATCAATGCAGAAAAAACAGATTTAACCCCTGACATATCCCAATCTGTGATCATTTTAAAACATTTTTTTTCATGTAGTAGTATTGAAAATCTTAAAAAGATAAAAAAAAAAAATCTGAAAATATAGTGGCATCATTACAAAAAACAGGAATTTAAAGGGTCAACATTCTGTAAATTAATGAGTATTTGATAGTAATTATTAGTACTGATGTAAGTTAAACATAATCACATTAATGTATATATTAATGTATAATATTTGATGTGTTTTTTTGTGCAAAAAAAGAAGCTTGAAGTGCTTTTTGTGCACAGAGCAGTGGAGTGTGTGTGATATTAAAGCGTGTTTACACATGTTGGGTTTCATCAGCAAAACAACGGTCTGATCAATCCTGATAGAAACAACTCAGTTTGCAGGGGTTGTCACTCTGAAAAAAAAAAAAAAAAAAAAAAATATATATATATATAATATATAAAATATATATATATATAATATATATATACATATATACACAAACACACACACACAATATATATATATATAATATATATATATATATATGTGTGTGTGTGTGTGTGTGTGTGGTTCAGCACATCACAGGACACACTCAGAAGCGGTTATTTCTCTGTTTGGCTGTTAAAACTGTCGTCAAAGCTGTGCGCTCTTCCTGGTTCACACACACATCCTTCAAATGGTAACTGATAATCAGCAGCTCTTTGTTCTCCTCTTCACTCCTCCTCCTCCTCCTCCTCCTCCTCCTCCTCTCACTGCCCGTCCACTGACATCGCTCAATAAGACAAACAGGGTCTCGGTGTAAGTCATCCACCCGGCATTGATTCCCACATCAGGCCGATGGATTAGATTACAGCAGGGACCGTGTACACCTGGCAAGGTCAGGTAACAGGTCAGCACTGATGAGGCAGAGTCCGATCCAGACGGAGAGTTCACTGTCACACGGAGCTTTTTACAGCGACGAGCGACTCATTTCAGTCACATTAAACCGTGCTTCTGTGAGGAAACTGAAGGAAAGGCGTCAGTGAAAAATGTGGTTTAAGTTTTTTTTCTAACAGTAAAAATAAAAGTCAGTATCAACATTTACAATATGACCTTTTACACACGTCATCAAAAAAGCTGGAGCAGTGATGCTTAAATCTGGTGGTGCAAAGTGGTCACCCGAACAGTTTTTAAAAAATTACAGTTTAAAAAAGTGATGCACACTGGGATGTTTTGTGCTTTTGTGTGAATTAAACAGCAACAAGATAGAGCTTGTTTATGTGGAGGATCCGCCACACACACTGATAGAGGTCTGAGCTAAGACCCTAATGTCCTAAAATCCTAAAAATGTCCTAAAATCATATGGACCCAAAATAACAAAAACATGATTAAAACATTTCAAGAAAATTATCTGAAAATAAGGAAGAAAAGTAACGTAAATAACAAAAACAAACACCAAAACAACCTACAAAACGTGCAGAAACTTTTTCTGTAACATAATAATAAAATATGTAATTGTGATGATTATACACAGTTTTCTGGACACATTTCTGGCAATTTGTGGGACATTTCTTGTCAAGTTGGTCTTTGTCTTTTTGTCCACGTTTTTGAAAGAAATAAAACCAGGTTCAAAGGGGTTCAAACTTGAGTTTAAATTCTGCGGTTTGGATTAAATCTGGATTCACATCACTTTGCAGGTTGCTGAGTGTAAATGCACAGTCAGTTTCTCTCCTCTTTGCTCTCGTCTCGTTGCAGCTCGGATCCTCTCAGCAGGCGAGGATCCGTGTCCTCCAGCATTTGTTCCGCTCCGGTTCATAATCCTGACTGGCACCGAGGAGCCGCAGAATCCTTAATGTGACACGACGTCATGATACCCACCACATGCCATCGGTCCTCCTTTTGTATCTCTCACATCCTGACAAGCCCTCCGTCGAGCACGCCGCCTCGCTCTGACTGATCTGAGCTCTTGTTCTCTTAGTCAGAACATCACCGAGAACACGGCCGCCAGCGAGCGAGCCGGCGGGCCGCCAGCGTGTTTCCAGCTCCCTCCGGCTTCCTGTTTACATCTGCAGCGTCTCCACAACAAGCTGTGGGACCAGAACTGAAACGTTTCTCCATCTGACTTATCAAACAACATTTTCATCGTATCAATTCCACTTTTAAAACGATTATTAAACTGTGCTTTTGCATTTTTTTGTGCCCTGATAGCCGTGGCAGAGGCTTTTTTTTTGGAGTTGTCAGTCTGTCCGATTCCCAAATCCCACCTTGTGCGAGTGTTAACACGTTTTTGTGGGAAATGGGAGTTTTTTTATTATTAATACTTTTTGTTAGTGTTTTTTTGCTGTAATGTTATGTTGCCTGCAAGGAAGACTAGCTTGTTATCTTTGCGTCAGCTAATGGGGATCCTTATAACAAACAAATAAAATTAAATAAATACATGAATAATGATAATAACAATAATAATAATAACAATAAATAATAGAATATGACGTACCTATAGGGCAGGCAGGAGGGGCAATGGATGGGTCCGACAAACTCCGGACTTTCATGCGGGAGTCTGAGGTTTGCTTCCTGCATATTTCTACATCTCATCATGTGCCTTTGTTGCCAAATCCTAAGCATTTTGTTGCTGTTGTTGACATCCCGGCGTTTTGTTGCGGCGTTATGAAGCATCAGCAGCAGACGCAGGACGATATCTGGAGCGTAATATGTAGACACAAATGTCCACTGACAAAACAGCAATAGGTGACAACTTTGGATGCGAATGTGTTGCATAACTGTATCCAGATACACAAAATCCATCCAGCCACGGATGAAAATCACCCCAAAAAATGCCAAGAGCCACAGCAATGGTTCACGTGCAGTTCACTGAGATGGACAGTAAAGCACATTAAACATAACAGAAACACACGGCGCTCTCAGCCTCCTCTGAGCGCTGAATCACAGCGACAGACAGCACGAAGCACAACACAGACACTCATTAAAACTCTTTTCAGCTGACTCCTCCAGCTTCTGGCTCTCGGCCTCAGCGGAGTCAGTCCTGACAAACCGGCCCGCGGCTCTGAATCACGGCAACACGTTCTGTCCCAGCAAGTCCTGGGAACAACCGCATGCTGGACTCTGGTGAAACTGTTACAGGAGAGATGAATTTTAGCATCTTCATTATTTCATTATTCATTATTGTTCTGTTTCTTGCACTGTTACACTGTTACTTGTGTTACTTGTTTTGTTTTGCACTGCTAGACTCGTACTTTTATATTTTATATTTGTATCTTCTATTTTATCTGTTTTCTTTTTTTCTATATTTATGTTGCACCAACCCACCAGAACAAATTCCTCGTATTGTGTTAACTATACCTGGCAATAAATCTTTTTCTGATTCTGATTCTGATTCCAGGGAAGTATTTTTGGAGCAAGCATGTTTTGTTTAGTTTTTACATTTATAATTCATGCATTAGACAGTGCAGATCATTGCAACGTAGTCATGGCGGCAGATAAATGGCGTGACAGTGGACTTAAAGATCTTGTCGGGGTTTCTCTGCCATCAATAAAACGCTGTTCACAACGTTTGGCCGTCGTAAACCGCTCGCCGTCTGCCATGTGCCCTGTCAGCTGTAAAGAGAACCGTTGTCTAAAGTGCCAGACGCCATCGAAGGTGAGCAGTTGCAGGTGCAGTAGCTGCTGGTGAGGATGACGAGGACGAAGATGAGCTTCTCTGAGACCGTTTTTGCAGTTTGTGCACATTTTCTCCAGCTGCTGTATCAGCTGTTCTTAGAGGGCCGTTTGCATGGCAAAGGTTGTTGCATGAAATGTTAAACTTTTGTTGCAAGTTTGGCCTTTCGTTCACACGACGACAGCATTTTGGGGGCCTGAAAACACAAACTGTTGGAACTGGGTTCATGTGCATGAAACGTGGAGGACAGCATCAGGTGAAATGCTGCTCGTAATGACGTTAATAGAAGCGCGAGGGCGAGCAGGAGGTCTACACAAATTTTGACGATCTGACACAGATCAGGTGCGTGCCAGGTAGATGCTAAAGCTGGTTTTTGAAGAATAAAAACGAGATGTATGTTCTCATTGTTCCAGTTGGTGTTTGATCTCCCGTCGTTTCTGTCAGTCACCTCCGTGTGCCGCCTGCAAACAGAGAAATGCCACAAAATGTCATTTTAATGTCGTCACATGTTAATAAAGAGCATCGTTCTTAATGAGAACAAAACAGATGCTGTTAAAAGTGCCCTTTGATTTCGACAAACTGGTGCAGGCTGCAGCTCTTGACGTGTGAATGTTCTCTGAGTGTTTGCTGAGCGTCTCCTGCAGCTGTGTGAACGTCAGAGCAGACGTCCTCTTTCGGTCTCGGCTTACAGGTGTCTACTGTTTCACCTCTTATTTAGTCTGGGGATTCCAGTGTGAGACGAGCCTCCGACCGGCCTGAGGAGAGGCGGCGAGGGAGCCTCTGGCACCCAGCAGCTTTATTATCATTTCATCAGCCTGCAGGTTGTCTGTGAAAGGTCAGACTCCTGGACGGCGACCTGCTGCGGTGTGAAGGCCCTCGGCGCTGTGGTGAACTACACGGCTTAGCTGGATCTCCTTAAAACGCGGCAGGGTGAGAGAAATGTGATGGTAGCTCGATCCTCCGAATTAGCCCTCCCCGGCTTTCCCACCAAACCCCAATGTTTATAAAATATATAGAGTTATCCTCATGTTACGGCCCGTGATGTCAGGCCGCCGCTCCGCGCCCACGTCCTGCGTCATCAGCCGGGCCGGGCAGCAGAGGTCGGAGTCTGGATCCATTCAAACGGCCACCCGATGCTGAACGCTACACAAACAGAACGTCAGCTTCAGACAAAACACAGGAAAGAAGCTTCTGCTCCGTTTGATTTGCTCTCAGCGGTTTAAGGTGTGAAATGTGATTTCAAGAGGACACATAAATGCCCGAAGGCTGTTAGCTTTGCACGTGTTTAGTAAAAGGTTAGAGCAATTCCAGGATTTTGGGGGGTGAAGTTCTTGTCAAATTTTATTCTTATTCGTTCATTTAATGTAATTTCTGTCAAGTTGCTATCACTCAAAGTATAATATGAAGCCTTAATAAAAAGTAAACAGGTGAGTTATATAAAATCCATCCCCTGTGCAGTTTTCATGAATGTTGAAACTACTTTACTTTAAGCCACATAGATTTTCCCTGAAAGCAGAATGATAATGCAGCGCGTGCGTAAGTCCTGCTTTACGAGACTACTGGAGTATAAACGTACCCCCCAAAGATTGCTTCTGTTAGTAAAAACATTTTACAAAAGATATATTAAAAAATACAGTGTGACAGTTGTACCTTCCTGCAGGATGCACCAGTTTGTGCACAAACAAAATGCTAATGTAGGACAGCAGATAAGTGCTCCTGCATGTATTTTTCAAAGACTAAATTACAAAAAAACAAAAGGGAGAAACATTTCAACAATGACACAGCTTCTCAAAAAAAAAAGGTAAAAGTACAACAAAGTACAGATGAAATTAGTACAGATGAAATTAGTTTGCCAGCTACAGACAGGTGTGTTCAAAACCCAAAGTTTGGGTCTTTATTATTAAACAAAATACAGCAGTTTTTAAATGTAACTCAACATAGAAATTTTTGCTGGAACTCGTCTCTAGTTTTTGTCATTTATCAAATGAAAATATGAAAGCTTTTGGTTCGTATCTTTTCAAAGATGAAAATTTGCTTGTTTTTCTCCATTTCGCATTAAATACTAAAGAATTAAAATAACACATTTATTGGGCGTATCATAGAAAGATGCACCGTAATTTTCTGTTTCTAAGCCGGTACAACATATCACAGCTGGTTACCTCCTCCCCCTTCCTGCAGTGCCGACAGCATTATTAATAATGAAACACAAAGATTTTTATTTGATGGTTTGGTCCTCTCTCTGACGCTCTGACCCCACTTTTAGAAAAGAAAAAGGCTTTTTCAAAGAATATTCCAGCTCGTCTCCAGTGAAGCGCGTTGGAGAGCATCTCTGTTTGAAGAGGCTTTTATTGGAGATGGAGCCTGAGAGCACCGGACCGTCCTCGTCTCCCTGCGCCATCTCAGCCTTTTCTGTTCCCACAACCCTGCAGAAGACGGTTCAAACATCCACGACTACGTCCTCTACTCAGTCAAAATCAGGTGCATTGCCTTGGCGTATTTTTGTGAACAAGTTAGTAAAAACATGGTTGATGTGGTGCAATGTGCAAACTGAGGATAAACTGCACGCTTTTGTTACTCTGGTGCTTTTATTTGTTTAGTTATTAGGATAAAAAACAACAAACTTCCTAATCAGGGTCTTCAGAAGACAATTAAATCTGCAGAAGTAACGAGGTCAGCTGAGGACGCTCATGTCATTACGCTCAGCACAGAGACACTGAATCCAAAGACAAGCAACCATAAAAAACATCCTCATGTCATGAAAACAATACATCATATTTAAACGATTTAAATATGATGTATTTAAAAGGCAAATCAGATAACTGTTTGTCATAATGCAGAACATTTTTTTCTAACTACCCACCTTAAAGAGGAAGCATGCAAGATTTAGGCAACACGTTCTCATCCCAAGTTGTCACACGTATTGTCACTTTGCAAGTCTACATATTACGTTTTAGGGATCCTTCTGCGTCTGCTGTTGATGCTCCAGGATGTCGTTACCGTGACGTCAACAAATGCACATGGTGGGATGACGCAGCGTGGTCTTTATGTTCACACAACAACGTGGACTGTCGTGATGGTTGGGATTAGGCAACAAAGTCACACATGGTTAGGTTTCGGCAAAAGAGGCACATGGTATGGTGCAAAAAAAGCAAAAATCTCACGTCCTGACGGGAAGTGGCATCATGCTAGTATGCCCAAAGCACTGACAGAGCATTTCATATCTGACGTTTTCGTAATGGGAACTGGCTGGAAGAACTGATGACTGTAAATATGCTTTTGAAACGTTATTCTCAGGTTAAAAACGTCTTTAATTGTGTATAAAAATTACATCGTTGTTGAAGTCAGGGTTAAAATATTCCAAGTTTGACTTGATGCACCGTGTGGAATCTGAACACAAACACCTCATTATTACTGACACTATCTGTGCCCTTTAGCAAGGCATTCATCCCCATTCTGCTGCTGCAGTGAAGCTCCACAGAGACCAGCAGGACCGGACCAGCTTTACTGGGTAAGCTCCCAGCACTGATGCCACAAACAGCCTGAGGATGCTGGAAAAGTCCTCCATGAATAAATGAAGTTTACGAACTTTGTCACAGCCAAGGTCAGGCTGTTAAGATATGCATATGAGGCCCAGGTGAAAAAGATAAAATATATATTTATAAAGTGTGAGATGGCTTTACCAAAAAACTGAAGGTCAAAGAAGCAACTGCCACTTTCGGAGCACATATGCTCTTTATCAGCAGCGCTCTGTTTCACACACCGTTGCACACATTAACACCGTAAACACACACAGTTAGCACTCATTATTTTTGCTTTTCACAAAAGCAGGAAATGTATTCTGTTAACGCCTGTTTACTGAAAACTTCAACCTCCGTTCATCTGGACGTCCAGCGTGTAGGATTTAGAGGGATATATATTGGCAGAATTTTAAGTCAAACCATGTTGTTTTTTAACTATGTGCCTTCGTTGCCTAAATCTGAGGATGAAAAAAACCCCAAAACTGTACATCTCCTTTGAAAACCAAAACTTGCTTTGAAAACACTCAGTGTTGTCATAATGTTTTATATATATATCGTTTATTTAATCAGGTAAAAGACTCACTGAGATTTAAAGAATGATCCAGCATTAGCATATACAGCCCATTCTCATTCCAGTGTCGCCAAATATTGCCACTTTGTCAGTACTTTTTCGTGTAAGATAACGACACCAAAAGCCACCTTTTGTGTCCACGCGATTTGCCGCTGAAGGACTGAGAATGTGGCTGGACAGATCTGTTTGTGGTGTTATTATACCAACGCGTTTATATTCCAACCCGTCACATGGTGCCGCTGTGTCAGTGACCATCAGCGTCTACTTATGACTTTTTAGGTATCCTTCTGCGTCAGCTGTTCTTGCTCCAGGATGCCGTTACCATGATGTCAGCAAATGCACATGGCGGGGTGATGCAGCACATCCTTATGTTTACAAAACATCACATGGCAGCTAAGCAAGACCGCCGTGATGGTTAGGACTAGGCAACAAGGTCACCGATGGTTTGGTTTAGGCAAAAGAGGCACATGGTGAGGTGCAGAAAAAAACACATCCACACAGGACATAATTAAAGGAGTGTGAGGCTGCGTACAAGGTGGGAGAGGTGGTGGATGGGTCCAACAAACCCTGGACTGTCATGCTGAAGTCTGGTGTTTGCTTCCCTATGAATCATCCGTCACATCTTTCCTTTGCCTCATGATGTTTTCTGTTGACGTTAAGAAAAAAGTGGTTAGGAAAGAGATTTTTTTTTGTCCTTTTAGATCGCAGCCCACGACTTATTGTGGCGTACGTTACTAAGCCTGATACTCTGCTACTAACAGAAAACTGGAATGATCCACCAGATAATATCTGCCTCTAACTCGCCGTGTCTGGACCTACTTTAATCTCAGTGTTGTGAATTGTCTCCATTTGCAGCTACCTCTCCCTGTCAGGCCTTCCTGTGTCTTCCGTGACCCGTCCAGCTCATGAAAGTAATGAATGCCGACCTGCTGTCCCCTCGGGGCTCGATCTGCCCACTCTTTCTCTGCATGCCCTCTGATTCATCTGCTCCCCTCACGCTGATGTTTATGTCACTGGTTATGCTAATATCCTGAACAATATGCTAATAAAGGGCCAATGAATATTCATCAACTTATTGGAATACATTCAGGATGACAGTCGGGGAGCTGAGACTCGGTGTCATTGGAGAAAAGGTTCGACTAAACTTTGCATTTGCTTTGTCTAAACTTGTCAGGGTCACTCAGCGGAGGCAGATAACGAAGGTTGCCGGTTTGATTTCTCCTCCTTAATCCTGCTCTTAGGGATAAATTCCAGTCAGTTCTCATTCTGAATTTCTCAAATTCGTCAGCTCTGTTGTTGCTTTTGGTGAACGAAAGTGATGCCAAAAAACACCTTCTGTGTCAACCTGGAACGCAGCTGGACGGCTTCAGCCGAGACAGAACTGGTTGTTATTATACGCCGACGACTTGACCCCGGATAAGAAGACGAAAATGGATGGATATAATACTTCCAATGTGCTTAATGTTAATGGGACAAAGGAGTGCTCATGTTAGATTACAATGAACAAAAAACGAAAGTTAAAGTCAGAAAGCTGCATCTTTCCATCGCTTTGACAGGACTGACGGCACTTTAACGGATCATTGGTTGCTAAGTGAACCATTTGTGACCCTCTGGTCACCGTTAGCATGTGCGCAGCCACACACACACACACACACACACACACACACACACACAGAGGCGAATGCCATCATGCTGCCGTGAGATGCCAGGTAAGATGAGGCTCTAAAATGCAAATGTGCTCCAAGATAAAGCCCATGCATTTTTCATGGCGAACACGGCAGCTTCGCTCCTCAGATATGACAATGAGCGCTTATCGTCCGATATGCTCAGCTGGGCGTGCGACCGTGGGCACAAATGCAATCCGCACCTTCGCTCGCTGGAACAGATTCAGCTCTGCACTGCAGGAAACATACCTGCAACAGAGAAGATGAAACATTTTATTACATCACTCAGAAACAAAGATGTAGACATGATGGGTCTCTTTTTTTTTTTTTGGTTCATTGCTGGATTTCCAATCTATGCATGTTTCAGAGAAATGGTTAAATTTATCAAATTCAGTCAGTTTCTAAACATACTGACTAACTTGGTTTGATTAAGGCGCCGTTTACACACCAACGATCCTTGAATAAAACGTTGAACTTTTGTTGCAGTTTGGCCTTTTGTTTACACGACAACAGTGTGTGAAAAAAATACACCAAACATGAATTATTTTCATTATTTTACATGCAAAGTAGTTTTTTTTATTCAATTTATTTATTTTTTATTATCACAGTCAGGGATATGTTAATGATTGGCAGCAACGCTGAAAATCGATGGATGGAAAAAAAGTAAAAATGACAAATTCTAAAGCAAAAGCTCAGAACTCAGATTTTGTTTTATTTTTACCTGCAGGTTTTTATGTGTCTCTTTGTCTTTTATATGTTTTGATGTGAAGCACTTGGTGCGTTTGAATTCTTTCTTGTAAAGCACGTTGGGCTGCAAATCTTGTATAAAAGGTGCTATACATATAAAGTTTATTGTCATTAAAATTATAATTATTATTAATGACACCCAGAAATGATACAATGCATATTTTTATGCAGTTTGAATGGGTTTCAATGGAGCATTTTTTGTATTTTAGACTTACTGTAGGAGCTGAGCTGAAAACATTAAACAAAACACATAAACTTGCCAAGATTTATGCCATATGCATATGCACAAATTTATCAAAAATTAAAGAATCAAAAGCACGTAAAATACACCAAACAGTCCGTAAGGGTTAAGGGAAATTTTGTGATTTTGACACAAATAGGTGTGTAGTTAGTGTCAAAATAAAGTTTTATGCATAATGACAATGCTGAAAATGTTCAATGTTAATTTTATAATCAATGTTTATCCAGTAAAATTATATTTCTGACGACATGAACACTGCATGAATGTATATTTTGTGCTTTATACTCTGGTGGCTTTGCTGCTGCTGTGCTCTCTGCCTGCAGGGCTGCACACCTGTTAGAGGGTTAATCAGCAGCATTGGACACACCTGGGCCCCGTGAGCACCGTGCATATAAACCAGAGGAGCCGCCGGTCTTTGTGCTCACATCTTCCTTCACCACACGTCTGTGTTCTGTCTCTTTGGTTTACTTTTTGGTTTTTACACATCACCAATGCAATGTTTTCACTCATCCAAACAGTCCAAGTCCCAAACAGTAAACTCACAACGTCACCTCTTCAGCTTTAAATGGGGAGTCTGCATAAACTGCCAATATGCCAAAAACCTTAAATCTTTTAACCCTCCCACCGATGGCACAACCATTAACATCAGTGACTTTATCACCTGTGAGACAAAAACTGTTGTCGACATGATACAGAGCCCATGTGATAAAATATATATAGGTGAGACATCCCGCTCCCTCAAAGAGCGCTTCGCTGAACACAGGAGCTCCATTAAGAGGAGAGATGTAACTGTTGGGAGACGTTTCAGTGAAAAACAGCTTCACGTTTCAGCTTTATGTCTTTTTTACAGGCTTAGAGGTGATTAAACCCGACCAAAGGCGCGCGAGCAAAAAGAGAGGAGCTTTTTAAAAGTTTATTGAAACCTGGACAGACATCACTTTTCTGGTGCAGCGCTCTGACATCTTCACGTGTATTTTAACTTTTAAACTACAAGCAAATTGGTTTAAAAAAAGGCTATGAGCGTCTTGGCAAGAAATGGTCCACAAATTGCAGGAAATTAACTGATTTGGAAAATTATATGGAAAAAAACGCAAGGGAAAATATTCCAAAATTAAATCTATGATTGTCATATTTTATATTTAAAATGTTGTTAAAATGATTAAAAATGTTTTCCTGGATGATTATTATTAAAGATTTTATCGTGTCATTTTTCATGTCATGTCTGTTTCCCCTAATATTCATTCATTCATATTTTATTTGTTTATTTATTGCTGATTCTTTGGGTAATTTGTCATGGTTTCAAAGGGTTAATGAGTTTTTATAGTGGTTCATAAATATCACTCATCCTTGTGTAGAGTGGTTCTCTACATTTTATTAAAAAAAAAAAAAAAAAATATATATATATATATATATATATATATATATATATATATATATATTTTTTTTTTTTTTTTTTTTTTGAAGTGTATTTTGATACCAGTGACAGTGTTTGAAGTGGGTTTTTTTTTTTTGTTTTTTCAGTGTCAGTTTCGGGCTGAGCCCCTCCTGTGCAGGCTTAGGGTGCACTCGCCTACTTTATATTTTTGCTTTTGGTAGTTACTACAGCTGCGCTTATGTTCTGTTGCGTGTAGCATGCACACCATCAGGACATAATTCTAATAACACTGCACCCTGAACTTTGACCCCCTTGCTGTTACCATGGAGACAAAACACGTATAACTGAGGATGCTGTCGCCTCTCAGTCTGTGGACGGCCCCCAACAAACTCCAGTTAAGTTATATATATATAAAAAAGTTTATAATAATAATTATAACAATAATGAAATGGAGTTAAAACAAATAAGTCTATAATTTTAGATACATTAACTGTGACAACAATTACAAACAAAACAAAAACTAGTTCTCAAAAAATACATTGGAAATAATTAAAAAAAGAAAATGAAATAATAATAAAAATAATAATAATTCCAGTAAAACAAATGACTGTCATATGGATGTGATAAACTGTGACAACACTGACAAGCTTAACAATACAAAACATAAATAAAAATAAAAATTAGATTAACCTGAAGTCTAAAAAAATATTAATAAATCAAATGTATCTAAAAACATAAAAAAATTTGTATCTCTTCAATAAAATAATAAGCTCAAGCAAAGACTGATATATTATTATTTGGGAATTTTATTAATACAGTACACAAACACTATTTCAAACCATTCTAATTTTAATTTTAAAATTTTAAACATTAAAAAATGTATGCAAATATACTGTACAAACCATGTGGTTCATTCCCGTCTGCTTTCTGTCTGAATCCGTTTGTGTGAGTGACAGATGATAATTTGACTTTAGAGAACGCGGCTGCAGGCAGGAAGCTCCTCATTTCTGTCAGTATCTCATTAAAACGGGCACGGCCTGGTAGTTCAGCTGCCTTTAACGAGCCGTGCGCCTGATCGCTGTCACCCTGAGCGCAGGCGACCATCTATCCGAGCACCCCGAACGGAACCGCTCGCTCAGCCGAAATGAAGCCTGACGGGACTTTGAAGGGCACGAGCAAAGTGCAGGCTCGCCGTGAACTCACGCCATGCACCCCCTCTGACCTTCAGCGGGATGCGGTCCGCAAACCTGCCGCTCTGCACGACGCACTGACCTGTGACCTTTTGACCTTTTCCAGTTTGTTATTGCATCTCAGATGTTTGCGGCATTAGAGCACGTTTCACGCACATTTAAGCCTTTTACATTTCGACAGTGAGAGTTCAGGTGGACAGGGACTGATCTGAGTACAGTGTGTGTCGCAGTGATGATTTTCAGATTCTTTAGTTAACTCTTTCACAACCCGAAATATTCTAATGGTGGATTTCAACTCTGAATGAACTCATAAAACATTCGCATTTTTTTTTTCATTAAGATACTTTCCAACGGAAGAATCTTAACCGAGAATGACAATTAACCTTTTTACAACAACATTATTTTTCATAAATGGTTAATTCGTATTGATGAATAAAGTGATGCCTGAGAACAGAGTGCATATTAATAAACTCTGATTCTGAAGAATCTGGAAAAAAACAACTACTAGTGTCTGAGAGGCTGAGGCTGCTCTGCTGGGTTTTAAGAAAATTGTTTAGCTTAAGAAGGACGAGACTTTTCACAACACATAAAAAAAGGTTTAATATAACCAAATAAGTCAAGCAGTCAAATGCTGTTTTTTTTTCTACGCTACATTTGTCTAAGTATAAAGTTGCATGTGATGGAAATAGAGGTAAAGTAGAAAAACCTTGCATGTGTACCTCAGTGCAGAATTCGAGTAAATGATTTCCACCACTGATGTGTTATATTATTATCCTGCAGAGATGATTCACGTGCTTATAAATGAATCATTTTATGCCATAAAGCAGCTGAGAGCAGACAGAGGGTGGCAGAGAGAGCCGCCGCGTTATATAGAAAACATGTGAGCTGTGTGTGTGTGTGTGTGTGTGTGTGTGTGTACAGTGTGTGAGAAACAAATAGACAGTGAGATATAGATAGATGGATAGAGAGAAAGATGGAGTCTATGTTTTATTAATTTCTGGTTAAGTGCCGGGAGAGTTGCAGTAAAACCATTTCACCGGAACAGCAGAGCGCTCCGTAACTCTCAGTCTGCCGCCTGCAGCACTGCAGACCCATGAATGGCTTAATTTTTGTTAAATTAACCCCTTAACACCTGGATTAACATCAGTTTTCTTGAGCAGCATCCAGACATCTTTCACAAGCATTTAAAGCGTTGACACCTGAGAAAATTGGAAATATGGGGAAAAATAACGGACAAAATGTCAAGAAATGTCCTGGAAATTGCAAAAAAAAAGTTAAAAAAAATTACCTGAAAGTTAGCTATAAGAAGGATTATTAGACATTGTAAAAAAATAAATAAATAAAAATAATTGAAAAAATAAAAATAAAACTAGGGGTAAATGTTAAAAAATATTAAATCTCATTATATTTAAATTCATGTTGCAGAAAAAAAAACCTCACAGTCTCAAGGTTATTTTCTTGTTTGATTTCTTGTAAATAATTCCTAATATCTTGCTTATTTTTTTGGGCCCTTGTTAAGATTTGTATTTTCTTGATTTTAAAAGAAATTAAACCAATTTGCTCATATTTCAGTCACCCAAGATTAAAATTTAAAGTAATCTTCCATATTAAAACCAACAACTAGGAATTCCTTGGTAAACATTTTTACAAAATAATATCAGATTTTTAAAATGATTCTAAAAATAGTATAATGATAATTAAAAACATAGTTCATTTTTCCATACCTAACCCGTTTTCTCAATAAAATGTCATTTAATTTGAGGGATATCTGTTTTCTCGTGTTTCCTCAAAAATCATACCGGTTTGCTCCGGGTTCAGAGGTTTAAAGACATGTGAAAGGAGTCTAAAGGTAGCACAAGAAAACAGAGTAAATGAGTATTTTCTGTGTCCAGTGTTCTGCTGCCCTCTGCTGCCTGGAAATGTGAACACGATAACATTTTTTAGACCAAAAAGAAATGTTGAACAATAACAAGCTGCTTAATGCTGCGCAGCATCACACGACATAACTTTACAGATTATTTATGATTATGATTCTTTAAAAGCTGAAGGTTTGAGATTTGACCCAACGTGCTGACTGAACTCTGAGTTGGATTTTTTTCTCTAAACATCAAGAATATTTTTTTTACACCTTCCCATTTATGTTCATAAAATATTTCAAAATAAGCAAACAGCTAAATCATATTATTACTTAAATCAAGGAGCAGCTGTCCTTCCTGCGGACACTTTTAACATCTGCAACAGACTAAAATAATACTCTTTAAAGTAATGTGAAAAAATAGTTACAGTACAAGCAATAAATTATGTTCAAGATTATGGTTAGTAAGTATGTAACACTCAACTCAAATTCCTTTTAAATAATCTGTACAAATTTGTTGGACCAAATATACTTTAACTTGTAATCAACTTATCAACTTATTATTTTGGTAACAACATAACACTTTAAAATTACTTTTAAATGAAAAGAAAAAACTTCATTTTAAAAATGTGTGTTCATGATTATGGCAATCAAATACTAAATTAAAGTGTCATGTATAAACACCCATTTTAAGTTAATTATACATAAAAGATAAAGTTGTTCCAACAAATTTGTTCACGTTATTTAAAACGAATTTTAAAGTCTTGATCCAGTGTCAGTGTCAAGAGTCAAAGGACTAAAGATGACCACAAAGAGACACAAAAAGGCAACAAAGAGATGCAAAACAGCTGCAGAGGGACACAAGGAGACTCACTCCAACTAAAACCACCACAAATAAAACACAACAACGAAAAAAACCAACATGACACAAATAACAACAAAGTATCCCAAAAGCCATTCAAATCATCGAACACGTCCATTTCATGTGATGATTTGTATTTTTTTCTTTAAATGAACTCAGTGTGGTGTCTTTTTTGTCTTGAATGCATATTTTTTATTCCTTTAAGTGAGCGTGATACAGCTGACTGCAGAACAAACTGTCCCGCAGAGATAATAAAGACTGAGTGAACAGGCTGGCTCTTTATTGACCTAATAAAAGCAGCACTATCTTTTCTTACTGTGGAAGCTTTATCTCTCCACCTAATTTCAAAGGTTAATATTCTCTCACATTTATGATTCCTGAGAAAGGAAAATAAGTCACAGGAACCTTTTTATCTTGTATCTTATATATTCTTCTTGGCATGACGAAGCAAACAGAACCACATCGTCTGCATAAAAGCAGAGATGCACTTCTGATATCCTTACAGCTGACCCTTGAGCTCATGCCCATGACGCTAATTATATTAATTATTCTGAATATAATTTGAATATACAATGTTTTTAATCCCTCTAAAAAGGTGTTGTTTTGTGTTTGCATATGTATATTGGAGTTCTTTACGTTTTTATCTGTGTGTTGTTTGCCATGTTGCATACACTTAGCTACTGTGAAAGGTCATCAGGGACTTGCTGTTTAATAAACTGGAATAACCAGCTCAGCAGTGAGCAGGTTGGCTGTTTACTGGTCTGATAAAAGGGTTTTTTTTCTGTCTGCAGAAACGTTATCTCTCCAGCTTTCTTTCATAGGTTAATCATCTCTTGATTTTATTTCACCTGAGAAAGGTCGACTTTATCTTCTTTTAGTCTGGCAAAACAGAAGCATGCTGATACGAGGCAAAGAGGGCCCGCAGCGACCCGAGGAACAGGACAAAGAGGTCAAGGTGCTGTACTCCAGAATTCCTAATTCAGTCGAGCTCATGAAACATTACCGTACTCCACTTTGATCCCCAAAAAATCAAATATTCAGCTGCCAGCACTGTGATGCCACACACCGCAGGACAGCCCAAGAGGTCCTGTGTCCGAATCTCAACAGGTTTGACCTAAATCCAATCCAAGGAGGCCCCACCGTGAATTAACTTGATCCTAGAGTATTGGCACATCCTGTTGATCAGTGACACTCAGTTTATGGTCTGTGGTCTAAATTTGGCTCCCGGTACGGTGCTGGATGGTTCCTCAACAATTTTCTAATTTACAATGAAAATAAAGTTCTTATAACAGGAACTCCCAAACTCCCTGACTGAGGTCCTAGCTGAGCTCCTAATGTCCTACAATACTAGAAATGTTCTGAAAACTAAAAACTGTCCTAAAGTCCCAACACCATCCTAAAATCCTCGAAAAAACCTGAAATCATTTAAATGGTCTAAAATCCTTGAAATATCTTAAAATCCCCCCAAATGTCCTAAAATCTTAAAAATGTTGTAGAGTCATAGAAATGTCCTGTAATCATAAAAACTTTATAAAATCCTAGAAATGTCCTAAAACCATGGAAACATCCTTAAATTTGAGAAATGACCTAAAATCTTACAAACACCCTAAAATCCAAGAATGTCGTAAAATTGTGTGGGCATGGAACGACATGGACATCCTCAGGTGGGAACGCAGCTGGACAACAGTGGTAGCAGTGTTATTATATGCTGGTCGATGGCTGGTAGGAACTTGCTGCATCTGCGTGATAAGCGCACGCGTGGCGTCACGTGAAAACGTAGCCAGAGTTCCACATAGGACAAACGAAGGGGTGGTGGATGGATCCAACAAACCCTGGACTTTAATGCCGCTGTCCGGTGTTCACTTCTGCCTTTCTACACCTTACCGTGTGCCTTTTGTTGCCTAAACATAACCATGTTCAACATTAACCCTACATGTGCTTTTGTTGCCATCATGGTAGCAGTATACTGGAACATAAACAGCAGAAGGATAATAGATACCCAGAGCCTGATATGTAGAAGCAGAAGTCCGAATCTGCAAATCTGCAATTTGTGATCCAGGATTTTGCAGCAGAACATGGTTATGTAACAATATGATTAATGTAGTTTACCTCTTCAAATATGCTGCATGTCATGTTGCATACTAATAGGTGATAATGGACTCACTGTTTGCATGTTTGATGCTATTTTATGCGTACTGTAAACTGTAATGTATGCATTTATGGAGAATAAAACATTTCGATTTTAACAGGACAGTTTCCAGCTCAGCAGAAAACAGGTTATCCCTTTATTGGTGAAATGACTATCTTGTAATATCTTTCTTATCAGTCAGGTTAATAATCCCTGATATCAATTTTTGAGTCATATTTTTACATTTGTGAGGTCAGAGCTGAGTGTTTTATGATTCAGAGATAAAGCAGCTACAGTATATAAGCCGGGAGGAGAGAGGAGGCTGACAGAGTGATGCTCAGCGTGACTGAAAAGGTAAGATCTTTTCATTTTCATGTGTCAAGTTTGGTTTTAAAGATTGACATGTGAAGCTGCATCACACACGGCTGTGTGTCACACTGCACCGCTGCTAATGTTTTTGTAAAGAGGTAAAATTCTGGCTAAAATACCATCCTGGAAGAATGAAATGGCATTGTCAGTTGGGAAATTTAAAAGTTTTTAGGAGTTTTCCCAAATAAGATGGGAAATGAGTATGCTCACACAATTTGAAACTTTTCAGATTTTGAGTTTTGGTAAACTTTTAACTTCTGCTTTGCCCTTTTTCTCTTGTGATTTCAATTTTAGATGAAGCTGTTCGTGCTGTTGCTGCCGGCGCTGCTGGCTCTGTCCTCAGCCAGTCTGCAGGATATCGTGAAGAAGAGCTCACAGACCAAAAAAGGTAAAAGACACTTCCTTTACAACAGATATGCCACTCGTTTTTTTAGTGTTTAGAAAACAGAGAAACCAGAAAAAAAGGCTTGGATTCTTTCAAAAACATGGAAAGAAGGCAACAAATAACTGAACAAGAAATGGCACAAGAAAATCAGCAAGAAAGAAAAAAAAGTAACCTTAAGAAATTGTATCCTTTTTTATAATTCTAAATATTGCAAAAATTATGAAGCTAATTTTCTGAATGTTTTCTATTTTTAAAATAATATCTAATAATGTCAGGTCATTTTCTTGTCATCCTTTTATCTTTTTTTCCCAGTAATTTATGGGATATTTCTTGCCAAATTGCTCATTATGTATTTCCTTTGTTTTCAAAAGAAATCAAACCAATTTTCACAGCACGCAGCACAGAAAAGGGTTAAAGTCATGTTGTTTGTTGAAGATATGTCACTGTCTTTATCTTGGGTATATTTTCCACTTTTTTAGAGTCTAAGGTTGATTTACGTTGTGAAATATAGATTGTGTCCTCTGACTGTCCAGTTGCCTAAATGCAGATGAGAATCTGAGTTGATAAAAGTGTCGATGTGCTCTTCGGAGTTGCCTCATAGTACAATTATTGAGCAGCAGAGAAATGATGTAGTGAGTTCTTTTGGGCATTTTTACTCTGGATTGTGTCTCTTAAGACCATTAGAGAAAAAACACGCAGGAACATCTAGCTTTTTTTTAATTTAAGGGTTAAAGTTCGAGTAGTCAGGGGTAATTATTGGGTCCAGCTCCATTAGCAGCGATGAAAACTGTTGTCTTTAAAAAAAAGTTTTTGATATGATCACTGCTTCTGTTTCTGATTCTGAAGGTAAAGACTTTGATTCGTCGCCCTGATCTTGTTTTTCCTTTTTTCAGTGTTTCATAAATACATTTGATACGATTGTTTGTTTGTTTTTCCCCCCTTTTTTGATACAGCTGCCTTTAAGGACCCAGCTCTTGGGAACAAGGTTCCTCAAATCACTGCCAATGGATCAACGCTGGCTCTTCTGACTCCTGAATCTCAGAACGGGCGTGGTCCAAACTCCTACATGTTTAGTGGCTCCACCCTGGAATGGCAGACCTGGACCGGCTCTCTGCCCTCCTATGCTGTTTATATTTGGAACAGTTACGCAGATCGCTACGAATATGTCTGCAAATATGGGTGTGAGTCTGGCTTCTATTACCCTAGCTGGGGTAGTTATTGCTACTACCCCTATGCAGGGCAAGAGTATCGTTCTTCCTCATTTGAGATCCTGGTGAACAGAGACGACTTTGAGATCCTGGAGTGGAGCTCAGGTTCCTATGGTTCAGTGCCCGCCAATTCAGCCAGGAATTGCTATTATTCGGGTCACACTAAATATGTGGGAAAGAATCAGTACGGTCTGGGGAAGGTACATGTCGAACACCAATGCTTCTACCTGCCTTGGGAAGGTGACGAGTATTGGTACGACACCTACGAGGTCCTGTCCATCAACAAAAATATATACAAAGAGCACATGTCAAATGTCAAGTACAACACCAACGTTGCCATCATTGCACTCCCTCCTGAGACCGTCACCAAGTCCACCATAACAAACTACGCCTGCGACACGGTGGTGAAAACGGTTGTGCTCTCGGGAACGTATCAGGAGGAGAAAAGATGGGACACCAGCATTGCCACCACGATCGGTGTCAGCAGCACCGTCACCGCCCAAATCCCATTCATCAGCACAAGTATTGGGTTCAGTAGCGAGACAACTGAGGAATTCTCCAGTGGAACCACCCAGGTGGAGTCGAAAAGCCACTCTGTCTCTGTGGAGCTAAAGGTCCCACCGAACCACTCCTGCAGTGTCAGCATGTTGGGATTTAAGTACAAGGCAGACATCCCATTCACAGCTCTCCTTAGCCGCACCTACCACGACGGGAGAACCAAATCGGCGTGGGTCACTGGGGTATACTATGGTGTCAACGTGGGGGGAGTCCAGTCTGTTGTGGATCGCTGTGAACCTATACCCAATTCTAAACCCTGCCGCCAAAAAGAAACAGAAGAGACATCTTAAGATATCTGTTCTGACGTAATCAACGTGTTGATGATAAATGTAGTTGGTTGGTCAACAGGGAAGGTTTTATGAGCGGCTGCAATGAGACCAATTAATAAATCCTATCTAGTTTTTATTTTATTTTTAAAACCAATTTATCCAATCTATGGATCTTTGCTGGCCGATTAGTTGTTACATGTAGCGTTAAATAAAATCTCAGCCTCGATTCTTTATCAGTATATTCTTGTACTGATTTATTTCCAAAATGTTCATATATTTGTTAACCACAGCAGGATGGATATTATAACTTTATATGCAGATGATATTATCCTCTCCATGAGTAGTTAAACTAAGATTTGAAGAAACTTTGTAGTGTTTGTAGCTCTTGTGTTTGGGGGGAGAGGCTGTTTGAGTTTTTGATTTCTTGATTATTGAATAATCTGGAGCTTGTTTTGTACGCGCTGTATGAATAATCATATCTTGCTGTATATGTGATTAGTCTCATTATGTTTATTCTGCAATGTTGAGATTATGATGTAAATTGTAGGCTAATGGCTTCATTGCCACAATGATTGCACCGCCAATATTCCTGTTTGCATGCAGCTCTTCATACTCTAACTAACATGCCCTAACATGTCATTTATCACATCAAAATATAAAAAAGTAAAACAGCTGGAGTCACTTGTCATTTTGTTTCTTTGCATCAAAATAGTATTTTTTCAGTGGTTTCCTGCTGGTGGCAGACTTGTTGGATGATGTCGAGTCAACCTCCTCTTTCGTTCACATTCTTATAAACGTTGATGTTGCGATATTTGCACATGCCCAAAAAACTTTTTATATCCAAGTCTTTCATAAAGTTTAAAATTAGGTGTTTTTCTCCTTGCAAGCAGAAATATGGAATCCCTTTTGCATGCATCTCCACCCCACAGCTTTGCAAACTGTTGGCAAGTTGGTTTGTATAAATGTATTCATGACACACACAGAGCTGACTGTAAACAGATAAGAGACAGTGTGTCACAAACTGCAGTAAAAACCAAACTGGAACACATCTTCCAAATAAGCTTTAAAAAACCAAATAATGTCCCCAGAACCCTGATGACCCTGGCACATCCATAAAATGTCTTTATCGGAAAATGCTAAATTTTGAAAATGTTCTTATTCTGAGTATTTCAACCGAATGTGCTTTTTGTATAACCCACATAAAATACACAATATGGTCATATTCAGAAAAAAAGGTTCTTCACATGCACATACACAGATAGGCCCCAGGTGGTACTCAAGTACCTGTCCTTCTGGCCTCAAACTAGACAAATTCCCTTTTTATAAATGTTCTTTTCAAATTTGTTTAACAATTTTTAATTTTAAAATTTGGCTCATGGCATCATATCTTAATCAAAAGTGTGTTGTATGACCGAAAACTGCACTCTTTCTTTGACTGTCCTTGTCACAGACAGCCTGACTTGTGCAAAAACCTAATTAAGGTTGACAGTTAAGTAAGTGCCGCAAAATCCCACCATAAAACTGCATCATAATTCGTTTCTGAAGGCATCTGTAAACCAGGTTTACATGTTTATTCATTCTTGGCAGCGTTTAAAAATAGATACAAATCACATCTGAGCACGCCATTTGCATTCAAATTGCATTATTTTTTTTTCATATCATAAAAAATACCATGAGGTTTTACAGGGAGAGAAAAAGATTTTCACGTAAAATTGCTCAAAAAATGATTCTCTCCACAGTCGGCATGAAACAAGAGACAAGTTAACAATTGGCAAAATGACACATTTTTGTTTCACTGTGTCTTTAAAGAGACAGCCGGGCTTTTCCCAAATGTCTCCAACACTCTACATACTTTCTATAGTCTTGGCTCTGATAATGAAAAGTAAACAATAAGCGCTCCGGTGGCGTGCGAGCAGATGACGAGATGGAAAGTGATTACAACAGGAATGTTGTTTTAGTCCAGATAACCAGATTCCTCCAGGCAAGTAAGGAAACATGTTTAGTTTATCACCTGGTCGTGATCTTTTAAGAAGTAAGTGCAAACCTACAATGCAGACACTTTAAACCATTGACAAGGAGATTTTAAGAGAGTTTTTGGGAGAATTTTTCTGGTAAACATACCTGACAATCGTGGTTAAGTGTTGCATCCTCATCAGCACCTCAACTACTCTACTCCTTACCTACAATCAGACATGATCATCATCACTCTATTATACATATTTTTCAAATATTATATTCTCCATCTCTTTGGGGGTGTATTTAAGTGTAGAGCACTCGTATATATGATGAAAAGAGGTTTTTAAAAGTGACTGGATTTGGACAAAACAGTGAAGACATCTTCATCTTCACATGCCAATGTCAACTCAGTAAACCACTCAAAAGAAGATTTTAAGAGAGGTTTTGGCAAACAAAAAAAAATATGAAAAATATTATAGAATTATAAAAAAAAAAACAGTTATAAGAAAAAGGCCCCCAGGCTGTAAACATGTTTATTTCGACTGTAAAGTTGGACGTAATAACGTGGGGGCCCATGGTGATCGACTCTCCCTTGGAGCCTCTCTCAAGTGGCCATTAGATGAATTGCACTTTTTGGCTTCATTCACAGCCTCTGAAGTTGCCACTTCCTAAATACCAAATTGTTTAGTTGTTTGTTGGTGATCTGCAGCTCGGTGGGCATCTCGCTTAGGTTTCACATTATTCACTCCACCGTTAATTAACAAAGTCAGCTCATGCCATTTCATTTTTTGTGTCTGGAACTATGTTATTTTCTACCACAGCTACTTTAAAACCAATGCAAACCCTTGCAGAGAGAATGAAGTTTAACAGCTGAGCAAGAAACATGCTGGTGTATTAACCCTTTAGTGTCTGACACTTCCACGTGTTTCTGTTTTCATAGTCTGAAATCTTCCATTGTCCTCCAGAGGATCTGTTTATACCAGCATCAAGAAACATAAATGCCACTCGCAGATACAAACTGGAGGAGCAGGACTGAGCCGAGCTTTCCCGCCCATCTCAACACCTGCACCTCATTTCATTATCAGTCCTGTGGTACTTATACCAGCCACTTCACCCCGTCACAGACAGTCTGGAGCCTCAGCTTCGTCACGTCTGTAACCTGACTGTTACCTGCTCTCTGACACCTGTTGCCCGTCTGCCTGACCTTCTGCCCGATTCCTCAACTTTGGACATTTGTGACTGTAAGTTTGTGACATTTCCATCAATCCACTGAGCTGATCCTGTTTGTCTGTTTTTGTCTTTCTCTGGCGCACACACACCGCCACACATTTTTAGTGATTGTACAATAGGCCTCATGCAAGAAATGCCATATATACAAATTTTCTCTTATTTTTGCTTGTATTCACGATTTGTTCTTATTTAGTTAGCGCCAACTGATTTTTGGGACTAACCAATATTTTATGTTTGCTCTTCTCATGGGTTAGAAAAAATATTACCGCTAAAATGTGTTTTCACAGTCCACAGATTATTGCCCAGTGTAAAAAAAAAATATTGTTATAAGTTTTATACTTTTATACCGGGTGTTGGGGGCCTCTGGCCTCTCTGGTGTGTGGCGGGCTCCCTCCGGAGGTCTGAGCGGGTCTCTGGTTGGTGGGGCCCTGTGGCTGTGGGCTCAGATCGTGCCGGGGTTGGTGGCCTTGGGGGGTGTTGCCTCTATGTTTCCTTGCTTGATCTCTCTTGGGCTGGGCTGCGTGGCTGTCTCTGGGGCACGTGGTGTTGGATCTGTCGTGTTCTGGGGCTGTTGGGTGCTCTGGTGGCTTGGGTCTTGGCCTGCTTCCCCCTGGGAGTTTGGGGGGTGTTGTTGCCCCCCCCCCCCGTCAACTACAAACCACATCCAATGACAAACCCTCACACACAGACACACACAGCACACAACTGTTATACAATCACACACGTACAACAGTTACAAATGTTGATGTTATCCATATCAAGGTTATTTTGGGTAAGTATTTATGCAATCTGTTTTTTTTGTTTGTTTGTTTGTTTGTTTTTTCATTTTCTCCCTGCTTCCACCGTTAATACTGTTGTAAATATTTGCAGCTATCATTATTGTAGTTAGCATTGTTGTCATCGTTTTTTTATTGTTGTTGTTGTTGTTGTTGTTGTTGTTGTTGTTGTTGTTTTTGTTGTCTCTTGTGTCTTCCCCTCCCTTCTGTGTCCCCCAACCTCTCTCTTTTCGCTCTCCCTATCCACTCAAACATTGTGCTGTCCGTAGCCTTGCAATAAATCTCAGTGCAGACTGCAACAGGAAGAAGTATATCAGACTTCTCCTTCCTTACTGCATGCCTAAGCTGCCGGACAGGACAGGTTAAAAAAATAAAAGGTTTTATACTTGATTAACGTTTAAAAATGCAGGGATTTCACATACTCAAACTTAGATTGTGTTTTATAGTAATTATGACAGGATTATTACATGTGTTTGCTTAAGAGAAACCACTTTACTTGGTCAAGTCAGTTACTGTGATTTTTGTTACTGTACTGCCCTCTGCTGACAAGTGCAGGAAAGTATCTAAGTACATTTACTCAAGTACTTTACAAAAGTGCAAAATCTGAGAAGCTTTTACATTACTTGAGTATTTTAATCTCATGAAACTTTACACCTCTACACTGCAACACTTCAGAAGACATGTTTTAATATCTACTCCACCACAATTATTTGAAAACTCATTAGTTACTTAATTAACAAATTTAAGTTTTAGCACAGAAAGAAAGAGACTTTAGAGACTTATTTCCACCAAGGTTTGATTTTACAGTTGGTTGCTAAACACTAGTGATAGAATAGGTAACTGTGATTTTGTTCTGTTTCATCTGAAAGCCGAGTGTTGCTGCAGATGGACCGACCGGCTCTCTCCTCAGACCGCCCTACCAGCTGTGAGAAGATGGACGACGAACCAGGTTAACTGACCTTGCCATTCATCTGCTGCAGCTCAACAAATAAGCACTGTAGAATACAAACTTGACTTAATTCTGTTCTAATAACCTGTTTTAATACTTGTTTTATACTTAGATATACCTTAGATATATAATCTTTAATGTGTCTGCTTGTCTCCAAAGTTTCTGTATACATCTCATTTCATTGTGCAGCTGTGAAATGACAAAAAATGTACTAAATCTGAGATCTGAGAAATGCCCTAAAAAACCCGGAGACATACTAAAAATAAAAAAAATAAAATAAAAAATCTGAGAAAAATACAAGAAATGTGCTAAAAATCAAGAAATGTGCTAAAAATCAAGAAATGTTCTAAAATCCTGGAAAAGTTAAGAATCCATAGAAATAGCCAAAAATCCTGCAAATATTCTGAAATCCAAGAAATTGTCATAAAAACTAAAAAAAAAAAGTCTTGAAATTGTAGAAATTGTTGTCCTAAAATCTCAAAATAAATTCTAGAAACAGCCTAAAATGCTAGAAATGTGCTAAAATCCAAAAAATTTGCTAAAGTGGCCCCAAGCAAACCAAACTGAGTATCCCTGCTCTAAACTCTTTACATAAATGTAACAATATATACATTGTGCTTTAACATGAGAAATCACAGCTTACCAGACCTTGGTGTTACACCTGCTAAGCTGTGGCTGCTGGTCTGTCGAGGGGTTTTCTCATTTGGTCAGTTTGGTTACTTAAAAAAATTCCTCACAGCAGACACAGTCAGTCACTGACCTCCAACACAGTCCTCATGTTATCACAAGGGAAAAAGAAAATTATTTTAAATCTAATTTCAAGGTAAATGTTCACATTTTTGTTTTCTAGGGGGCAGTTTTTGTTTTGCCGTTGAAAGCATTTATTTCATACTCAGCCTAAAAAACACTGACATTGTTCATATCTTTTATTCTTCCACTTATTCAGAACTGTCACTGAACCAAAGTCTGGAGGACAGGGTTCCTGTTATCCCTGTGAAAGAAGAACCCACCAATGAAATGATTTCGGCTGTGAGAGCTGTTGCTCTCAGAGGGGTTCAGGACAACCGGCACCGGGCTGTCTCGGTCAACGTGGATCAAACCAACCTGGAATGGCAAACGTTTGACGGCTCTATCCCCAACGGAGCAGTGTCCATCTACAACGGATATGTTGGGCGCACTGATTATGTTGCCAAATATGGGTCATCGGCGGGTTCTACAACCCTGACAAGGGTCCCTACTGCCTCTACCCCTACGGAGGGGAAGAGCATCGTGGCTCTCCGTTTGAAATCCTGGTGAACAGAGACAACTTCGAGTTTCTGGAATGGAAAGAGGGCTCGTACGGTTCAGTGCCTCAGAATTCAGTCACGATCAGTCCAGGTATCGACGTGTATGTTGGGAAAAACAAGTATGGTCTTGGGAAGGTGGCTGTTAAACATAAGGCCTTCTTCCTTCCCTGGGAAGGTTATGAGTATTGGTACAAGTACTACCAGGTACTGACCCTCAACAAAGATGTATACAGCGAGCGCATAATTGATGTCAGGTATAAGACTAATGAGGCTGAAATCATCACGTCTCCTCCACAGACCATGGACAAGTCTGTTGTCTTCAACAATGGCAGCCATGAAGTGAAACAGACAACTACCCTCAGAAAGACATACCAAGTTGAGCAAAGGTGGGAGCACAACTTTTCCATCACACTGGGCGTCAGGACTACCATCACTGCTGGAGTCCCAGCAATACTCTCTACAGGTTTGGAGATTAGTGCAGAGACATCCTATCAATTCACCAAGGGCACCAGTCACACTGAGTCAAAAACCCACGAGCTTTCTGTCGAATTGAACGTCCCAGCGTACCACTCCAGCACAGTCAGAATGGAGGGAAAACAGTTCAAGACCAACATCCCGTTCACTGCACGTGTCTGCCGCACCTACAAAAACGGGGACACCTCATGGACGTCCATCTCTGGGGATTTATAAAAGCGTACAATGTGGAGAATTCCAAGCCATGGTGGATCCCTGTGAACCTCTACCTATACCTCTCGCCTCTCTCAACTGGTGAAAGAATAATGGAAAATGCAACAGCTAACATAGTCAATGACGGCTACACAAAATATTGTAATGAAAAGCTAAAAAGACCCAACTGAGATTGCTGGAATGGCTTCTGTACTGTTTAGTTTGCATCATAAATTAGTTTTAGTTGGTCTTAAAGTGCTTAAAGAGCACGAAATTGGTCGTTGATGAGCTGCTACTGCTGTACGCTGCGAGGAAGTCGAGGAAAAACAAACAGAAAGCTAGAAGGATATGGATTCACCAAATTCTTCAAAGATGACGTGAATTGGGACAATCAAACACTCTATTAGGAGAGCTTCATTCATGCTTTGGTATGGTGATAGTCCACGATTTCACGAGGAATTTCGGATTCAAAACTTTTGGACAATTCATCGACTGTTGAAGAGTTATGTGACGCAGTAATACCCCTTGAAATTGAAATTCGTTCATGCCTGAAGGAACCAGTTCCCACTGACAAGCACATAGCTGTAGCATCATGTGACCCTAAAAAAACAAAAAAAAAGGTTTCCATGGCAGTTTCATGAAATATGGCCTTTTTTGAATCGCCCGAAACACCACCTTATGCAAGTGTAAAAAATTATTTGCAATAAATGTTTTTTTTGTGTGTTTTTTTAAATAGGCGTGTTGACAGCATCTAATTTGCAAACCCTGTTTGATTATTGTTTTTTGTTTGTCTTTTTCTTCCTAATCTGTATCGTGCGATTTCTTTCTTCGCTGTGTTGTTTTTTGGTACTATAGGCCTTTGGGTGATCAGGAGCTCTGAATGCTGAGTTTTAGTTTTGACACAATATATTATTATTACTACCAATTATTCAGGGAAATACATTTTTTAAAAAATCAAATCAGAACTGTATTTCCCTATATAAACTATATATTCTCTGTTGATTTTATGGTGACGGTCAGATGATTTTTTTTACATTTATATTTAATCTCATGCTCATTTTAAAAATTGTTAAAATACAACATATGTACTATGATTTCTTTCTTGCTACAAATTTATAATTTTTCCCTTACATGGTAGCTCCATCTCATTTAGAGGAAACCTTTCCGCTCTGTTGGGCTGTGAGGCTGCTTTCTGGAGGTCGTCAGCAGAAATAGCGACACCTGTTAATTCCTGATTAGATCTCTGACTGTTTTAATTTTCTCCTTTTTTGGAATTTATTTCTTTTGGTGCTTGTGTGTTTTGTTTAATCTGTGATTTTACTTGATGTACCTTTTCATGAATGTAAAACC
Source organism: Plectropomus leopardus (assembly GCF_008729295.1). Lineage (NCBI taxonomy): Eukaryota > Metazoa > Chordata > Actinopteri > Perciformes > Serranidae > Plectropomus > Plectropomus leopardus. Next base: position 35,657,062 of record NC_056468.1, on the reverse strand, counting down.
AGTTTTTGATTACAAATAAAGTTTAAAGGAGGAAAAAAAAAGTTTGCTTCCACACATGGCGCACTTCCTGGGGACTTGGCCTCATTCCACTGAACGCCTGATGAGGGAACTGTGGTGTATTATGCTTTGTTTCTTTAGGTTCCTATTTTGGTTAGGCAACGAGGTCAAAGGTCTAGGGACGGTTAGACCTTGAAGCCACGCGTACAAAATACCGGCCCCAGGTTAAAAGTAACATGGAATGAGGCTCCTTCAAAAATAAGGACATATTTGTGGGGTCTTGTGATTGATCACAACAGGTGAAAAGTTGTTTACTGACAAATTTATCGATGCCTGTACCTATATAAGAGACTTGCATGAGCTGTACGATAGAGAGATTCGCATTGGTCCTGAATCCTCTCCCAGGCAGACCATGGTGCCTGGTAGATGCTGAACTTTGTTGTAATAAATTGATTATTATGCAACCAAGTCAGTGTCCGTGGAAGTTTCTTCATCTTCCACACATCATTGCTACTTAAGAAACAACGACAGAACGACACACAGTCACTCTCGTGATTATTTCTCCCCTTTTCAGGGGTGCCACATAAACGTACCTGACAATCGTGGTTAAGAATGGAGATTTGCTTCATCCTCATCAGCACTTCAACTGCTCTGCTCCCTACCTACAATCAGACATGATCATCATCAGTCGATTATACAGATATTTAAACTAGTTTATTGATTTTTCCCTTTTTTATAGTGAGGAAACATGGTCAGTTGATGAATTGGTTCAGGTGATCTTTTAAAAAGTGAGTGCTGCAGACCTACAACACCAACACTGTAAACCATTCAAACCGAAAGTTTTTGACAGATTTTTGTAGTAAACATATCTGGCAAAGTTTTCTTTTTCCTCCCAAATTAGTACCTTGTGAAAAATGGATGTTGGACATAAAGCTCACCAGTACCTCCGCTTCTCTACCCGTCACCTACAATCAGACATAATCATCATCGCTATATTATACATATGTTTCAGATATTATATTTTCCATCTGTTTGGGGGTGTATTTAAGCGTAGAGCACTGGTATATATGGTTGAAAAGAGGTTTTTAAAAGTGACTGTATTTGGACAAAACGGTGAAGACATCTTTGAAAAATTAAGCGCAGAGCTACAACGCCAACGCAGTAAACCACTCAAAATAAGTTTTTAAGAGAGGTTTTTATGTACACTTTTGTAGGATACCAAAACAAACCAGAAAATGCATTTCCTGCAGAATATGCATGTCGACGCTAATGGCTAAAAATGAGTTTGAGAGCATGTTTGAAAATGCAGAAGTACATAGCTGAAAATGCAGAAACATATTACAAATTGAGGGAAATATCTGAAAAACTGGCAGAAATGAAAGCTGAACTGCTTTAAAGTGAAAAAGCTACAAGTTGAACTGCAAGAGTGTCATAGGAAGAAGTTGATGTCAACTGAAAAGGTTAGAATAATAAATGTTTAATATTTTAGGCACAAATATCCTTAAAGAGCGTAACATTTTGACATTTGCAAGGTTTCTAAAGCTGAAAGATACAGCGGAAGACAGAAAGAGAAAGTATCAGAAAGAGAGAAAGAGACAGGAATACAGAGACAGTCAGAGAGGAAAAAAGAGAGAGACAGGGACAGACAGAGAGACACACAGTGAGAGACAGGGAGACAGACGGAGAGAGAGAGACAGAGAGAGAGACAGATAGAGAGAGAAAAAGTAAGTGCAGAGCTACATCGCCAACACAGTAAACCATTCAAAAGGAGAATTTAATAGAGGTTTTGTGTAAACTTTTGTAGGATACCATTAGAAATGAATGATTCATCGCTTTAAGAGCTACCACAGCTACTTTAAAACCAATACAAACCCTTGCAGAGAGAATGAAGTTTTGACAGCTGAGCAAGAAACATGCTGGTGTATTAACTGTTTAGTCTCTGACACTTCCACGTGTTTCTGTTTTTCGTAGTCTGAAATCTTCCATTGTCCTCCAGAGATCTGTTCATACCAGCATCAAGAAACATAAATGCCACTCGCAGATACAAACTGGAGGAACAGGACTGAGCCGAGCTTTCCCGCCCATCTCACCACCTGCACCTCATTTCCCTATCAGGGTATCCTGATAGGCTATCCTGTGGTACTTATACCAGCCACTTCACCCCGTCACAGACAGTCTGGAGCCTCAGCTTCGTCACGTCTGTAACCTGACTGTTACCTGCTCTCTGACACCTGTTGCCCGTCTGCCTGACCTTCTGCCCGATTCCTCAACTTTGGACATTGTGACTGTAAGTTTGTGACATTTCCATCAATCCACTGAGCTGATCCTGTTTGTCTGTTTTTGTCTTTCTCTGGCGCACACACACCGCCACACATTTTTAGTGATAATATACAAATTTTCTCTTATTTTTGCTCGTATCCACAATTTGTTCTTATTTAGTTAGTACCAATGAATTTTTGGGACTAACCAACATTTTATGTTTGCTCTTCTCATGGGTTAGAAAAAATATTACTGCTAAAATGTGTTTTCATAGTCCACAGATTAAATGCAGGAATTTCATATACTCAAACTTAGATTGTGTTTTATAGTAATTGTGACAGAATTATTAAATTTGTTTGCTTAAGAGAAACTACTATACTTGGTCAGTTACTGAAATTTTGGTTACTGTCCTGTCCTCTGCAGGAAAGTATCTAAGTACATTTACTCAAGTACTTTGCAAAAGTGCAAAATCTGAGGAGCTTTTACATTACTTGAGTATTTTAATCTCATCACACTTTACACCTTTACACCGCAACACTTCAGAAGAAATGTTTTAATATCTACTCCACCACAATTATTTGACTCATTAGTTACTTAATTAACAAATTTTAAGTTTTGCACACAAACCTTATGAAAATATACCAGGACAGCAGAAGTGATTAGTTGAATAATTTGAAAATGAAATGTAAATTGTATAAAGTTTTGTGTGTGTGTATGTATGTATGTATATATATATATATATATATATATATATATATATATATATAGTTTTAATTTTTAATGCAAGATTTTTTGTATATATAGCGCTAGATTTTTGTGTATTGAATGGTGTGTAATTCTCAGAAATTTCAGCCACTTCTTTTTATCTTAATTTAAAATTTAGCTCTTGAGCACTTCTTGGTTAGTAGTAGAGAGTTCATTTATTTACGACCACTCACCAAATTAAAAAGAAATTATTTCATCTCTGCTTGAAATTGGATTTAGAGACTGTTATTTCCACCAAGGTTTGATTTTACAGTTAGTTGCTAAACACTAGTGATAGAATAAGTAACTGTGATTTTGTTCTGTTTCATCTGAAAGCCGAGTGTTGCTGCAGATGGACCGACCGGCTCTCTCCTCAGACCGCCCTACCAGCTGTGAGAAGATGGACGACGAACCAGGTTAACTGACGCTGCCACTCAGTGAAGATTTTCTATGTTGCTGTTTCTTTTCCAAGGGTCCTCATTTTTGAATTTCTTAAAATGGCAAGAGGATAAAAAATTGCTTTCACATAAAATATTAGAGAAAAAAGAGCAGAGAAAAAAAGAGAGAGAAAAGAGCAGTTTTGGCACTGTAGTATTCATCTGCTGCAGCTCAACAAATAAGCACTGTCTATAGAAGTACAAACTTGACTTAATTTTGTTCTAATAACCTGTTTTTATACTTCTTTCCTTATGTATATAATCTTTAATGTTTCACTTGTCTGCAAAGTTTCTGTATACATCTCATTTCATTGTGCAGCTGTAAAATGACAAAAAAATGTAGCAAATCTGAGAAATGTCCTAAAAACCTGGAGATGCCTAAAAATCTAAAAAGAAATCAAAAATACAAGGACAGTCCAAGAAAAGTCCTAAAATGTGAGAAATTTCCTGAAACCCAAGATATGTCCTCAAAACCAAGAACTGTCCTAAAATCCTTGAAAAGTCCTAAAATCGTGGAAATAGCCTAAAATCCTAGAAATATACTGAAATCCAAGAAATGTCCTAAAAACCAAAAGAAATGTCCTAAAAACTCCAAAAAGTCTTGAAATTGTATAAATGTCCTAAAATCTGAGAAGGTCATGATTTTCTACAAACATTTTTGTTTTCCAGGGGGCAGTTTTTGTTTTGCCGTTGAAAGCATTTATTTCATACTCAGCCTAAAAAACACTGACATTGTTCATATCTTTTATTCTTCCACTTATTCAGAACTGTCACTGAACCAAAGTCTGGAGGACAGGGTTCCTGTTATCCCTGTGAAAGAGGAACCCACCAATGAAATGATTTCGGCTGTGAGAGCTGTTGCTCTCAAAGGGGTTCAGGACAACCGGCACCAGGCTGTCTCGGTCAACGTGGATCAAACCAACCTGGAATGGCAAACGTTTGACGGCTCTATCCCCAACGGAGCAGTGTCCATCCACAACGGATATGTTGGGCGCACTGATTATGTTGCCAAATATGGGTCATCGGCGGGGTTCTACAACCCTGACAAGGGTCCCTACTGCCTCTACCCCGACGGAAAGAAAGAGCATCGTGGCTCTCCGTTTGAAATCCTGGTGAACAGAGACAACTTCGAGTTTCTGGAATGGAAGGAGGACTCGTACGGTTCAGTGCCTCAGAATTCAGTCAGGATCAGTCCAGGTATCGACGTGTATGTTGGGAAAAACAAGTATGGTCTTGGGAAGGTGGCTGTTAAAGATAAGGCCTTCTACCTTCCCTGGGAAGGTTCTGAGTATTGGTACAAACTACTACCAGGTACTGACCTTCAACAAAGATGTATCCAGCGAGCACATAACTGATGTCAGGTATAAGACTAATGAGGCTGAAATCATCACGTCTCCTCCAGAGACCATGGACAAGTCTGTTGTCCTCAACAATGGCAGCCATGAAGTGAAACAGACAACTACCCTCAGAAAGACGTACCAAGTTGAGCAAAGGTGGGAGCACAACTTTTCCTTCACACTGGGTGTCAAGACTACCATCACTGCTGGAGTCCCAGCAATACTCTCTACAGGTTTGGAGATTAGTGCAGAGGCATCCTATCAATTCACCAAGGGCACCAGTCACACTGAGTCAAAAACCCACGAGCTTTCTGTCGAATTGAACGTCCCAGCGTACCACTCCAACACAGTCAGAATGGAGGGAAAACAGTTCAAGACCAACATCCCGTTCACTGCACGTGTCTGCCGCACCTACAAAAACGGGGACACCTCATGGACGTCCATCTCTGGGATTCATAGAAGCGTACAATGTGGAGAATTCCAAGCTAAGGTGGATCCCTGTAAACCTCTACCTAAACCTCTCTCCTCTCACCATTGTTGAAAGAATAATGGAAAATTCAACAGCTAACATAGTCAATGACGGCTACACAAAATATTGTAATGAAAAGCTAAAAAGACCCACCTGAGATTGCTGGAATGGCTTCTGTACTGTTTAGTTTGCATCATAAATTAGTTTTAGTTGGTCTTAAAGTTTTTATTTTTGTGTATTTGGTCTCCAATTGTTCAGGGTCGCCAAACACTATAACTATAACCATAATGATTCGAGCATCCACACCGATGAATGATAACGTTTTGTAAACGGTGGGGCAGAGCATGAAATTGGTCGTTGATGAGCTGCTACTGCTGTACGCTGCGAGGAAGTCGAGGAAAAACAAACAGAAAGCTAGAAGGATATGGATTCACCAAATTCTTCAAAGATGACGTGAATTGGGACAATCAAACACTCTATTAGGAGAGCTTCATTCATGCTTTGGTATGGTGATAGTCCACAATTTCACCGAGGAATTTCGGATTCAAAACTTTTGGACGATCCATCGACTGTTGAAGAGTTATGTGACGCAGTAATACCCCTTGAAATTGAAATTCGTTCATGCCTGAAGGAACCAGTTCCCACTGACAAGCACATAGCTGTAGCATCATGTGACCCTAAAAAACAAAAAAAAGGTTTCCATGGCAGTTTCACGAAATATGGCCTTTTTTGAATCGCCCGAAACACCACCTTATGCAAGTGTCAAAAAATTATTTGCAATAAATGTTTTTTTTGTGTGTTTTTTTAAATAGACGTGTTGACAGCATCTAATTTACAAACCCTGTTTGATTATTGTTTTTTGTTTGTCTTTTTTTTCCTAATCTGTATCGTGTGATTTCTTTCTTCGCTGTGTTGTTTTTTGGTACTATAGGCCTTTGGGTGATCAGGAGCTCTGAATGCTGAGTTTTAGTTTTACACAATATATTATTATTACCAATTATTCAGGGAAATACATTTTTTAAAAAATCAAATCAGAACCGTATTTCCCTATATAAACTACATATTCTCTGTTGATTTTATGGTGATGGTCAGATGATTTTTTTTCATTTATATGTAATCTCATGCTTATTTAAAAAATTGTTAAAATACAACATATGTACTTTATGATTTCTTTCTTGCTACAAATTTATAATTTTTCCCTGCTCTGATACATCATTGAAAAGCGACATGGTAGCTCCATCTCATTTAGAGGAAACCTTTCCACTCTGTTGGGTTGTGAGGCTGCTTTCTGGAGGTCGGTGCAGCAGGAGGTCGTCAGCAGAAATGTCAACACCTGTGTTTCATCAGCGTCACTGGAAACACATGGACGCTGTGATCCAGTGCTCCTTTTAAAACCCTCCTGGAGCTCAGCTGCGAGCTCTCTCGCTCAGACATACTTTGGGTTTGGTTTGACTTGTGTTGCTACACCATACAAACTTGCATTTACACACTTTTCCATTCTTGTACGCACTTATCTTATTATTATGTTTACCATGTTCTTCTTTAAATCAATAAATAATATGAGAGCTGGCTTTGTTTGTGCATGTCCTTCTTTTTGTGAGGATATTCAGGCAGTTCTTCATGGTTTAAGGTCAGGTTGTGATGCTGATCTGAATAGCTTGAGGAATAATTTAATAATCCTGTTTATAATCCTGTTAATTCATTTTTAAAATGCCATTAATTTGTAAATGTGCAAGAGTTACCCCATAACGGTGGTGGCCCTTTTTACTTCAACCCCGTGGGACTGTTTGGCGCATTTTACGCGCTTTTCATTCTTGTTTTCATGCATATGGCATGGATTTTGGTAAAATAGTGTATTTTTGTTTAATCTTGAAATTTCCAGCTCAGCTCCTCCAATATGTCTAAAATACACTGTGGAACTAAATAGTTACATTCAGACTGTTGTGGAGTGCAAAAAAAAGCTCCATTGAAACCCATTCAAACTGCACTTTGCGATCCCACAGCCATCAAAGCAGAAAAACATGCACTGTATTATTTCTGGGTGTCATTCTGGGCTTCTGCCTTAGAATATGTCATTTTTACTATTTTCCATTTAAATTTTTTTTCATCTAAAAATATAGTGGCATCATGGAAAACAAATATTGGCATTTAAAGGCATAAAATTCTGAAAATAAAGGAATAGTTGATATTTATGATTAGGATGATAATTAGGATTTTTTGTCAGGTTTCAGGCCAATGCCTGAACTCGACCCGGCGTTGGTAACAACAGAGGACACAGGACAACTTCACTCATTTCTATCATTTATTGAACTGAAAAGAATTTAAGTGTTAGGTTGAAAACTTCACAGAAAAAGAGATATAAATCATGGGTTAATTTGGCCAATAAATTCATATAACACAACATAAATCATTCAACCAAGAAATCTATGTCTTAAACAAAATCCCTTAATTTAAATCAACAAGATAGTGTTTAAAAAGTTGAGTTTTAATCATCAATCATCTTCAGTAAGTTAATAAGATCTGGTTTCAGCTCACACTACTGCACTTTGTAAATTAACCAATGTTGTATCCTCTATTCAAAAGCAATGTAACTACAAGCATAATGTTTCAAGTTGGCCACAGAACTTCCTTTAATTGTGAATACATCCCTTCTCTTTGGTGTCTTCCCAGAGGTCCTGAAAAAATTGTCATCAAGCCAAAATAACAAAAAAATCAAGACACGCCACTAATACACAACTAGGTCCATATCAAACTATTCTTTTAGTAAAATCATTGAAAAGGCTATAAAGGCTTTAAAGGTCTTCAATGACATCCACTTAAATAGTGCTTGTGCTATCCCAGCTAGTCATTTTTGGTTCTGAAAACGTTTTGAGAATGGAACATTTCAACCATGTTTTGGTAATGTTTCACATTGTTAACATATCACATTGCATTACATTTTCATTTTAAAAAATAGTCTGTAATCTAAGTCCTCAAAACCATCCCAGCAAGAAAATTTTGGTTCTAAAAATGTTCTTAGAATGTTACAATGTAATGTTCCAGTAATGTTACAGTTCTTTTAGTTCCCAGAACGATGTTGTAGTTTAATGTTCTCTTAAAAACATCCTTGAAATGTTTGGTGATAAGCTTCCCAAAAATGTTTGAGTACCCTGCTAGCAATTATTGGTTCTAAAAATGTTCTGAGAATGACACAGGTAATGTTTTAGTAACGTTTTCAGCGGTAAATTGTCATTTAGTTCCCAGAATGTTCTTCATAAAGTTAAGGAAACATACTCAGTAACATCAAAAATGTTAAAAATGTTTTTTTAAACATATAATATTACATTACATTTTTGTTTTCATTTAAAAAAGATTATTTAATGTCAGGCCTCAGTGACATGTTCTGAATGTTGCTTTGGAAATGTTGTTCCATTGTTCTCGTGTAACATTGTGGGAATGTTTGATGAAAGAACATTGTATGAACTGTCATCTTTCACCAAAACATCCTCAGAATGTTGCAGTTATAACGTCATGTCTTAGTCAGTATTTAACCTTGCAAGGACATTATTTGAAATGATAAATATCTTTAAAACATTCTTTGAACATTCGATTAAAATGTTTCTTTAAAACATTATTGCAACTTGTCGGTAACATTAATCAATGTTGTGGGAACGTTCCCTGCTAGCTGGGATAGCACTAATTGAAAGCAGATTTAAAGACCCCTGCCAAAATGATGATGCATAGCTAACTGATTGTTAATGCAGGTGGCGGCCCTGATTGCAGATTTGATCGACGACTCAATCCATGCATGAGGTAGGGCCGTGTGCTCACCGGCAAAGTGCACCCTGCCTTCATTTCTGAATAGCTCTTTGGCATACTCTGAACTTTGGTAGGGGGTGAAGAGAGCGAAGGCGCCCAAGCTGTGAGGATCAGCGGCCCACCTCTTCACCACCACCCCTGTGCAGAGAGACCTGACGTGTTCGCCGTGGATCTTCACCAGATCTCTCAGCGTGAGCTCTTTCAGGTCCTCGTCGCTCACGCCTAAGAAGAGGAGGGATTCATCAGACCAGGTGTAAGAAGCCAGGAGGACGCCGATGGACTCGTTTGCTGGAAAACTGTGGCTGGGGTAGTAGATGAAACGAGACGGCCCGTCTGTGATGCTCTTTCCTCCTCGGATGCCGTCCCTCTCCCAGAACTTCTCGCTGAAGGTAAGGATGATTTTCGTGGAGCTGTCGTAGTGGACCCCCCTCAGTGCCTCCAGCTTCTTGATGGGGAAAGGTGGAACAAAGTCGATGTAAAGGGCTGCTTTGGCTGTGGTTGTTACTAGGACAGCGTCGGCGAAAAGGTCAGTCAAAGACGACTGTTGGCCCGTCTGGTATGATACGATGACGCCGCTATCTGAGTGACTGATGTGCTTGACTTTGGAGTTGAGAAGAATATCGGTGTCGCTGAGAAAAGGAAGAAAAGCTGTGGGGAAAAGGTCCATCCCACCAACCACCTCCTTGTACCTTAAAAACAAAAAGACACTGATTGCACTCTTGTACTCTCCAAACCCAAACAATCAACTCTATCTCGATTTCTTTATTTGTTTTCATTGTCTTTTGTTTGTTTTCTTGCTAATGTTCATTGTTGTTGATGCTTTATTACTTTTACTAATCTCCAATCCAATACCGTTGCTTTGATGACTCTGTATTTGGTTATATGTACGGCACACTCTCTCCAAACTTGGGATATGTAATTTGGCAGTTCATCCAACCATCCTCACAACCACGGACTATGTGTAACTGCACGAGCACAGGACATCAACATGCAGTGTCTTCACCTGTAAGATCATCTGAGAGGAGCCGCCCGAACAGCTGATGCAATAATCGCTTTGCATAACTGAAATATTTCTGTGCAAACTGTCAGAAACTATTTCAAGGAAGCGCGTCTGCTCATCATTTTCACCAGGGTCTTGATATGACAGCGGCTAGTTGTTGTAAATGACTTGTACTCTTGTGAGGCTGGTTGGATATACTGCCAATTTTCATGGAAACGACATGTCATGCGGATGGATTTCTTTGAAAAGGAAAATTGTTCATTAATGCAGAATTAACAAATGTGTGATCAACATGTAAGAAAAAAGATCTTTAACTAACGTGGGTGGAAAAACACAAAAGTGTTGTGTTTGAATTTATTTGTAAGTGTAGGACGTGGGCTCTTACTGGACCATGTCATTGATGTCACTCTGTTCATAGAGCATCTCAGACACTGCTGTGAACATAATGCTCTTTTCATTGAGCAGGTCTCCAATCATCCTGATTGCCTCTGAACTCAGACCTGCTTCTTCTTTTAGATATTCCTGTTAAATGAACAAATAAAACAGACAGAAAGAAAGTTTTTAAGTGTAGTAAAACAAAACAGTTAGTTTCCAGACAAAAGGAATCTTAGTCTTTAGCAACCACTTGTTACTATTGCTTTCTGTGCACAGTCCGAATTGTTTCCCAGTTTGTGTAAAATGTTGATTCATAGCACAACTGCATGGTAAATTATGCTAATACATGGCCTTTTTTAATTGCAACAGACCCAACCCCCGCACATCACGTTGTGTTTTACCTTTAGAGAATAATGGTCGTATTTTCTCAGCGCAGCAAAGCAGCCCAAAGCTTTCACATCAGCTCTCACCTGCAAAGAAAAAAAAGTCACTTTCACGGATAAAGAGCAAGAAATCATCCACTGAGCTGATAGTGTTGTGAGTATTTTAAAAATGGGCTTCTTTTTGTCTGCACTGAACCATGATTATTCACTGAACACGGATATCAAACCAATAAAAACTCTTGTAGTTTTGGGTCCATAAACAAAATAGTTATTAGTAAAAGTAAAAGTTATTTAAAGCCACCCATCAACAATGGCAGTGGATTTATTAAAACATATTTTCAGTCCTGTAAAATTCACCTAAATTTACCTAAAATGCCTTTCCAAGGCTAAATAAAATTAAATGAAAGCTGTCGATGAAAGCACCAAAGTTTTCCCCCAATAGTCAGAATCACTGTAAGTGTCAAGACACTAAAATAAAAGGTTTATGTATTTATTTATGTTTTCTTCGCCTCAGTATTTTCTTGAAAAACCATGCTGCAGATGAGTAGAACTATTAGCTGGAAAACAAAATGGGATCGTGGCATTAAGCCTCATACAAGAGAATATTAACATTCAACTGTTTTTCTAAGGTTTTCTCCAGGTGTTTTTCAAAAATTGAGGGTAAACAAAGTATTAATTGAGTGATTATAAGTTTAAAAGAAGTTTAAAAAAAGACAGTAATGTCTGTTTAGGAGCTTACTGTAAAAGTGATAAATACATTTCTATGTTCGTCTATGTTCCAAGGATGTGTGAATTCGTGCAACTTCCTTGTAGTTTCACGATGGCTAAAGCAGCAGTCGAGGCCCTTTAACTGTATTTGTTGTTCCTTTCTTCTGCCTTACATACCTTATCCAACCCTCGTTGTAGCAGCTGGTAGGCCGTCATTCCTTTCTCATTTATCCGCACGTTGTACTTGAGAAGGTCGGGCTGTGCTTCCGCTGTACTTGTCCTCTCCCGCAATCCATTAACAAAGTAAAACGTGTTTGGGTCATACATGATGAAATCCTTCAGTTTTAGCCCCATCTTTTCAATCATCCACAGGGTGATGCTGTTGACAGAGACGGTGAGAGTGGAGGGAGAGTTACAGAAGCTTGTGACTGAATGGTTTCTTTAACCGCTATGCTGACGACACCCAACTTTACTTAGCTCTTTCATTAAATAACATTAAGAGACATAATATAAATGCATTGTGCAAATAAATAATTGGTTGTGCCACAGTTTTGTTGCAGTTAGAGATAAACAGAAATACTTTTTTTCTGCAACAAAGAAGAAAGGCTTAAGATTGTTGCTCATTTTATGGGCAAGGGACTAAGACCCAAAAGACCAAGTTAAAAATCTTACTATTTAGATTTCAAGCAACGTTTTAACAGACGCATTAACACAAAAAATTAAAAACATAGACAAGTCAGGGACCTTATGACCAAACAAGTCATGCTGTTCTGTGAGGGGGGAGAGCTGCATGCACGTTTATATGTAAATGCTCAAGTGAAAAAATGCATTAACTCACTGTTGAAAACTTGGGATCCTCATGGCTCCAAACTCAGCATACCATCCCTCTTTTTCATTCCTGTAGGTCTGCACCCGTCCTCCAACACGACCACTAACCTCTAATATGGTTACCTTATAAGAACAGAAACATAAGAGTAAGTGTTTGCGGTCTCCTGGGAGCAGTGGTGGTTGTACAGTCTGTCAGGAAGGAAGGGCCTGTGGAATCGCTGCGTCACACACAAGCCTATAGGATTTTTCAATTAGATTTTGGATTAATGCAGGAAATAAATCTTCACAAATTGGCATCACTTTTTGAGGCCTAAATGCCTTTGCATGAAGTAAAAAGCTAATGTTTGGCAACAAATTAACAAAATCGCGGTTGCAGGGTTTAACCTTTACAACAAGGCTGTATAATCATGTTGAGCACTGTGCAGCGTGATGACGGCCCAATGGACCCAATGTTGTTTTGTTTGTTTTGGGTTTTTTTTGTCTTGTTTTTTGCTAATATGTGGTTATACTGTCAACAGCCAGAAAAAGAGATATACCCCATTAAACCTACTTGTCACTTCGTACCGCTAATTTCTTTCCTTGGGGCTTCCTAACTGTTTATCTGGCTGTCTGTAGCAACAAAAATTCTTCAACAGCGCAGAAAATGTTCTTTCTTGTGCTTAGGTTTTTATAATAACACATGTAATGTGAGTTTGCTGCATGTACCTTGTGTCCTGCGTCTTGCAGCAGCATGGCCGCTGTCAGTCCAGCCATTCCAGCTCCGACAACAACAACATTTTGAGGTGTTTTCGTTCGCAGGAGGCCGTTCTGAATGGTGTGCATGAGCTCCTCGTAGTCGGTGTCATTCAGACATTTAGACAGTTCGTTCCTCAGGTGGAAATTATTAGCAAAGCTCAGGCGTGGTCTGTGCAGCATGCTGACATCAACTAAAAAAAAACATACCAAGAGAAAAACACTATGTACTCAAACAGCAAACTAAAAAGGTCATCAGCAACATTTATATGGAAGGGTCAGTTGTCCTCTAGTATTAAAATGTACACAATGGAAACCCCTATAACCTGTTCTTTTTCTTTTTTTTGTTTGTGGTAGTTTGTCATGTGGATTTAGGCAGAACTGCAACACCAACATTTTGTCTCCATATTCTTTGTTGCTCTACTTTTTCGCTCATTCTTTGAGTCTCTTAAACTGTTCCATGCTAACAGGGCTCCGCTTCTCATTACAAAACTGCAGTCGCTGATTCAATTGCCCTAATTTGGCTGATTTATTGTCACTTATGACAAACAAAAACTTCCTATGTCTAACGTGAGGCAGTACCGACTCCGTGTTCTACATAGTTGGTTGCAGAAGATATAAAAGACTCAATCCAGCCCTCTCTATCACGGCTGATCAACATGTGGTTGATCACATTGATTAGGCGTTACTTAGTGGTTCAAAGGAAAATTCTACATAGATTAAGCAAGCAGTTGCAATAATAATGTTAATGTAAAAATGTCTTTAACACTCTATGAGCCATTTCATGCCCATATTTTCCTTTTGGATAAACTGAATGAAATGAACTTTGAAGTAACTGGGCCTGAGCTGAAGGAAGGTCATTGAACTCTGGAACCATTGTTAATTTGAGTTTTCTATTTTTTTTTTTAAATCTTTATTTATCTTTTTTTTTTTTGCATAAAATTCATTACATCATACATCACCTACCATTGTCTCCCTGTCTGTGATGTTCATACATACTCTCTTCTATGCAACTCTGACCCATAAACATTCATATTTTCCCTCTAAATCTAGCTAATCACATTTGCTGCAGATTTCATAACTTGATGTTAGTGAGTCAGCCAGTTTGTGTTTACCATTTCTCTGCTCTGTGTTGCTCCTGATGTCCAGAGGACCAGCTGAGGACAGAGCCGGCAAGACCAGCAGCAGCAACACTGATGGCTTCATCTGGAGATTAAAACCGCAGAACAAGTTCACTGTTAGTTTATAAACCAGCATTAAACCAACACAAGCTTGGTGAAGAATTCAGTATCTCAGCATTAAGCCATCAGTGGCCCTCATTAATAAACCTAACGCACATATAATGTATGCAAACCCTAAATTTGGAACAAGCATTTTGCATGTCACCTCTCTTATGTTTGATCTATTGAACCTTATTTTAAAATAAATTTGGCCACAATCTTTACAATTTGACAACTGTAACACTAAATTTAGGGCAAAAACACAACAAAAAGTACTGGCCTTCACCAAATGCTCCGTCAACCCCCTTCATTTCCCTCCAGGTTTATGTACTCGCTGCTTCATGGCTGCGTCACTGAACGATCGCTGTACTTAGTACTAGTTAGTTAATTAGTGTTGGATCACTGGATTTCAAATAACTTGCCAGGTGTTGCTCATTGGTGTGGATTAAGCTTTAACAAATAATAGTTTAGCAGTGACAGATAATATGTTAAAAGACTTTGGAGGATACTTTTGTGTTTCCCTTAACATGCATTCCTAAGGAAATCAGCTCATTACTTATATGCAATATGCTGGAAGTTTTGTGTGTGTGTGTGATTTTAAAAATATTTGTCAGATTTTGGACTTAAAAACATTAATAGCATTTCTAAACCAAGTTTATTTCAATTTGGTTTCATTTGCACATACATATGTACGGAAAAGACAGAAAAAAACACTGTGCATGAGCCAGAAATGACTTATGAGGATACATCCCCTATAAAATAACTATAATCACTCATACAAGATTGCAAAATTGATTAAATTTCTAAGGCTAAGCAGTAATACCAAAGAAAAATGACAAAAAGTTTATATTTACAAAGAGAAATACATTACCAACAAATCAATGAAGTGTGGTGAGTCTTTGCAAATTAGTGTCCTTTTCAGAGGACTTTTTAAAATGAAGATAATGTAGATATTGATTGTAGTGATAGATTGTTCCAAAGAGATGGTCCTCTGTATTTCAGTGAATATTGATTTTAGTCTGAAAATACAGAAGATTAAAAGTTCGTAGGGTGGCTTGTGGGATATGAGTGAATGTCTGATAAACACTTTAAAAAGTTCTGGAAAATACTTAAGTGATGATTTATGTGTACATATTTACACATGAATACACTAGTCTGGTTTATGTTCACATTAAACACTGAGTAATATTTTGTGGAGCAGATAAGTTGCATCTTTAGTTAATCACTCTTAAAAAAAAAAAAAAACATCTGCATTAGAAGAATGTTTTTGAGATAATGTTGCATCACAAGCAGTATTAAAGTACATGAAATAAGGATAAATTAAGCTGTAATATAATAAAGAAGTTGTCGTGTTCAACAGTAAAACGGTAAAGTTTTGTGTGTTTTTGGGAATGAACTAATTAGACCTAACGTATCTTAAATGTGACTGTCTGACTTTGCGATCATGTGGTGGCTTAAAGGTTATCACAGCATGCATTAATTGCGTTTGCTGTGTTTTTACTGGAAGGTGCAAACAGGCAAGCATGAGACACTCTGGTAGCTTATTAATTTGGTGGCATCTGGGACATTGTGTCTCTTCGTCTCTAATCGGTTAACCATCCCCAAACATGATTTGATCTGGTGTTAAGCAAAAGTCTAACTTTAAAATTCCTTGTGGTCCTGCTGACAGAAGTGCGCGTTTGTACCAGTTTTTCAAGTATATTTTACCATACAAAGAGAAAAGTCATAGGTTTCACTTGTAGTTAAATTTGATTCATATTTTTTGTCAGTGGTGCACAAAAAAGGACTAAACAGTGCTCCAAAGTTTGGCAAAATTTTGGCAGAAAAAATGTACCGTTGCCATTTTTTAAAAACAGTTTATTTGAACATTTCTGCAAACTGGGGTCTACAAAAAGTCCTGGAATTGCATAAATTGGGAATAACTGGAAAACTGGAACCCAATCGTATTCGTGTGTGTTGGTGCTGCACTGTAAAATCTGCTGATTTTACCTAAAAAGAAAGCAATTGTCCGAAAAAATGTAAGTAAATATAAGAAGTCCTAATTTATGTTTACTTTTTATCTATTTATATCTCATTTGTCTTTAAAGTAAAATAATATTTTGAAAGTTGAAGTGTGAGCATCATTTGCAGCTATCTCATGAAATGGCATAAAGTGAATAAATGTAACTTTCAGCAGTCGAGATGACGCAAGACTACGATAAAACAAACCAAAGTTAAACTTAGATTTAAGATGAGCTCCCTCTTCAACTCTGCACAGTGACGCTCAAACATTTGGGTGAAGTCACGACAATAAAAACACGTTGGAGAGGAGGGCGACTTTAAAATTCCATGTGATTTTATTTTTTATGAAATGATTTGAAGACATAAAACACTTTATTTGTCGTGGTAATGCTTTACAAAACTATGTAGGTGCAAATATTTTACAAAGCATTTCATGGTCTAAAAATTGTCTGACATTGTCCAAAGTGGTTTACAGAGTAAAGAGAAAGAGTAAGAGTAAAGTAGAGAGTACACGTGAATTAACAGCAATAAGAGCTGTCATAAGAAGTGGGAGGTAACACCCGTCAGCTCCATTGAAATTGGCTGTCGTAGCTGTCAATCATGGCAGAAAATCCCCATTTTGAATAATTTAATAATTAATTAAAGCCGTACTTATCATAAAAATGATCACTCGAACAAATATCAGTGTGATGAGAACTACCTTCAGTGACAGAAACCATCTTTGGAAAAACGTTTTTTGACGTGTACTTTGAGTTTTAAGTTTGTCCTATGTCCATTCACTAACATGAAAGGGCGGACTCTATGACCTATACTGCAGCCAGACACCAGGGGGCGATCCAGATTTAAACGCTAAACTTTAAGAGAACTGTCATGTAGTCCATCTTTATTTACAGTTTATAGGCTTTATGTGTCTCATGGACAAGGCTTGGAGTTTTCCAGAGGTTCACATCGGTCCGCCATGGCACGGATTTCACCAACCTGAACAGCGTTGTACGTGCCCGTGACGGATATAATGCGGATCTCCTCGTTAGCGTATGTGCGTCTGATGAGCGCTGTGAACGGGATGTGCACTTTGTACTTATACTGCACCATTGAAACCACGCAGGAATGGTTTGCCGGGGCTGTGATCTGCACTGAAACAGCATTAGTGAGGGACTCTATCACCGTTTTTCCCACAGAGTACTGGAACGTCACATCGGTGCTGTACTGAATACCTTCAGAGGCGATGAAGGGGATGCTGGCTTTGAAGGTTAATGTGAAACCAAGTTTGATAGCAAAGCTGAAGTCCCACCTGTGCTCTGTCTCATACGTCTTTGAGAGGGTATCTGTTTTGACAACAGAGTGGCATTCGTAGTTGGCGATGGCTGTTTTTTGAACGATTTCGGGGGGATAGTGGATGATTTCAGACTCATCAGTGATGTACTTGACTTTGTAAACCTGCTGGCTGATTATATCCTCATTGATGGTCAGAACCTGGTAGTCGTAGTACTGATATTCATCTTTCTTCCACGGCAAACAGAAGGCCTTTTCTGCAATAGAAACCTTTCCAAGTCCATATTTGTTTTTCCCTACAAATATGGCCGTCTCGGTGCAGGTTCTGACTGCACTCCGGGGCACTGAACCGTCCGAATCGTCCTTCCACTCCAGGATCTCAGCGTTGTTTTTGTTCACCAGGATCTCAAACGGAAAACCAGCATGTGCTTTTTTTGCGCTGGGATAGTGGCAGTACGGACCCTTGCTGGGGGTGTAAAAGCCAGCCTCACACTTGTATTTACAGACATAATCAATGCGATCAGTGTAATCATTGTAAATTGAAACCGAATTGTTTGGGAGAAAGTTGTTCCAGGTCACCCACTCCAGGTTTGAGGCACTGTCATATTCGTTTGAGCCATTGTCCGATGCGATGGAAGATGTCTGATCCTGCCTCTTCTGCCTTAACTTGGCAGCGGTCAGATGAGGTTGATCTGCTCGCTTCGATCTGTTGGTGGTAATTTTAGATCTGCTGCTCTCGAAGGAGGCTGGATAAAGAAAAGGGAAAAGACCAGAGAAAACAAAGCTCAAGTATTTGCATTTTGTGAAGTGCATTTTGTCCTCTGGGGTAACCCAGCTAGCAGGGAACGTTCCCACAACACTGGCAAATGTCACCTACAAGTTACAATAATGTTTGAAAGAAAACATTTTAATCCAATGATCAAAGAACGTTTTCAGGATGTTTATCATTTCAAATAATGTCTGTGTAAGGTCAAAGTTATAACTGCAACATTCGGAGAGTGTTTTGATGATTTCGAGAGGTGACAGATCATATAATGTTCTTTTTATAAGACGTTCCCACAATGTTACATGAGAACAAAAAAAGAACGTTTTTTTAAAGCAACGTTCAGAACATAAATTGTTGAGGACTGAGATCACTGACCATTTTAATGAAAATCTAATGCAATGTGACAGATTAACAATAAAGACATTTTTTGATGTATATAGAAAGAATACCCTAACTTTTGGGAACTAAAAGAAAACTTGTGGCTAAAAACATGACTGAAACACTGCATCGGTTGCATTATATCATTGAGAAGAAACAAACTGAAAACTAGAAGGATATGGGTTTAAAAAATCATTAAAAGATGAAAGGAATTGGGAAAATCGAACCTCTATTATGTGATTTTGGTTTGAGACAACATGAGTTTGCAGACACTCTGGCGATGGTAAAAGAGGACATCAGTAAAGACAAAATCAGCTTTCAGAGACCTCATCAGTGCCAGAGAGCGTCTGACTGTTTGTCTCAGATCAAATTACTTTTTTGTGAAATCTCCAGAAATCAACCAACTGATATTTTTATCAGTAAAATATCCAACAATAAATAAACGATCCTTTAAAAACCCAAAGGGATGAACCGCAAAACTAACAAACTCTACTTTTTTAAACATTTTATTTGTTGCTCTATGAGCCACCAAAATATCCCTAAATGTTTTTTAACTATTTATTTATTGATAAGCCAGTTTGTGTTTACCATTTCTCTGCTCTGTGTCGTCCCTGATGTCCAGAGGACCAGCTGAGGACAGAGCCAGCAAGACCAGCAGCAGCAACACTGACGGCTTCATCTGGAGATTAAAACCGCAGAACAAGATCACCGTTGGTTTATAAAACAGCTTTAAACCAAAACAAGCTTGGTGATTAATTGAACAGCTCTGTGTTAAAACACATTGAGTCCAGACAGATGGTTTTGCAATTAAAAATTCAGCTGTGGTTCTGTGGTATTTATACACTAAAGTACTCACCATCACTGCGTCCATGATGTGATGCAGCTCCAGTCTCCGTCAGGTTTTTATACTGTAGCAGCTTCTTTGTTGAGTCATTGAGCAAACACTTTCCACATTTTCACTTTCTTTTGGCTGTGATGTTGAACAGTAAACACCTGGAACTGGAGCCAGTCCAGCGGTGTCAGAGATCATGAGATAATTTAAGACTGGTTCAGTATACTTATCATGCAACATAGTTCTCTCATGAAGAGAAATCATAAAAGAGACCAACTTGGCCATTCAGAATGGTGAGAGAAATGCAAAAGAAAAAAGTTTTTTTCTTATCTAGTTGGATCCAGTTGCATTTTTTTTAATTATTTAGAATTTATTTCACATATCGCTGACAATTTTGGATGATAATAAATAGTTTTGGGCCAAGGGTATCAGCCTGTTCTCATTACAAACTCGTCAAATACCATCGCTTTGACAGTGATTTAACACTCCTTTCACGTGCACATAATATACGGTAACGGACAGCAGAGAACGTGGCTGGACAGCACCGGTCACATCGTTATTATTCGACTGAACACCACCTGCCATCTCAGCATGATAAGCGAACAGGCTGCGTTTGCATGATAAGCCACAGCATGGCGGCGGGTTGAAATGCTGCTGATAATGATGTAATATAAGGAGCAGGAGGGCGCCTACACATGCCAACACCTTAGCACATGCCTCCTTCCCTTAATCCCAACCATCCGTGCCAGCATGGGACTTTGTTGATGTCCCTGCGTTGGTTCTCTTTTGTTGCCTAAACATAACCACATGACGCGTAATTGCACCACGTGCATTTGTTGACATCATGGTAGCGGTATCCCAGAACATCAACGGCAGATGCAGAAGGACACCTACAACTTAATATGCAGACGCAAAAGTCCACTGACGAAGCAGCAACATGTGATGACATGGGATGAGACTGTGTTGGGGTAGGCAACCTGCGACTGGCTGAAAGTGACTCTTCAGCCCTTTTCTAGTGGCTCCATGTGGCTTTAACAAGAAAATTACATGGAAATAAATGTTATAATCTACTGATCTATTATGTTTTTATATCTTATTGCTCTGTACAGCACTTTGAATCGCCCTGTTGTATGAAATGTGCTACACAAATAAATCTGCCTTTCCTATAATCTGATATTGTCTCTTAAATTTTCACTTGTCACTGTTTTAGAACTAAAGTGGTCATTAACTTTCCAATTTTAAAAATGTGTAGCCTTTACACTCAATTAAAAAAAAAAAACTTTTAATGTTTCATTAACTAAAATGTGCCTCATACGTCTGTGGTCTGGCACTTTTTCCTAAATTCCCCTGAATACTGCAATACAAACTCTAAAGTATTTGCAGAAATAAGGTTTACTTTTTCACTGATGGAGGAGCTAAGCCAGCACTTTTCCTTTGCTTCCAGTCTTTGTGCTTTATGATTTTACTTATCTTCTCATCTGAATCTCGTAATTTACATTAAAATATGGTTCATGTAAAGGCCATTATTGTGACAGAACTATTTGGGAGTATTTTAGGAGAATTATGTAACTGTACATCAATCCGTGTTGTGAGATTTGTGAATGTGTGCAGAAATCTGCAAATGTTTGCTCAGACTCTGCGGTCACATTTGTAAATGTGTCAACAAAGAATCTCAGAATCTGTCAAGATTTGCAAATGTACCGAGGTCTGTAAATGTGTAGGCAAAAGAGTAAATGCGTTGTTTGTTTCTTATGGTGTCTTTAATGTTTTGTCACTTTATGTTTGCGTCTGTGTTCACTGTCATAAATGATTTAAACCCAAATGTAAATAGGTTTGGTACTTTCCAGGAAGCAAAAGTTATAAGTGACTGAATAAAATATAAATATAGTGCTCTTTTGTTCTCGATCAGGCCACGTAGAATAAACATTGGAAATGTTACCTTATCAAAGAAACCAGAGGAAGTAACAGGAATAAAAACACTGAGAGCATTGGGGCACAGCCTTTGGTAATCAGATCATCGAATTTTGAAGCCAGTTCACCTTCTTTATCAACAGGTGTGGCGAATCAGGCTGCCTGCTTTTGTTTGAGCTGGTTTCATTTTCATCGGGTGGATATCAGGTGAGGTCATTTGATGTAACACATATGGAAAAGCTTAGTTTTTTATTAAGCATTATGATTTAGTCTCATTGTGTGTAAATGTCGGACAGCAGCTCAGCAGCTCTGATCTCTGCTACATTCACATTTTACAGAATGCCATTCATATTTTTCTCATTAATGATGTAGCCTATTATTTCACGGATTATGTGAATCAGAAACTTGACAGAGGAAACAAAATGAAATTCTTAGCCTCTGAAATAATCAGTGAAAACTTAATTTCCTGCTTCTGGTAAATTTTTATGGACCAATTTGTGACTTTCTGTGTCATTTTATGGTAAAAAGTCCTCTGCTACTTCAGTGTTTTCATGGGGATGAAGATTATGAATATAAATAAATACATCTAAATAATAATAATAATAATGATAATAATAATATAACTTTGAAACTGAAACATTAAACAACTTATCTTTTCAACATATTTGTTTGATATAAAACATATAAATGTATACATCTGTGGTCTGCAATGAAAATTCAGAGGATCATAAAAGATATCCAAGGTATTCATCCTGAGGGGAACATAATTTAATGCACAAAACTTTAGGAATATATCACAGAGCTGGTTTAAAATGTGACTTGCTGGTGGTGCATGTAAGCACAGGCCATTAAATAACTGATGTCCTTAGGATTCATCCCCTGGAAACCATTTATGTGTCAGTGAACAAAAGTTTAAAGGCAACACATGCTTTCATTTTTGCTCCTGTTTTTCACAGGTCTAAGTTAACAATCTAAGTTTTTTTTTTTAATGCACACACAGATAGCTCTTTGTTTTAAGGTTCGGGTTCTGGTTAATCACAATGTCCCTGTGACTGTGTCCCTGTCTTCCAAATTTGCAACTTGCAAAATGCAGCACGAGACAACATGAGATCATTGAATTCGAATTCTGTTGAATTCGAGTCATATTTGCAGCCAATGCATGAGAATGCAAAAGCTCTCTAAGTCATTATCAGCAATATGTAAAACCTGACGTAATCTGTAATCTTTATGCAAACAGAACAAATTGCTGTTGTATGATCTGTCTTTTTATTCCTGTCTGGCAGTGTCATCTGCTATCAATGAAGGCCAAAAATATGACAGCGGAGAAATTAAAATTAAGTGGTGTAAAACTGCTACAAGATCCTCGATGACAAACTAATTCCTTGTACTGTATATCCAATAATGTTTCAAAATAAATGTTGGTTTCAGTGTTCAAAAGAACTTCATTGTGTGTTTTTTGTGGGGTTTTTTCTTTGATAAATGCTGTGGGACCAACAACTTTGTTGCATCTACATTTCTTTTGTCATTTGTTGCTCTTTCACCATGCAATCAGCAATGTTTGTCCTTCTGTCTGTTATTCAGTCGCTCAGTCTACCTCTGTGAACAAATTAATTATCTCACCAACTAGAAGATGGACTTGTGTATACTTTTGCACAGACATTCAAAAACATGGCTAAAAACTCAAAGTGCAGATTGGCAAGAGACATTCGACAAAAAAAGTTAACAAGAAAATGAACCAAAATGTGAAGACAGAGAGACAGAAATTATTCAAAGTTAATATTTAAAAAAAACTATAATAAAACTATATTTATATGTTCTATTAACTTTTTAAAATGTATATTTTTATTTTATTTTATTCTTTCTTTTTTGCTTTAACCGACATTTTACAGAGAGAGGAGCATTTGTATTTGTTTGTGCTGTGTGCCTGACTTGTCATTTTCAATTTCCGAAAGATTGTGAAAATTACTAGTTAAAGAAATGAGCACTAAAGACTCTGAAGTTTCCAGACGCTGTCCAGTTCTTTCTTCTGCAATTCACTCTGTGAGTGAAAAAATAACAAAAAACTGAAAACACGTAATGCTTCAATCAAAATGTCTGTTTTTCCAGTGTTTCTTCTAATCTTTGTCCTTTTTATTGTGGGAAGAATAATTTCAGCTGCTGACAGATCGTCTCTAGACGATAGCTCTTTGTTTTAAGGTTCGGGTTCTGGTTAATCACAATGTCCCTGTGACTGTGTCCCTGTCTTCCAAATTTGCAACTTGCAAAATGCAGCACGAGACAACATGAGATCATTGAATTCGAGTCATATTTGCAGCCAATGCATGAGAATGCAAAAGCTCTCTAAGTCATTATCAGCAATATGTAAAACCTGACATAATCTGTAATCTTTATGCAAACAGAACAAATTGCTGTTGTATGATCTGTCTTTTTATTCCTGTCTGTCAGTGTCATCTGCTATCAATGAAGGCCAAAAATATGACAGCGGAGAAATTAAAATTAAGTGGTGTAAAACTGCTACAAGATCCTCGATGACAAACTAATTCCTTGTACTGTATATCCAATAATGTTGCAAAATAAATGTTGGTTTCAGTGAGAGAAATTTATTCAAAGTTAACATTTTTAAAAAAAGGTATAATAAAACTATATTAATATGTTTTATTAACTTTTTAAAATGTATATTTTTATTTTATTTCAATAGTCCATTGAGTCTTCATTGAAATATCTGTGATATCCAGAGGATGGCAGTGAGGGATCATTAATTGCTCACCGCACGACTGTCGCAGCTCAGAGTTCAGAGCAGTAATGAACTAACAGAATCATATATTTATGCAATCATATATATAATCATAATCATATAATTATGTATTCAATATGTAACCTAAGATTTTTCACGCAAACTGACATAAGCCTATATACACTTGTACACTACATATTTGTGTTTCTGTAAAAGGAAGTGAAGAATTTTAGTTTATATTTCACTATTGCTGTTCTGTAACATTATTTGTAATAGCCTATATAATTATAATAATAAATATATATAGTTTTCTAAAGATTTTTTTTTGATAATTTTCTAATAATCCTCCCCTTTTATTTTATAAATTGTATTACTTTTTTTCTATAAATGTTGTTTAAATAAACAATAGTTATAATTAAAAATAGTTTTCTCGACATTTTCCCTCTTTTTTTTTGGATCATTTTCTAATAATTCTCTAATTTTCTCAACACCATTTCCTAATGTTTTGAAATTTGTGGGACACCTTCCTCCTGACCTGGTGATTCAGACCCCCTGTGGTGCAGGTGCGAGGACTGACTCTTGATTAGGAGTTTGGAGCAGCTTGGCGCGTTGCTCCTCGGTGCCGATCAGGGTGTGAGGTGAGGAAACGCACTCACGGGACACTCGGATCCTCCCTCAGTCCACTGCAGACCTCATGTTAGCAGACAATCACAAACCCTGCGGCTCTTTTCACACTTGCAGACTTGCATGCTGTTTATTATTTGTGTTTATTTTCGCTGAGAGACAATATAACCCCTCACCCCGTATAGTTAGATAAAGACATTGTTTGATAGGTGTTGGGACCTGATATAAAAGGGTTGAAAGGGCTTTTTTTTAATATGTCGACTCTATCAAAATAAAGGTGATGAGAGGCAGATCAGAAGAAGCACTTTTCTCTTCATTTTACACAAGCGTGCTGTTGTGTTCAGTCCGATTTCACGACACATTATGAAATGAGTGGCAGATAAGATTCGGGATCATTAACGAGTAAAAAAAACAAACTGATAAGACAGTTTCTTATCAGTTGGCTGTGTCCTCCTGTATCAGTGACCTTCAGTGGATCATTGTGCTGTTTGTCAAAAGCCATCTGTCCTCCCAACATCTAATAAACTTTGGGAAATCCCTCACAAACAGCCACGATAAAGATTTAATCACCCGTGCATACCTCTTCTTTTCTGCCATCATCACGCTCTTAATATTGACCCAAAGTTTGAAGGAATACTTGTCGTCTCATACAAAAAATACTGACTGTTCAAACGTGTAGCGGTATTAATTTTACCAGATTTAGCTCGTAAAAAAAGCATGAGAACCAGTTCTCTCACTACATAATAAAAAAATATTCATTTGTAAAATCATCTTGCAAGAGTGCCTCCTTAACCCCATTTGGCACATTTGACTTGTTTTTCATCATGATTTTTTTTGATAATTTTGGTTGTGTAATCAGTGAATTTGCAGCTCAGCTCCTACAATAAGTCTAAAATACACTGTGGAAACTAAATAGTTACATTCAGACTGTTCAGGTCAAAAATGCTCCATTGAAACCCATTCAAACTGACATTTTTGATCCCACAGCCATCAGAGCAGAAAAACAGGACTTGTATTATTTCTGGGTGTCATTCTGGGCTTTTGACTCTGAATTTGTCATTTTGACTATTTTCCACCTGATGAGGTCATTTTGACCATATTTGGCATATGGAGGAAATACATGCTATTTCCACTAGGTGACCTGTCACAGTCAATGCTGCTGTAGCCAAATTGGTGTGGCGTTAACCCTTTAAAATCTGGATCAACATGACCTTTCTTGTGCTGCATTCAGACATCTTTACCAAATATTTAAAACTTTGAACCCTGAGCTAATTTCTTTTGATTTCTTTAACAAAAAAAAAGGCGCATTTTTAATTATTTTACAGAATTGTTGTAATTGTAAATAACTTTCCTTTTTTCTTATTTTCTGGTATGTTTTTTTTGTTCATTTCTGGCTAATTTCTTCTTAAAATGCTCATTTCCCTTCTCCCAATTTTTTTTTTTTAAAAAAAAAAAAAGCCAATTTACCGATATTTTAAAGGGTTAATAAAACAAAAATCCATTTAAGAATAGTTTACTAATGATTCAAAGGTTCTAGACAGACACAACAGTTTTGCAATTGGACGCAAGTTGTTTATATCACTTTTTTTCTCCTCTTGTGCAAAGGTAAAAAATGAGCTGACTTCCATACTTAGCAAATTGGACCAGTTAAAATGGTTAAGTTAAAAATATGCGTTATGTGCTGTATTTGGTATGAAGCATCCAAAGTGCTAGACAATAAAAATGAGATTGAACTGAGTCTGTAAGTTTAATAGTTACAGACTCAAAAAGTGCAGGTCTGAATTTATTATATGTGTCATTAGACAATTACCGCCAAAATCATCTTCATAACTGGCCAAAGTTCAGTCCATGCACTAAATGTACTGGAAATCCATTAATACATTTTTGCAGCGAAAAGAAACTAAAAAGGATAAAAAAAATTGTTAATTAGTTCAGTGAATCCTGTCTTAGACACTAACAGCAGCTCACAAACCCAATGCACCGCTTTCACTTTACTGGTCAATGTCAGACGGAGTGAAAGTGCACAGAGTGCTTTATGGTTCAGCCATAAACCAGCACATATATAAACGGGGAGGTGACGGGTTGCGTGGGTCTCAGCGGGGAGCGACTGTAACGGTGAGTGCTGTTCGGTCTCTTTTCACCTTCAGTCAATAAGATGCAGGACGGTTATTGATCGTCAGGAGCAAGTCGCAATACATTTCAGTCGTCACGTTGTGTTAACTGGCTGGTTATTCTTCTGTATTTTAATATTTCTAATTTGGATTTTTAAATATGTTTCAAGTAAAGGCTTTATCAAATGTCTCCTGAAGAATTTGCCATGACTGTTGATGTATTTGAGAATACTTTACTATAGTTAACGTTCTAATTATCCAAAATATATATAATATAATATAAATGTGTGCTCTGCTATGCATCTAACTGAACCATTGTGTATCAATACAGTTCTGATTTAAATTAAATCCAAATTTAAATATAAATTAAATTATATAATAATAATAATAATAATAAACAGAGTATGAGACAACATGTAACATTGCAAAAGCAGAGATACTTGCAGCTTGTTATAGGGGTGAAATACTCTGAGCAGAATGTATTCCACGTTTAGTTTGAAGATTTTTGACTAAAATTATTTTGTGTTTCATCTCCAGATGAAGCTGTCAGTGCTGTTGCTGCCGGCGCTGCTGGCTCTGTCCTCAGCCAGTCTGCAGGACATCGTGAAGAAGAGCTCACTGCACAGAAAAGGTTCATATTTCATATTTTTTTATATATATATATATATATATATATATATATATATATATATATATGATATATGTATATAGCTGTGCAGCTTAAACAGATACTGATATCAGCTTTGCTGTGCAGCTTTATATATATATATATATATATATATATATATATATATATATTGGAGGTATTTACAACATATCGTACATATATTTATGGTACCGCTACCCTTTTATTCCTGTCAGCAGACTGGTCATGTGCCACCACTTTGACAGTGCTTTCCGTGTTAAGAATGCAAAGCTAAATAAAAGCATCCTGTCGGCTCTGCATGAAATGCCTCAGGACAGCGTGAGGTCGAAATTCTGCCTCTTAAGAACATAATATAAGGAGTGCAAGGGCGCCTTTCGGGCAGGCGGGAGAGCCGGTGGATGGATTAACAAACCCCAGACTTTCATGGGAGCCTCCCGTCTCCCGTTTGCATTTTAAAACGTAATCTGTAGATGCAGAAGTGCACTGACAAAGCGGCAATATGTGACGACCCGAATGAGAACATGTTGCATCAGAGGCTGTTGGACTCTTACGTTGGACAGATGTTGAATTTTGGTTGGAATGTAAATAGGATAGACATAATTTTTTTAAATGTCTAACAACATTAGAATTTCACGCACTGTGGATGTTAAGATTATGACATTTTGACGTTGGTCTTCATCTTCTCATGTATTCTACGTAAAGATGATGCTGGCATGAGACGTTGGATTTTTCTTAACGACACAACTTGAAACCAGGCGCGGCACGGTGGTGTAGTGGGTAGCACTGGTTCAGAGCTTGGGTGGGGGTCTCCTGGTGTCAGCGTGGGTGTTTTCAGGTTCTTCCTAGATTCCAAAGACATGTAGATTAATTGGCGACTCTAAACTGGCTGTGGGAGTGAATGTGAGGGTGAATGGCTGTCAGTTTCTGTCACTTATGCGATAGTCTGGTGACCTGACCAGGTTGTACCCGCCTCAAGCCCAACGACAGCTGGAAAAGGCTCCACCCCCCCACTATCCTTAAGAGGACAAGCGATTACTGACAGTGAATGCATTACTTTTCATAGAAAAATATGCACGAGAACAGCTTGCATTTGATGAAAAGTGCATGAATAAATAAACATGCTGTCTCTTAAACACAGCTTCCTTGCTGAACCCAGAGCTGGAGGGCCTGGTGCCTGAACCGACTGGTAACAACGTGGTGTCGTCTCCTCTGACGCCTGCTGACCTGGAGCAGCAGCAGGATCTACCCTCCTCCTTCATGTTCAGTGATAACGTTAACCTGGAGTGGTTGACCTGGGACGGCTCTTTGCCCAACGGTGCTGTTGCAATCTACAACGGTTACACGGAGCGCACCGACTACGTCTGCAAGTACAAGTGTGAGGCCGGTTTCTACAACCCCAGTCTGGGTCCCTACTGCCGCTATCCTTACGGTGACAGAGAGTACTACGCCCCCGAGTTCGAGATCCTGGCCAACAGAGACAACTTTGAGTTCTTGGAGTGGAAGGAAGGTTCGTACGGTTCAGTGCCCCAGCATTCAGTCAGGACCTGCCCGGGTGTCGGCATCTTCGTCGGGAAGAACAAGTACGGACTGGGGAAGGTCGTTCCTCAGTTTGAAGCCTTCTTCCTGCCTTGGGAAGGTGACGAGTATTGGTACAAGAGCTACCAGGTCCTGACCATCAACAGGGATGCCTACACCCAGCACATCTCTGACGTCAAGTACGCCATTGATGATGTCGCCATCTTCCAGTATCCTCCTGAGACCATGCGCATCTCCGGGGTCACCAACAATGAGTGCCAGACGGTGTCAAAGACGGTCACCATCTCAAAGACATCGGAGGTGGAGACCACCTGGAACATCGGCAGAAGCACCATGCTGGGCATCATGGGCTTCATCACAGCTAAAATCCCCTCATCGGCTCCGGAGGCATCGAGCTGAGCGGCGAGAAGACTCTGCAGTTCTCAGGGGAACCACCGTAGTGGAGTCGCTCAGCCACTCAGTGTCCGTGGAGCTTACTGTCCCCCCGAACCACTCCTGCAGAGTCCGTATGGAGGGACGCAAGATCAAAGCCGACATCCCCTACACGGCTCGCCTCAGCCGCACCTACCGCAACGGGGAAACCCAGTGGACGTCCATCTCCGGGACATACGACGGAGTCCAGATCGGAGAAGTCCGGGCCGTGGTGGACCGCTGTGAACCTGTGCCTGACGCCCCAGCCGTGCCCGTGAAAGACTGATGGAAAATACACCGCAACATTTTTTTTACACAACCTCTGAAATTTTGTGATATTGGAAGCAAATTATGTGTCACAATAAAACTAATGCTATGCACAACTGAGTGGTTAACAGAACATATGTTTGTGTCGTCTGGTTTCTTTAATACAACTTTAAATGTTGAACATGCAGAAAAATAAAACCATGACAGTTAAAGGGCCTTTAACTTTTTTCTTTACAA
Organism: Plectropomus leopardus; assembly: GCF_008729295.1. Lineage (NCBI taxonomy): Eukaryota > Metazoa > Chordata > Actinopteri > Perciformes > Serranidae > Plectropomus > Plectropomus leopardus. The sequence continues at coordinate 35,627,049 of NC_056468.1, read as the reverse complement.
TAAAACTGAAGTTCTGAATAAAACTGATGAAATTTCAGCATTTATTGTTGAACATTCACAACACATAACATCTGCAAACTTTAGAGCAATAAAGTACATTTACTCAGAGCTATTCAAGCACAATTGTAAGTTTATGGTAATTTACCTCACCAGGTTTTTAAAAATTTTTTATACAGTACATTATACTTCCCTACCTTCACAAGCCTACCCTCCACAACCACAGTTTTGAAGCCTAAACGTGATCACCAACGATAAAAAGCTAATGTTAGACTACAAATGACCTACACCATCACATGATTTAACGTCAACATAACAACAAAGATTTAAAAGTGTGTTTGGTGTGATGACATGCTGCTGTCTCATTTATTTTGGTCAGAGATCCACAGAAATCCAAAATCTACGTCCCAGGTTTCCTGCTAATCAGCAGCGATTGGGTGCAGCTGAGATGTTCTCCTCGGCTGCTGCAATCAGCCGACTGGGAGGTTATAAAGGGAGGTTTTTCCTGCCTAGTTGGTTGTTTGTCTCCAGAGAGTCAACACCTTCAGTTGGCTTACTGTGTGTTTTGTTTTGAGTGTGTGTTTGAAGTGTGTCATCTTTTGGCTTTTTATTTTGCTTCCCCCTTTTCAGTGACTCCCACTTTACTTTCATTTTTGGATCGATTCTTTCGTTTGTCTATCATTTTGACAGAATAAGTGCGTGGCTGTGGGGAGGGTTTATTCCCACGCCACCTTTTAGAAACCAAAGGGCCCAATATTGCTTTCACCCTCTTGTACATGTGCAGTGTTTGTTTGTTTAAGTTTGCCAAACCCATGACCTTATTTAAGGCATCTCACCAAAAACATGTTCAAAACAACCCTTTGACTTCAAGTCGAGGGAACCTGAGGTGCTTAAACGCAAACTCAAAGGACCTCAGAGAGACAGAAAACAATTATTACAACACCACACTAAATTACTACAAAGAGACACAAAACCATCACAAGGAGACACGAAAATGATCCGATAAAAATGAACTGTAAAGAGACATAAATGACTACAAAATACTCAACTACCACGAATAGACTCAAAACCACAAAAAGATGCCAAATAAGACAGAAAAGGATTATAAAGAGGCACAAAAAAAAATCACTGTGGATACAAAACGTCCAAAAGATTAAAAAACACACACATTATGACTATAAAGACACAAAATATCACAAAAAGAAATGAACTGCAAAGATATCCAAATGAATACAAAATACACAAAACAACCACAAAGAGACTCAAAACAAACCAAACAAGACAAAAGGACAAAGAAGACTACAAAGAGACACAAAAAGATGCAAATAAACTGCAAAGAGACACAATCACTACAAAAAGATAAAAATACACAGAAGGACTATTAGGAAAGGACTATTTAAAAAGTGAAACCCAACAGAAAACTCTTTCCAAAGCTGGTTTCCTATGAAATAAGAAATCTAAACTGAAAACAAGTCTGTATTTCATTTGTCACTGAAAATTAAATGAAGACTCTTCTTCTGAGATATTGCTGCCTTGGTTCACGTGTCCAGTCAGCTTATATTGTGTGAAAATAATGTTCAGAAACAAAAACTGTGAATCAGACTGAATCACTGCTGGTCAAATCCTCTGAAACATGAAATTCTCACATTGCATCAATCACAGGCAGTGACAGTGCAGTTTTGTGGATGTAAATGACCTTTACGCAGCCTTGTTTCACACAGAGTCCTCATTCAGACTTAAAAAAATAAATAGATAATAAGTGTCTGTTTCAAGGACGCACACAGATGGCCATGACATCAGCGATTCTCAATGATAGGCCTGTGCGTGCAGAACAATGTCTGTTTGAGCGGCCTCTCCTCTGGTTTAATCTTGGCAGCCGGCGACATTACGTAACAAGGACCTTCTTAATCAATGACCTACTATTACAGGGCATCTAATCAGCAGCCGCAGCTTATCTAAACATACAGTATCTTGTCATCAATGGAGAAAGAGCGCCGCAGCACTTTGGACATCATGCAATCCCCTTTCGCCCCGCAGATACGGGACGTTAAATCCAGGCAAATGTATTTATGAAGCACTTTTAACAGCGCAATCAAAGAGTAAATTCACAGCAGGAGGGAGGAGCGCTGTTTTCGTAGCACAGATCGATAAAAAAATCCTTATCATTATCAGCATGAATCCTCTCTTTACACACTGGAAAGAGCTGCAGGGAGATGTTTGCTGGCCAAGGACAAACCAGATCAGAGCAGCAGGATGAGACCTTCGCTAAGCTTCTGTGGCTGATTCTGGCTCTGCAGGAAACAAAGACAACAGACGATCAAAAATTAATAAATTAATTAAAAATGCCAACTCAGCTTTGTGGATTGATTACTGAACAAACCGACATAGGCCCAGGGGCCCGAAGTGTCAGGGGCCCCCCTGGTCTTCAGGTGCAAATTGCAAAAGTCACATGTCAAATTAACACATACGGACCAGGAAGAGACCCACAAAAAAAACACAAAAAGATGCATAACAACAACAAAGAGATGCAAAACAACTAAAGAAGACAAAATGACAAAGAAACACAAAAAGATCACAGAGATACAATGAACTACAAAAATGGTTAAATCTGCCACAAAGAGATGCAAAAACACCAAAAGAGATATGAAATTACCACTTAGGAGGCACACACACAAAGATCACAGAGCAACAAAATCAACTGGAAATACACTCAGATGACTACAAAATACACAAAACAACCAAAGAAGACAACAAGGGACAGCAAAGAGACACAAAATGACTACAAAAACAATCACAGATATACAAATGAACTGCAAAGTCACAAATCACGACAAAAAGATACAACACAAAACGAAAAGAAACAAAATAATCTCAATAAGACATTTAATGGTATCAGAGACCAAATAACTACAAAAAGACACAAAGACACCACAAGGAGACAAAAAGATACAAAGAAGCTTCAAAGAGAGACAATTACTACAAAAATGGATAAAAACCCACAAAGACACAAAACAATAAAAAAGACCAAAACAAACTTTATAAGACACATAATTAAATAAAGAAGTGCGTTGTTATGTGCATTGCCTCTCCAGTGTTCACTTATGTGGGATTAAGATCACAAACCAAAAGATTTTTGACATTGGGGTATTGATTATGAGCCTCAGAGGACAGAAAAGAAAAAATATCCCTCTAAATTATCTGGAAGCATGAAAATTTGGGCATTGAAGGTTTATTTTCTCCATATGCCAAATATGGTAAAAAATTATATCATATACTGTATATTATATATATTAATGGTAGAAAATAGTCAAAATGACAAATTCCAAGTCAAAAGCCCAAAATGACACCCAGAAAGTTTTTCTGCTCTGATGGCTGTGGGATCAAAAATGTCAGTTTGAATGGGTTTCAATGGAGCATTTTTTCACCTGAACAGTCTGAATGTAACTATTTAGTTTCCACAGTGTATTTTAGACTTATTGTAGGAGCTGAGCTGCAAACTCACTGATTACACTCAAATACACAGTATTGCCAAAATGTACGCCATATGCATGAACACAGCCAAAATGATCAAAAGAATTAAAAGATTTTAAAATGCACCAGTGTCTTTCCGTCACCACTGACCCATCAAAGTGAGCAGCAGTGGAGGAAACGCCGGGTCAACGGGCGAGAGGCTGCTGCAGCTCGCTGCGGTTTATTGCGGGTAATAAGTCTGCAGGGAGGTTTTAAAACTGCACACGCTGCAGGCAGCGTCACTGCAGGAGGAACCTGTCGAGGTAAAAACTGCTTCTCTATATCTCCATGAATTTACAAAATTCTGCATCGTTTCACTGATTTATTTTTCCTTCAGTGAATGAAACTGATAAACCAAATCAACAATAAATGTTTCTAAAATATTTAAATCTGAAATCATTTAAAACCTTTTTTTCTTTTTTTTTTTTTTTTTTTTTTTTGAAAAAAACAAATCCAGTAATAATTTCTTAATGAAATGCTACATAAAGGGGCATCCAATTTATAATACAGCTGCCTGAATTATACATCTGTACAATACACAGCTGTATATGAGGACATTTACTCTTTGCACGATCTGTATAACAGTATTTATAAATTGAAAATAATCTAAAAAACATGTTTTTCTTTCACAAATTTCCCTTATTTTGGGGGCAATTTGTTCCATATTCCTGGAAAAACTGAGGCCAAACTTTATGAAGAATTGGAGGATACCTCTCAGATAAAAATGCAGATTGCTGGATATGAAACTTATTTTATTTTCACCATTAAAAGGTGTTTTCCATGCTAAATAAAACCATAAACTCAAAGATTTTAAGTCCAACTTACACCCAAAATTTCCAGCAGCTTGTGTCAGTTTTACTAACATTTTTCATTTTCAAACTAAAAATAAATTAATTTTAAAAATGCTTAACGAAAGACATGCAGTTTATTTTGTTTCAGAGGAGCTAAACTTGGCTCTTGCTTTCTGTAATGTTGTTACTGGTTTATGGGGAAAAAAATGTCAGTCAGCTTCATGAAAGGACATAACCCCCTTCAGCCTTTACTGTTGATACATTTGATGAGTTTTGCTTTCTGACGCTGACGTGGTTGTTGTGTTTTGTCCCGTGTGTCCAGATGAGGCGGCGTGTCGCTGTTGTGTTGGTGATGCTGCAGCTCTGCAGCCCGGCGCTGCAGTCTGACCCGCTGCTCTACGTCTCCCAGCTGCAGGACGGGCAGCAGCAACCCAGCAGTGAGTCACATCACAATACTACACTTACTTTGGTAGAAAGTATTCAAATATATTTCACAAAAAAATATATCTTCTCATGGCAGTTAGCATTGTCCGAATTTTGTTCGTGTCTGACCAAAACGTAATACTTTGGCTCAAAATGTGCTTGATTTCATTATATGTTGCATATCTTGAATTCCCTGTTAGTTGTGTGCATCACTGAAAATTCACACTACACATCTATAAGAGGTCATTAAAGGTCCCATGTGTAGGATTTAGGGAGGTATTTTGGCAGAAATGGAATATAAAAAGTCTGTTTTCTTTATAATCAGCTGAAAATAACTACTGTCGTGTTTTTGTAACCTTAGAATGAGCCGTTTATATCTTTATATCATGAGAGAGATGTATCTATGGAGATCACTCAAGGTAAAAAACCTCCCGAACATCTGGACCTTTTAGTTATCAGAAAATAAGGATGAATACACATAATTATCAAACATAAAGTGCCAGCGTGCATAAAACAGCATTAAAATAGCATTAAAAAAAGTGCCAGTGGAGGTTCCCATGCACCCCGACAGTGGTCCCTAATGTCCAAAATCCTGGAAATGTCCTGAAAATCCAAAAATGTCTCAAAGTCCAAGAAATGTCCTTAAATCTGAAATCCGAAATCGTATAAACATCCTAGAAAAATCCTAAAGCCCTCGAAATACTCGAAATTTTAGAAATTTCCGAAAACCTTAGAAATGTCCCAAAATCCTGGCCCATGGCCTCCTGTCATTTTACAAAAATGGTCCTATATCAAAACATGTTGAGTATCTCTGCTCTAAATGTTCAGAGTCTATGAACTTTATCCGAAAATATTTTAGACCAAAATCTAGCATCAGTTTTCTTTGTTTTCCAGAACCCTGGCTTAACCCCTCGCTGCAAGATGTCGTCCCCCCTCCCGAGAAGTCACCAAACCTCCTCAAACCAGAGACACCCCAGAAACCGAGACGACTTCGCACTCCCTCCCCATGTTTGGCGAACACACCAATCTCAAGTGGATGAAGTGGAACGGCTCGCTCCCAAACGGCGCCGTCGCCATCTTCAACGGCTACACCGAACGCACCGACTACGTGTCAAAGTCAACTGCGAGGCCGGCTTCTACACTCCCAGCAAAGGGAGCTTCTGCCAGTACCCGTACGCCGACAGGGAGTAGTACGCGTCTTCAAAGTTTGAAGTGCTGGTCAACGTGGACCACTTTGAGTTCCTGCAGTGGGTTGAAGATTCGTACGGGTCCGTCCCTGGTTACGCCATCAAAACCTGCCCCAACTCCGACATCTACGTGGGCAAAAACAAGTACGGTCTTGGCAAAGTGGTGACCCGACACGAGGCCTTCTTCCTGCCCTGGGAGGGTGATGAGTACTGGTACAAGGACTACCAGGTCCTCGCCATCAACCGAGACAGCTACAGCCAGCACATCTCGCACGTGGAGTACCTCATTGACGAGATGGAGCTGTTCCAACATCCTCCGGAGGCGCTGCAGCTCGCCAAAGTCACCAACCTGGAGTGCAAGAGCGTGGCGAAGACGGTGAGACTGGAGAAGACGAGTACAGTGGAGAAGACCTGGGACATCGAGAAGAGAGACCCGCAACGGCTCCATCTGCTCAACCATGAAGGCCAAAGTGCCCGTCCTCAGCCCCGGGGACCGTGGACTTCACCAAGGAGCAGACGGTGACCTTCTCCGAGGGAACCAGCATGACGGAGTCCATCAGCCACGCCGTCTCCGTGGAGCTGCTGGTCCCTCCCAACCACTCCTGCGCCGTGAGGATGGACGGCAGGAAGATGACGGCCGACATCCCCTTCACCGGCAGGCTGTCCAGGACCAATCACAACGGAGACACCCACTGGACATACATCACCGGCATCTACGATGGCGTGACCGTCGGCGAGATCAACGCCATCGTGGAGAGATGTCAGCCGGTGACTGACGCTGTTCCCTGCTCCCCGGCTCAACACTGAGGATCAGACGTGTGGACTTACAGTTCGAAATGAAAACTTAAAATGTTACCGAATAAAAATAAAACAATTGAAAATTTCTTTTTTTTTTTGTCTTCCTTTAACCCTTTGAAACATGAAATAGTAGCTTGAATTTTTTCAAAAACATGAGGTTAAAGCAATGAGGAACGAAAGGGGGAACGGCAGAAAAATTAGCAAGAAATTAATGAATAGTAGAAAATTACCTGAAAAATAGCAAACTAGAAAAGAAAAGAGAAAAAGAAAAGGGGAAAAAGAAAATGAAAAAAAAGCAAGGAAAAGACCTGGAAAATGCTGAAAATAATAATTTTGAAATATCATTTTTAATAAGTAATTAGGATCATATTAAATATAGTTTATCCCTTGCTCTTTTTCTTTTTCCCTTGAGATTTTCCCCTGGATTTTTAAAATCATTTTCCAAACCCATTTATTGTCTTGCAATTTGTGGAACATTTACTACCAAATAGCTTTTTGCCTTTATTGAAGAAAAGAAATCGCAGGGCTCAAAGGTTGTGAAAGGCATATCTTTTTTATAAAATTAAACTTGTTTTGCAAGAAAACAATAAATAAATAAATAAATAAAAGGCACACATTCGATGTAAAAAAGGGACAAAAATAATAATAAACGAATAACCATACAAACATGCAACGCCAGGGTTAATAACAAAGCTTGACACAAATCCAAACTAAAAATAGTGCAATAAAATGACAAATAAATGGTAATAAAATTATATATAAATTAAATTAAATTAATACATTCAATGTGGAGTACAGATTTGATTTATTTAAGAATGTATGTAGCTTTTCTGAGTAATAACGTGCATTTCCCATCAGCTTGCAGGGTGGCGCTGCAGCCTCGCAGAGGAGAAACGGCTGGTTGCTGCTGTTGTCTTTGTTTCACTCGCTGACTGCTGTGATGTCAGAACATGTCGACCAGCGACTGTAACTTCACATGAGATCTGAAAACATTTATAAATCTGCATTAATTCTTCCATTAGCTGTAATGTGTTAACTCCACCGGCGTTTTTAACGTGTTTTGCTGTTGTTCTGTTGGTGTTGCGCTCTCCCGAGTAAGCCAACAAGGTATAGTAAGCTGATAATACTCATATTACACATTTATATATTTGTAATATAAATTCGATGAGAAAGGCTTTAGTCTGAGGAGTTTTATTGTATCACCTTGGTAATAAGTTAAAGTTTAATTCGCATAATTACTGCTAAAAATATATATATTTTTATGTGTGTGCCAAACCTTATTGAGAAATCAGCCAAATGACACAGTGAACGTACAGGGTATTCTTATAGAAAATGTTGCGTCATCAGGATAAAATGTCGTGAAAATGTCTGAAATTTGACTTATTTACAGTGCAGACAGTAATTATTTATGAGCCGATTATAAGAAGTGACCGTTTTGAGTAGATTTTGTCGTTTTCTGTCGCTCTTTTTAAAGAAGCTGGTGAACTTTGTCACAATGCAACGTCTTTTGACGAGAGTCATAAACAGAGTTTTGCTGAGTGGGCCTTTCACACCAGCGATGGGCTCTGAAGCAGAGATACACACACAGGGCCGACGAAGGCTGGTAAGTGTTTCACCAAACATCATGAACATTGTGTCCACTACACTGTAGCTGCACGAATAGCTGCTCAGCTTTGACTAACATTGGTTTACTCAAACGATAATCGCCGATCAATCTGATAGGACTGGTAAATCTAACCAAACACCTTATAAAAATCTGCCAATAAATGCGATTTAGCTGATATAACAACGTGTCCACCCCATAATATATGTTTGAATACATTTTCTGTATCCATCTAAACCATTTAGTAATTCGGGATGAGTTTTATCCAAATTAAGTGCTGCATTATGTGCTGCATGTGAGTGAAATGTTGATCCGTACTGCTTCAGCCGTGTGGTTAGTAAGAGGCAAGGTTACCTTGGTGTGTAGTTTAGTGACATTTTACCTAATTTCTTCTAAAAAAGGGTTTGATATAGTCCAAAAAATAAACAAGTGAATAATACCAATTGAAATTATTTGAAAAACTTTATTTAACTCTTTGAAAACCAAATGGGCTTGATTTCTTTAAAAAAAAAAAAACATGGGAAGGAGAGGCAATGAGCTACGAAAGAATAAATGACCCCAATAAATGGCAAGAAATTTGAAAAAAAAAACGTGTTTTAAAAATTGTCATATATTTTTGTAACACATTATTTTTTCCTAGTAGTTGTTTTTTTTTTTTTTTTTTTTTTTTAATTATTTTCAATTTGTGAAACATTTTTTACCATGTTACTAATTGCAGTTCAATCACTAATCAATCAGAAATCAAGAAGTTAAACAGAAAAAAAAAAATTCTTCACTGACCTGGCCAAGACGGGGAACATAAGTTACATACAAACAATATAACTACAAAATCTATGCAGCTCCAGAACAAGCTATATAAAACAAAGAAGAAATTAAAGTATAGAAAATTAAATTACAAGAAAGAGACTAAAAGTATGTTAATAAGCTATATGCTATACGTGACCCATAAAAAAAGGAATAATAATAATAATAATTAATTTGCATTGCGGCACCAGATGGATAATCATGCAGCATATGTGTTTTCTATTAATCAATATTTTTCATTTTAATGCACTTTGACATTTGACCTCCGCTGAAATAAATAAAAGCTCGTGTGTGCTCTGTGTGTGTGTGTGTGTGTGTGTGTGTGTGTGTGTGTGTGTAGAGGCAGAGCACAATGTTTGCAGTGTGTCTGCAGCCATAGACTCTAACACAATGCAGTCAACAGTGTTTCTGTGTACAGAGCTGCCAGCGGATCAGTACCATCAGTGCGAGGCTGCGGCCGTATATATCTGTGTGTTTATGTCGGCCTCCTCAGCTGGTTTAAGGAGGATTGAAGAAATAGCGTTGAAGCAATAATCTTTGTGTCATTGTCCTTTAGTGTATTTGAATGTGGCTCAATCATGTGATTAAACTTCATTTAACAGCTAGCTGTGTGGCACAGACGAGGCTTTGGATGCACACACACACACTACTTGTTAGCTGAATACATTTATTTATTTATTTATTTTTTGTATTTTCATGGCTTTTGTTGACAGTAAGAAAAATGTAAAGGCACTTAGTTTATATTGCAACATCATTTTGCTTTACAGGCATTTAAAAGAAGCAAAAATGTAAAAAAAAAAAAAAAAAAAAAAAACACGTTAAAAGAGTGTGGTTAATGAAAAGATTAAAGAAAATGAAAAACAAAATTAAAACAGTGAAATTGGGGGAGCTAAATATGTAATAAATAAAAACAATCTTGAAAAATACTATTAATGTTGCAAAATTGTGTATTTATTTGTGCACGTGTGTGTGTGTGTGTGTGTGTGTGTGTGTGTGTGTGTGTGTGTGTGTGTGTGTGTGTGTGTGTGTGTGTGTGTGTCAGGTGGTGGGGCTGGGTAACCCGGGGATGGAGGGTTCCAGACACTGCGTCGGCATGGCGGTGCTTGGTGCACTCGCCGCCCGGCTCGGCGTGGCTGACCGTTGGCGAGGCGACAAGCACGTGTCCGGTGAGGTCATCGTGTCAGAGGTGCAGGACGCGCATGTGGTGCTGCTCCGTCCCAGGCTGCTGATGAACGTCTGCGGGGTGTCGGCCAAAGCAGGTGAGGTCACCGCCTCTCTGCGCGTCAACACTGTGAGGCAATATTTGAGAAGTTTTTGTGTTTATGAATTTTTCTTTATGAACTGAGGTGAGCAGGAACAAACTCAGCTTTTCATTTTTAGTAATTTTTTTTTCTTTTTTTTATTTATTTATTTATTTTATTATTTTATTAATTAATTCTTTTTTTCTTTTTTTTTTTTTTAGAAATTTAAAAACACAAGAACTCAAAGGAGTGTCATGACATAAAATCGCAGAGGGTCACATTTAAAAGCTTAACTAAAAAAACTAATTTCCAAAGTGGTCTTTGGAAATAAACAACAAACAATAAATATAAGAGGCTTTACGCTGTCAGGAAAAAAAATCACGGAATTTGCAAATAGACATTTCCAGGCCTGGAAAAGTTTTGGAAAACTGTATATTGTATGAAACTAAGAATGAAATGTATCAATAATAAGCGTAATTCCCGCACAGTAATTTTTTTGATATTTACAATAGTTGAGGGATGAGAGAGGGAGAAGCATCGTCTCTCTTTTATTTAATTTTTAGTATCATTGTATTAAATGATGTTATTTCTCGTGGTTGCGCTGCTGCGTGTTTGCTGTCGTGTTGCTGTGTGTCAGAACCCTGCAGAGTGAGAGTCCCTTTTTCGGGACAATAAATGAAATGAATCTGAATCTAAAGTTTGTGTCCTCCTGTAGCAAGTAAATACGGCATCAAGCCTGAAGACATCCTGCTGGTCCACGATGACCTGGACAAACCGTTCGGGAGAATCGCCCTCAAACACGGAGGAAGTGCCAGGTCGGTTGTGGCTTGAAACAGCAGTTTAAAGTTATCTGGAAAAAGGCCTCGAGAGAATTCCTTTAAATATCTCCCAGAAGACCTGAAGGTAGTTTCTGCAAATTTGTCCTCTGTGACTCAACGATGAGGTGATTAGATTTTGGTGGACAAATGCAAGTTCACTCTGACCTTGCGTCCCTCTCACTCTCATGAATGTGATATCTCAATCCCTCAAATTAGGGAACTGTGGGAGACTTAATTTAATATGTTATGAAAAAAGTGTCAAATTAAGTTTGACCTGACGTTCTTGTTGTTCACAGAGGTCATAATGGAGTCCGCTCCTGTTTCGACTGTCTTCACACTGACGTAAGTGACACAGTAGGACTAACAACCCTGCAACTTTTTTTTTTTTAATTTATTAAAAGAATATATTAAAAGAAAGAAAACGCCTCCCAATAAAAAGAAATAAAAAGACTTTTTTAAACAAGTTTGTTTAAGAAAGCGTACCATCCAAACCCAAAAATTAAAGGAAAAAAATGGCTAGAAAAAAGTGGCCAAATGTTTTCTCTAAAATCTGCAAAAAAAAAAAAAAATATATATATATATATCGCCAAAAGTTTTTAAAACATGCCTTTCAAACCCACAGCAGGTTTCCCTAAAAAATCAGAAGTAAAATCAAACATAAGTCCCTCCCCAGTGCTAAAAACATATTATATATAATCATATAAATGCATCTATGAATACAGTTCTAATCTTGTTCTGAAGTCATTCTCTTTTTTAAATAATAATATTAAAAACTGTTATTTGGTTATGAAAAAGAACTGATGAGTATTTCTGGTTGTTTCTGAGGATGTATGGTCCTTAAAGTTGGCCTCAAAGTCGTGGAAATGTGTGTTAATGTGTGTGAACGCCGAGCAGAGAGACGGTAGATCACGTGACTCTCTCTGAGTGTGTGTGTGTGTGTGTGTGTGTGTGTGTAAGCTGTCTCATGTCCCGTTGTCTCTCCTGCAGGTGATGCGCAGACTTCGGGTCGGGATCGGCCGGCCGACAGACAGAGCCCAGGTGGTGGGTTACGTCCTGGACCGGTTCACCTCGGAGGAGAAGAAGGTCCTGGACTCTGTTCTGGTCCGGAGTGTGGACCTCTTCTCTCTCCGAGCTCTCTCAGCAAGACTCCCAACAGGACTCCTCGTCACCAGCAGGGGGCAGACAAGCACAGCAGACGGAGGCGGAGCGCTCCGCTCCTCCTGCTGACAGCTCTGCTCCTCCTCAGACCTGAAACTCAGAGACCCAAAAACCTTCACTCAGACTGTTTATTCTCTATGACAGTGACTCAGAATGACTCCGTTCCCATTATAACTCCACAAAAAACGGCAGAAAAGTTGAAAAGAAACACTGAGTTAAACTCCTCTAAAAGCAGAGCTGCAGCTGATTCTGTGTTTGTTACTTCGACTGAGGAGCTCATCATGAATGACACTGACACCTGAAAAACCTGTGATCAGATTTCAGTAAAATGTGGTGCAACATTCGTCCAAACGCAGAACAAGTGATGTGTTTTTTGGTGTGGAGCCTAGAATCTATTAACCCTCTGAAATCTGTATAAATATTCTTGTGCTGCATCCAGATGCCTTTCACAAGCATTTAAGACCTTCAGGCAAATGATTATGATTTCTTTTGAAAAGATGCAGAAAAAAATGCGATGAGCAACTTGGCAAGAAGTGTCCTGCAAATTGCAAAAAAACAAAAAGTAAAAGGTGACAAGAAAAATAACTTGAGACAGAAAAAATTAACTCTATAATATATAAAATATATATTTCTTCACTATTTATTTGAGTTTTTTCTGGTCATTTCTTGATGTTTTATATTTTTATTTACTTTTTTGTCGCTTATTTTCAGGAAATTTTCTTGTGTTTTTTTTTGCCAATTTCATGCTATTTTTTGGTTCATTTCTTTTAAAGTTGCTTAATGCCTTTTTTTCTCAGGTTTCAAAAGATTAAGGATATTAAACATCACAATATATGACAGTTTTGATAAGGTTTGTGATTTTCTGATACATTAATCCCATGGTTGTATGTCACTGCATGTATTTTGAAGCACTTGAGGAGGCAGATTTAAAATGTAGATACATTTATTTTGATTAAAAGAACAAATCAAGCTGCCTGTGCAGCCTTGTGGAGGGTTTTTTTTCCAAATACAAAATGATTTACGATAAATGATCAGTTATCTATAAAACTTAAAATTGAAAATAAAATAAGTACGGTTAAAATATAGAGGTATGCATGCATTTCTACATTTGTAGCAGATCGCAACCAGCTCAAATTGCTCCCAGTTAAAATTCCTTCAGTTTTTATTGTTCAGGAAGTTTTTACTGGGAGCTGAATTAGCCACATAGTCTCTTTCTCTCCAATAAAAAACAGACTGGTTAATTAAAACCAGTTAATACACTGAACCAGTTAATACATCTCAAATCAGTGTTTCTCCAACGCTGTTTGGCATGTTGAAGAGTGTGTGCTGGCTTTTTGATGCAATGGGATATATACAATTGGTCAAATTACTCTGCAGCAGACACGGGTTTTTGTCACCTCTGGTTCTGTTTGGTATTGATGGGAACACAACACCCAGCTGAAAGAGCTGATTTTAGCTTCTTAACTGGGGAGATTCAATGACGCGCCAACACTAATTACCGCCCATCTCCTCCTAAGCAGCAACTCATAAAAATGTTTTCCAAGTTAGTCTACACTGAATTAAAAAGAAAGACTGAATCAGTCAGAGATGTGTAATGAGGAGAAAACACTGTAACGCTTTCACAGACCTCTGTTCCTGCTGCTGTGTTTACCTGTTCTCCAGCCTGTCCGTGACATCACACAGACACACCAACAAAACACACACACACACACACACACACAAGAGAGGCAGACACTTGTGTACTGCAGCGGTGTGTTCACTGGCAGCAGGAATGCAGTCTATCATCTGTACTCAGCAGGCTAACCCGTGTCTGAAACCGTGTGCTTTATTTTGGATAGGAATGAGATCTGGGATCTTTTGTCTTGTTTGACTGTAGTGTTTTTCTTTCTTTTTTTGTTTGTTTTTGATGCTATATTTTAGTTGTTACGGCTCCCTCCCAAAAGCTTGAGGTGGCTTAATTGAGGTGTCCCGTTCACATGTTTCTTTTCTCGTATTGTGGTTGTATTTTATTCTGCATCACTATTTCTTTGGCATGTGAATAAATGATGATGATTTGGTGCCGACATAAAAGAAAATGACCAAAACAACAGCGTCTGGTCTCATTTGTGTATCTGTGTGTTGGCATTTTGAGTAAATGGACTCCCGAGCGATGCTTTTGTAACAAGTCGAGAGTCAAGAACTGAAAAAAAAAAAGAAAGTCTTTTCTTGAGGCTCGATTTCTCCTCTTTTGTACGTCAAAGTGACAGCGAGCCTCCTCATGCCGCCGTCACCACAACATACGGTTCTCCTCACATCCTGCTCTCTTCCATCTTGTCCTGCCCGATGTGGCTCTTTTGGCTAAAAACATATTGATTTCCCCTTTCCGATTGTCACACTAATTACGCTCTTCATCAATTAGGCGTCTTTAATGAGTTGCATCCAGTCAAGAGGCGCAGTGCGTTCTCACACTGCGGAGAATGCCGCGGGAGGGAGGGGGTTCGGCGGGGGGAGGGGGCGGACAAAAAAAGCCAGAAAAGAGCATATAAAACAGCGGAAAGAGGCCGACGAGCTGCTGAATGAGGGAAATCAATACAAAGGAGGCCAGTAGATTGCGATGGAGGGCTGAAGAAGAAAGGCAGGCGAGAAACAAAAGGGGCCAAACATTGTTTAGGGCCGGTTTGTTTGAGGCCTTCTGTCCTGCTGTAGCTCAGAGTCACAATAGCTGCGGGGACACACTTGTGGACATGAGGAGGAGGAGGGGGCTCAAAGGAAACTTCTTCACTCCACACACACACACACACAGACACTGAACACCCCTCACCCTCCGAAAAGCCCTCGTCTTTCTCTGCTGTGACCCCGTTGAGCCACCCTTCGCCTCCATCGGGCCACTTTCCCAGCCCCTCCTCGCTGGTCAGCTTTAGGAGGCTTCGCCAGCAGCTTCAATAACTTTTCTTCTGCAGGGGTCAGAGGTCAGCACTAGGGCCGGACACCTGGGTCTTTAGAGGAGAGACCCCAAATTTATTCAGGAATGGAACCCCCGAAACCTTCCCCCAGTGCTCCACGGCTGACGCAGCGAGGCCAACAGTGGCCCGGTGGGGGGTCTTCCCACACATGCGCTAACTCTGCAGAAACACACAGCAGTCAGTGCGTTTACATGATGTCAGAAAGAGTCAAATTATTGTGTCAGTCCGACTAAAACTGGACTTTCAAAAAACATGCAAACGTGAGTCTGACTGAAATCAGACTAAATCAAATTTCTCAAAAACTGGACGAACCCACCCAGATAATGCGATCTGAAGTTGAGCTATTCTGTCATGAAAACGCTTCAGTCTGACTTTATCTGCAGGTGCTCGTGTTAGTTGTTTCACTTCGAGCTGTTTGGCCCTTCAGTTTCCTTCGGGATTAATGAAGTTGATCTAATCTAGTCAATGTGTGTAGTACGTGTAAAAGAACTGTGGTTAACTTCCCTCCATCTAACCAGCGCCTGGATATCGAAATCGAACAGAGATGACTGGTTTCTCTGTGGACTGCAATCAAATGTCACAAAATTGTATCAGGTGCTTGTGGAAAACGGGACACAACAGCATGAAACGAGAGGGAAATCCAGACACTCCAAAAATGTGAAAACGCCTTTATTATAGGGCTAAATCATGAAAAAAAGATTTAGCCCTAGATTTAGCAAAAAAAACATGTTTCGACCAACACTGGTCTTTGTCAGGACTTCAAAAACACATGCATCAAGGATATTTATCTACCTTTTGTTTATGTCTAATCTCACACGTAACTAATGACAAAAGTTTGCCAATGACCCAAATGATGCTAAACGCTTCATCTAGCAGAGTTTCACTGGTTTTTCAGGCTGTTGCTTCAACTACAGGCTTTACTTCTGCATTTTCGTGTTGTTTGCCAACCCAGCCACCACCACAGAGACAAAAAGTTTACAGCTGATCAAGAGATTTCATAATAATAATAATAATAATAATAATAAACTTTATTTGCATGCATATTTCATGCAAGAAATGCTGGTTTACAATAAAGAAATCACATGCACCAAGTGCTTCATGTAAAAAGACACAGAAGACAAAAAGACATAATAAAACCTGCATGTAAAAATAAAATAAGATCAGAATAGAATACATCTTCAAATGGATAAAACCCCCATGATAATGCTAGTAAAAATAAGATTAAATTGGGATGCATAAAATTAAGGAAAATGCAACATCTTAAAGATGTGCAGCAGTACGCAAGTGCAGAGCAGAACGCAAAGCAGCTAAGGCAGAGCTAGTTAAAGGTTAAATTGAAAAGATACGTCTTTAGTTTTCTTTTAAAGATATAACATCTATTTAAATATTTATTAAAATGTATTACTATTTACCCCCCTGCTCTGTCTCTAGAACAACAAAATCTATCAAACGGTAAAACTCGGCAGTGCTTATAACATGTACATCAAGATTCTGTCACTGCACTATTTCTCAAATCTTTTCAGAAACATTTTGGCTTTCTGTTTAAATGTAGTTCGAGATCTGTCCAGCCGCCATTGTGTCGAACGAACGAGGTCGCGTTATGTCACTCACCAGCAGGATTGTTTATTGGCCCGATGCATTCTGGTAGTTGTAGGTTTTCTTGTCCAAAAAGGTTAATTTAGTCTCCTCTGAAAATGACTAATTCTTTTCTTACCAACAGAATATTAACTGTAGTTTTTCTGTGTTCACATAATCATGGCAGAACTGTCATTTATGTCACTTTTTGTTTTTTATTTGGTTGCATAAATCTGTGGCCCCCTGAGGCCGGTGCCTGACCACAACTACCGGCCCCGTTACCTTGGTAACCTGTTGCAGCACCAACCTGCTGCAGAGGCATGTTGTCCCAACGTGGTGCCAGAGGTGTCGACACTCAGGGCAAAACATGTTTCACAAAAACGTCTTAATACTCTCACGAAGTGGTATTTAAGGTGATTTTAAAAAGTCATATTTCAATGAAATGCAATGGAAACACTTTTTTTTCGCTTTTATACATCACATGATGCTATCCCAACTAACAGGGGACGTTCCCACAGCATTGGCTAATGTTACCTACAAGTTGCGATAATGTTTTAAAGAAACACTTTAATCTAATGTTCAAAGAACGTTTTAAGGATGTTTAGCATTTCACATAACGTTCCTGGAAGTTTAAATGGTGACTGAGACGCAACGTTTCAACTGCAGAATTCTGAGGATGTTTAATGATGTTGAGAAAGTTGAGCGGATCATCTGAAGTCTTGAATCCACAATTCCTCTGTGAAATCATGGACTACATCTCCCAGAAATCCCTCATACGTGGTCGCTCTCACGTATAAGGGGCTCGTCTTTCCATCACGGCTCCATAACACGCCTACGTGGCCTTTGATTGTAAATAATGACGGCTAGTGCGGTGGCTGCAATAGAAATAAAGCTGCTGATGTTTGAACATCCATCGCCATGGTTACTGGGATGTTATCACCAGAGGAGAAGTCACATGACATCAGTCAGTGGAAACACAGTCTCCTCAACATTATGTTTTATCGATTAGGGGTCGACCAATATTGTTTTTTCAGGGACAATACCGATTATTAGTTGTTAATGAGACCAATAACAGATATTTTGAACCTATATGCATTTTTTTGTGAAATATGGAGTTTTTGAATAGCCTGAAATGCCACCTAATGCAAGCGTAAAAACTTATTTGTGATGTAAGGGAGTTATTTTCTTTTAAACTGACATGTTTCAATGAGGTGTATTTCTATATTCGTATTTTCATTTTGCACAATTTTGAGGGTTAAAGGGAAGCTGCCTTTAGGGCTGTTGTCTCTGCTCCCTCCTGCAGCTCTGCCAGGTGTGCTGCGTTGTCTAATGAGGTGCATTGCTCGGCGAGGTGCAGCTGGTGCGGAGAGGAGCTGCTTAAAAGCTCCTGTTGCAGCAGCAGATGACAGAGAGGCGTTTGGTGTTCAGGCTGCTGCTCTTGCTTCCTCTCTGCATGGGAGTTTTGTTGCTTTGCTGATCTTACGTTAATAGATTTTATGGATTTGATTGTTTTAAAGGTGTCTTATGTTGTTATTTTGCATCACTGGTGGAGTGTGAATTCAAACAGGCCACTGCATTTCACACATTCAAACAAAGTTTGTATTTCCAATAAGTAATGAAAGTGAACAACAAGAATGAGTCCTAAAACCCAGAAATGTGTTGGTCGCCTATTTCAGCTCTCCTGCTTCCCTCGTCCGCTGGTTAGAAGCCTCATGTGAGGTCTGTGATTAAAACCTGGAGAACCATTATTTATTTGTGCTGCTTTCACACACCTTTCACAAGTATTTAAACCTTTGGACCCAGAGCAAATTGGTGCAGTTTCTTTCACAACATGTGAAAAAAGACAATGAGCAACATGCTCCATAAATTGCAAGATTGATTTTGACGTTTACCTTAGTCGTATTTTATATTTGCAATTTGAGGATTAATGGAAACCCGCCTTGTCATGTTAAGGCTGGTACAGACTTATAATGACAGTTTTAAACGATTTTTTAATGTTATGATCGTCAGAACGCACACGCTAAACGATTCAGCCGGATCGTGAGACCACACACCCACCGTTTGTAGTTAAGATTTTTCAGTGTCGATCCCACAAACTCAGGATCTCATCGAATCTCGCGTTAAACGTGACTTCAGAAGAAAAACAAATACGGAGGAGGATCACCGTCGTCAGCTCGCTGCACTTCTGTGTGTCTTGTTCTGCAGCAAAAAACCAAAACATGAAAAACGCATAGAAGAAGTCATGGCTGAGAAGATGCAGAGGCTCCGGCACAGCTGGTAACATTAACATTATTTCGATAACCACTCGCACTTAACGATTTTTTGGGCAGATAGTCGATAGTTCCGACCAGCCCTGAATCGGGAAGGCCCCCCCCGATTGTCAAAAGGGGCGAATCTGGCCCAAAACTGGTCCTTTTATCCTCTAGTGTGTACCAACCTTCACACTCCAAATCATGCACTACGATCATCAGATTCTGGACGACTAACAGTCCAAACGACTTCAAAAATACACGTATTTGCACACTTTTATCGCTATTTTCTTTTTTGCTTCATGTATGAAAAGTGCTACATAAATGATTATTATTACAATATCTTTTTGCAATATTTTTGTGTGTTTGGAACATAATTTGGTTCTGAACGGGTTAATGTTTTTTTATCTCCTGGTGTGTGACTGTAACGTTACAGTAGGACCTGCGGTGTCTCTCAGTATCACTTCAGTTTCTTTTTCATGGGGCTTCTGGTGGTTTTTGTCTTTTTTTTTCAGAGCAGACTGAAGCCGCGGTGGTTTCCCATGGCAGAGCCGAGTGTTACAGTGAATCCCGGCCCGTTGGGATCCTTTTTCTCACTCGTCTCTTTCCGATGAGCAAGCATTAATAACGCGTCCTTTTCCCCTTTCATAGCCATAATCTCCAGTGATCTCGGGCCTCCCGCACTAAATTATTCTTACAGGGCCATGAAAAGGCAGCAGCGGGGCCCTTTAAGAGGCAAATGAGCATCCAACGTGCAAAGATGTTCCCAGCAACGGAAATGTTAACTCACCGTACAGAGAGCAGGGCAGAGGGAAGCCACTGACATGTCTGATGAGAGGGAGAGGAAAGGGTCCACCGTCGCCCTGAAAGCAAAGCCTGCTGGGTAATTTATCTTTTAACCCCTTGTCTAACTGTTTACATTTGTCTTTGAGCTGAGCGACTCACGAGGAGAGCAAAAAAAAATAAAAAATTCACATGCTAGATTATCACTCAAAATGTAAATTTTTGAAACCAATACTGACACAGTTTTAATTTAAACACGGACTTCGTTCTCATGAGGGTGTGAAGCTTCAAATACAGACCACAAACTCACAACTGAAACCCAACATGAAGAAATTCCTTCTGTCTTATGGTGCAAAACCTTCTCATCCCAATTTGCCAAATAACACTGCTTGTTCACTGCTGTTCAGTTCAATTCAAATTTTATTTCAGACACACAGAAGGGTCCATAGCATCTAAAAGAAAATAAAAAGACAGCAATAAAAAAACAAACGGAAAGAACACCATCATTCAATTTAAAAACAGTCCCAGTGCAGACTATCAGGCCAGTGCTTTCTACGTCTTGATGTGTAGTGAGTGCAGATCTTTGTCAAAGCTTCTCTACAACAACTTGTTCTCTACAACACATCTAGACATCTCAATGATGATGGCAGCGCATGTAGATGCAGCAGCCAGTCGCACCTCAAATCCTTCCAACTGTTTTTGCTATATTTTCTATAATTTCGACCCCATGGCCCCTTCTGCTGAAGCACGACTTTCCACGATAGTGAAGCATCCATCTAAAATGGAAAAAGTTGTGTGGAGTTTGGACTGAATGCAGACCGCGAGAGGATCCCCACCAATGGCATACGTCGAGTGGCCAGTCAGACCAGAGGGGAGAAACGAAACCGAAAGACGGAGAGAGGTAGGGGAGCCTGCATCAGGGCGAGGCTGACCCGACTTGGACTGAAAGCTGTTCCTCTACCAAGTCTTATTTCGGCTAATCTGCTCACAGGACAATAAAGATGACTCAGAAACTGCTCTGTGCACATCTTCACAGAGACATGGTTAACCCCTAACATCCCGGATCAAGCTGTTGCACTGGATGGGCGGACATTGTTAGGAGCCAAAAGGACAGAAGACTGAGTTTCAGCAATCATAGTGGTCCCCTGCACACTGTCACTTATATATTTATGGTTGTGAAGATGCAGAGGTGCAATATTTCTGAGTTTTTCACAGTTTTTCACCTCATCACTGGGCTGATGGGGTTTCCGTCTTCACCAGCTTTGTGTCATTTAACTGGACAATAAAAATCAAGTTTTCAAGAAATCCTCTTGTCCTCTGTCTTCTCAGATGTCTCGGGTGGATGTCAGTTTCCTCTCTGTGTGTCTGGTACACAAATTTGCGAATCCTAGAATTGCAAAGGAATCATCCGCCTCACTTCTCCCTATGAGTAGCACTCATTGCCGTTGTTGGTTGGTTTGGTCGGGGTTGAGGTTGCCGTCCTAGGATCTGCAAATTCACGTCCAGTACAGAGGCAGGTCCAGGACATTTTTAGCTTAGCTTAGCTCAAACACTGGAGGCAGGGGGAAACTGCTAACCTGACTTCATTTTAACAAACAAACAGACATTCAATGACTTCAAAGCTGTTTGGTTTTCAGTGCATGCTCACCAAATACAACCGATTCGCCTAAACTCGCGTCCACCTTGCACCGCCGCTCGCTTGTGACTTCAGTGGTTGCTTATACTGAACATGCACCATTACATTTTTTTCCCGCTCAGATCTGAATTTTGATTCTTTGGAAGCAACTTTTTTTTCTTTTTGTTTTCAAATTGCAGTGTTTTTATTATTTATGTATTTATTTTTACTCGTAAAATAAAATCTTTTCAGCAATAACCTGCAGAATTTATCTCTTATTACAGACATTATCTCTTATTGCACTCAACATTACCAACATTTCAATTATATTCATGTTAACATAAAATTTTATGTTAAAGTGAAATATGGTCTTTTAAAACGAAGTAATTTAACAAAAATCTCTGATTAAAAACACATTTTTCTTCTCATATAAAACAAATTTTAGTTGCAAATTGCTTAGATTATAAGCAACGAAAAACAAAATTTTGTTTTAAGTATATAGGTTAATTAACATAATCATAAATAGAATTTTATGGACATTTTTTTAAAATGTAAAATAATCTATCCTGGATAATGTTCAGATCATTTCCTTCTCATCTTTTATTTTATGTATTTATCATTCTGACATTATCCAGCAAAAATGACAAGATGCACAAAATATTTTTAGTCCTTTTTCTGCAATTCAATTTAGCTTTTTTTTTTTTTTTTTTTTGCTTGGCAATTGCAAATTCTTGCAGGTTGCTCATTATCTGCAAAAAAAGAAAAAAAAAACAACACAGAATCTTGTTCACTAGAATATGACCTAATGCACCTTTTTGTTTATTGTTATTGTTGTTTTTGTTTTCTCCAGCAGCATCACATCATCAGTGAGGGAAGCCTGTGTGAGCTCGAGCTAAAAAAGGGAAACGTCATCTGTACACCGCTCAGTGTGTGTGTGTGTTAACAGTGTTTTCATTGTAACTGGAAGTGGAAAGAAAGCAAAAAGAGAGAGAGAGAGAAAAGGAAAAATAAGACCGTTGTGTCTTTAAGAGGTTTGCTGGTCCTTCATTCGCAGCTGCTCTCTCTCTCTCTCTCTCTCTCTCTCTCTCTCTCTCTCTCTCTCTCTCTCAGTGCAGATTCATTACTTCTTCTTCTTCTTCTCCTCCTCCGGGCACAATGGGCATTTATCATCACCCCCGCGGTGTGTGTGAATGTGTGTGTTTTATTCAAATCTCAGTACCAAGAGCGGACCGGCCCCACTCCCGAGCTCTCTCCCGGTGACACGGACGCACCGGGGCTTATTGTTGGAGGAGCCCCAGAAAAAGCCCCCCAGCATCGGTCAGTGAGGGAGGAGGTGTCGGCAGAAGAGGAGGAGGAAGAGACCAGGAGCGACGGAAGGAGGTCGTGTCGGCGGTTTGCAGCGCGCTCGCACCCCGTCCTCCCTCTCCACCATCCGCGGGGAAGCAGCAGCCTCCCTGCCCGCCTCCCCTCCCTCCATCGGCAGCCTCTGGAAGTAGCCAACACCGCTTCAACATTTCTCTCCTGGAACTACACGCGGAAAGGAGGAGGAAGGAGCAGATGTATCATGCAACCTGCAGCACATTTTTTCCCTTCTCTCTGCAGGTTGAAAAATATATTTTTGGGGAGGTTTTACTGGGGGGAAAAGGATGGAGGAGAGATGCGTCTTAACAGGTGCAGATATGGCGGAGAGGAGTTTTGTGCAGCTTCGGGGATTTCTCTTTTTTCTTCTTCTTTTTCTTCTTGCACGTGAAGTCAAAGTTATTGTCTGTGTTTATTAATGGAAGCTTTTTTTCCCTCGGCTGCTGTTTTTTGGGGATTATTTCTGATAAATTGGAGAGCGGCTAATTAGAGGCTGTAATTGGATAATATGGCTGATGTGGCCTCTGGTGTGAGTGTGTGTGTTTGACTTCATAAAGGAGAAGATTCAGTCCGTTTAAGGCTTTTTAAAAAATCTTAACTTAAGGATTTTATTTAAAAAATATTATTATGTTTGTTTTAAATGTGATTTCTGAGCTCGAGCTGCTGATTGTCCAAACGCAATTCTTGTGAAATCTCAAATCCAAGCCGAGAATTGTGCCTGGACATCTGTTGCTGGATGCTCCTGCACTTCTGATCCTCTTTTTATGAATATTTTCTTCTTTTGCATGCATTTAAATCATTATGTTTGTTTATTTAAATCATCTTTTTTTAGTTATTGTCTATCTCGGGGCCTTTTGAGGGCCACGCTATTTCCCTGCATCTTTAATTTGACACCAATTAATTTAAAATGAACTTTAATTCTCTCAAAAGAAAAAAAAAAAGCCAAATTTCGGCTCCTTTAACTGCGATGAAGTGAGGCAGAAAAAAAAGCCCAAAACAGTCACTGTGCAGATTTACTTTCATCAGGCCTGCAGCAGAAGGAGGCCAAGCAAAAAATAAAGAGTGATAATTAAGTATTTTACAAGCTGGGGCATTTTTTCTAAGTTGTTGGAGTGAAACTAATATTTCCCAGGCAGGCCCAGCTCCACCGCTTCTCTCTTTATTCGCACTTTTTCCTGCTGCAAAGCTCGCAGGGAAGGTTTATTGTCGCTCCACTGGTGAGCTTTTGTTGCCGCCTTTTGTTGGCGTTTTGGGGATTATAATTAGCATAATTCTTCAGGAATGTATCATTTTAATTTTGTTTAACAAACCGTGACCTTTTCCAAGCCCTTTATCCTTTTGATAAAGGATGCCATTACAAGCCAATAAAGACGGAATTCGTTTGTACTGATTCTACTGTTGGTGAATAATAAAGAATTAATGATCATTGGAAGCATCACATTTTCTTTTTTTGGTCCATGTTTTTTTTTTTTAATTTATTATTCTGATCATCTTTCCTGATTTTATTTCATTTCATGTACATCAAGATCCATTTACATTTATTCTTTTATATAAATCGAATTAATTAGTTAAAGTTTAGCAGGATAACGGTTTGAAACTAGTTTAAAAACATTTTAAAAAGGGCAATTTATTTTGTTCAGTTTTTCAGAATTATTCTGATCATCTTTCCTGATTTTGTTTCATCTCATGTAAATCAAGTTTCATTCAAATGTATTCTTTTATTTAAACCTAATTAATTAGTTAAAGGTTAGCAGGATAAATGTTTGAAAGTAGTTTAAAAGCATTAAAAAATATTTTGTTCAGGTTTTGATTTAATTATTCTGATAATCTTCTCTGATTTTATTTCATCTCATGTACATCTAGATTCGTTCAAACAAATTTATTTCTCTATTAAAATGTATTCTTTTAATTTCTTAATTGAAGTTTAGCAGGGTATAGATTTGAAACTAGTTTAAAAACATTTTTAAACAGGGGGAATTCTTTTCTTTTGTTCAATTGTTTTTATTTTGCTCATCTTTCCTGATTTTATTTTATCTCATGTACATCAAGATTCATTCAAACACATTTATTCTTTTAATTTATTGTTTACTTTGTTAGTTTAAGTTTAGCAGGTCATAGGTTTGAAACTAGGCTTTAAAAAAGACATTAAAAGGGGATGTTTTTCCCTTTTGTTCATTTTTTTTCCTCTGATCATCTTTCCTGATTTTTTTTTCTTTTTGTGTACATCTAGATTTATTCAAACAAATTTATTCCTCTATTTCAATATATTCTTTTAATTTCTTAATTAAAGTTTAGGAAGGTATACTTTTGAAACTAGGCTTTAAAAAAGAAATTAAAAAGGGGATTTCTTTCCCCTCTTGGTCATCTTTCCTCATTTTTATATCTGTTTAACTAAAGTTACTCAAACAGATTATTTTATTAAATATAATTTATCTGTTTAAGTTAAACGGGTTAAAGGTTTGAAACTAATAAAAAAAAACATTAAAATTGATTTTTTTTCCCTTTTGTTTGATTTTTTTTCTTCTGATCATGTTTTCATGTTGTTGTTTTTTTGTTCTGTTCAACTAATATTATGCAAACTTATTAGCGTTATGCTAATTTATGTTTTTTTAATGGAATCTAATTTATTAGTTCAAGTTGAGCAGGTTAAAGGTATTCTATAATAATAATAATAATAAAGAGGATTTTCACCTTCTTACGCCATTTTCTTTCTACTCATCATTGTCCTTTTTTAACCTTGTCCATGTAGATGTATTCAAAGAGATTTGTTATTTTATTAAATCAAATGTATTAGAATAAGTTTAGCAGGTTAAATGTTACAAATCAATGACTTTGGGGGGTTTTTTTCTAAAAAAAAAAATAAATTAATAAATTAAAAAGCAGATTTTCCCCACTTTGTTTCATGTTTTTTTGTTTCTGATTATCTGCCCTGATTTTTTTTCTCATGCAAATGTAGATTTTTTTTTTTCAAATAAATATATAATTTTATATATTTAATTTAATTTAATTTATTTTTATAATTTTTATACCTAACGTGTTAGTTACACTTAAGCAGATTGAAGCTTTGCACTGGCTTGCTTTATTTCTTTCAATAAAATAAATACATAAAATAGGGGGAAATATTTTCCTTGTGTTCCATGTTTCATCTTCTTCCTCTTATCATCTTTCCTGATTTTTTAAAATCTCATGTACAGCTTCATTTATTCAAATAATTTTATTATTTCATTTTTTTTTATTATTTTTTTAAAGTAAAGTTTACAATAAAAGTCTAAAGATTTAAAAAGAAATCTCTTCTCTAAGTTCTCTTAGTTTTGGAGTTTAGGTTGTGGGACTTCTATCATCCTGACTTCTATTATCACAAAACATGATATTTTTAGTCTATTTTCTATTTTATTTTAGGATTTTTCTGTTTAAAAAATAATTTCAGTCCAAAAAACAATCCTTTTTGTAATCGTATATACATCTAGATTTATCTAATATACTGAGTATTTATTATTTGTATTTATTAATTGAAGTTTAGCAGGTTAAAGTTTTGAAAGTTGTGTTTTTGTCTGAAAAAAAAATATTAAAGGGGATTATTATATATATTTATCTCATGTACAACTATATTTATTCAAATAATTTTATCTTATTCAGTTAAAGTGTAGCAGGATAAAGGTCTAAAAGTTTTATTGTTGCTGTGTAGGATGTTTAGTTTGCTCTTTTGTTTTTGGATCTTCAGTCATTCGACATTTTGACATTTTCCATCAAAAACCAAAAGATGCATATACATGATATTTTTTGGTTTATTTTTTTAAGTCATTGCTTTGGTTGTTTAAGAAATGTTTAGTTTCAGTCAACAAAAAACCCAACAAGATAAATGGATAAAAACTGACATTTAAAGTACAATGAATATATGAAAATCATCTTCTGAAAGTTTAAAAACTTTAAAAAATAAATTGATTAATACATTTTTAATTACTCTCATTTTTGAATGAAAGTATTTGCTGAATTAGTGAAATTATTTAGTGAAATGTCCTGCCAACATGTGAACGCTGTGACATGACAGAAGTCTGAAAAGCTGTCAGCAGCAAACCAAACCCTCAGTTTGACTTTGGCCTCTTGGGTTTTTGTTTTTTTTTTTTTTTTTTTGGAGACAGGGGTCTGTTTGATTTTCACACCACAGCATCAGCTCAGCTCGGATGCGTCGGGTCTCCTCAGACTAATTTGCTGCTGTAATCCGCTCTCAGCGTGTTGCCCGAGGAGCAGAGCAGCTCTGGGACGCAGCTCAGCCTCAGAACAGTGGATTAAAAACTCAGGGAGGTGTGTGTGTGTGTGAGTGTGTGTGTGTGTGTGTGTGTGTGTGTGTGTGTGTGTGTGTGTGTGTGTGTGTGTGTGTGTGTGTGTGCAGAGTCCAAACACCACCACCCAAGTTGGGGAGAAAAACACACAGGTCGTCTGTTGACCGAGTGCCAGTGAACGCCCCATCATGTTCAGAGGGTTTCATCTGAGGAGGGTCTTTAATGACAAAATCAGATCATTTTGAGCTCTCCTGTAGGCCAGCGGGTGGTTTTAAATATCTTGTTTTGTTACTTGAGACATATAAATATCTCTTGCTACTAAAGTATTTTTTTCCTTTATCAAAGTATATTTAATTCTGTCTCACACTAGAATCAGAACAACAGAATGCAGCCAAAAAATAAAAAAAAAATTGACTTGAATCTGGAACTGGTTGATCAAAATTGATGCAAACTTTCACAATTTGGTTTTTGCGGGAAAAAAAAAATATAGGTTTTCTTCCCAGCCCTTGTGAGTCCAACAATGTCCAAAACAGACAACAAACTTCAACAATGTAAAGAGTTTTAAAGTTTTTTAAAACAAAATGCAACTGCAATACAAAACGATAAAAAGAGAAAAAAAAAGCATCTCGTCATTAACGTTGTTATAGTATTTTTTTTTTTTTTATCTTTTATTGAAGAAGTTAAAATATTTTTGGCTTGACAAAAAAGGTAATTATTTACATGCCATCCCTAACAGTCTGACATTGGCACATTTGATACCCTGCCTGTTTTTGTGAGTCCAAAAAACAACTTGCCATCCCTCATCAGCTGCAGCCAGTTCAACCAGAGAGAGAACTTTTTTTCAAAAACTTTAAATAGAATTAAAAAATTTGAATTGAAGTCTGAATTATCATTGTCAGTGCGAACGTTCAGTTCCTGACAGTTTATAAAACTGACAAAATATTACAGAAGTTTGATAGCCAGCTCTAAATGTGAGACCAAAATTATCCAAAACTAATGACAAACTGTAATAATGTTAAAAGTTTCTGAGATAAAATACAATCGGCATAATTTTAACTGAAGCTTGAACTCTGATCAATGCAATCTGTCAGTGCAAACTTTCAGCTCTTGATAGTTTCTAATAATGCCAAAATAGAATACAAGTTTAATAAACAGTCATTTTTTGAGTGCAAAAAGGTAAAAAAAAAAAAAAAAAAAAAAGGACTTCTAGTGATTTTAGGTGCCAGACTTTAATAATGTAAAGAGTTTTAAAGTTTTCTTTACCTCATATTGAAGAGGTTATCAATTTTTTGTATTAAAACAAAGTAATATTTAATGAAATTAATATTTATAATATTTAACTTGCCATCAGTCATCTCTGGTTGCAACCAGTTTTTTGTATTATTTTTGTTTTCATTTTTTTTTAGAGGCCTGAAAATTAAATTATTATTAATACTACTACTATAACTACTACTACCACTACTACTACTACTACTACTACTACTACTACTGCTAATAATAATAAATAATAATAACAATAAATCAGTGACTCAAGAAAGCAATGGCCCCTCTGATTTCTCTCGTGACTCCCTCTGGGGGCCCTGATCCATAGGTTGGAAACCACTGTCTTATTGTGGTTATTGTATTATTGTATCAGGTTTCAACAAGCTTAAATAATGAAGGTTGAAGAGATTTGAAAATCTTAAAAAAAAAAGATAGTAATAAAAAATAAACAAACAAACAAACAAAAAACAAGACATTCAATAATAATAATAATAATAATAATAATAATAATAATAATATTAATAAAATAATAATAATAATAATAATTTTTAAAAAATAGGGAAATTAACTGGAAGAACATTTTTAAAAATATATATATAATGTTTCTGTCACATGATTTTAAATATGTAATTACAAATATAGTTTTTCCTAGCTTTTCTTTCTTTAGACATTTTTCCCAAGCTTTTAAAAAATCATTTTCTAAATTTACTAATTATTTGAAATTTGTGGGACATTTCACATCACTGTAATCACGTTTCAAAGGTTTAACTACTCATGGAAGGTGTCTGAAAGCAGCACGTGAAAAGTGATGTCGCTCCAGGTTTCAAAGGGTTAAAGGAGGTCTTACTTGGATGTTTTGAACAAATCTGATCTGGGAACTGTTTGATAAAAGATGCAACGAGAGAACAGATTTGGTTGTTTGGAGAAAGATTAAAAAATTGAACGTTATTTTTCCAAAACCATCTGATCCTGAAGCCTGAGCGGCAGCCTGAGCGGAGGCGTTCCTCACTCGGAGGGTTCCTTCAGGTGCAGCGAGGGATTGATCAGTATCGGCAGCGATATTGATGACAAAGATATCTTGAGGAAACAATTAGGAGAGCAGAGTAATGATTAGAGGGATCATTAGAGCCATTTAACCTCGCTGGCATCTGCTGATGAGCTATAGACTGCCGGCTGGTTGGTCTCACGTGATCGAGCTCTCCTCCTGCTTGTTGTGTCTATTTTCTTTTTCTCTCTGATTCAAAAGCCTCTGCAGAATCACAGATGGTCAAAATGAACGTGTGTGCATCCATTTAGGATTAAATTTCCTCGCACTGCATTCACATACCTGTCCCGTGTGTTTAAACCTCTGAAACTTGGTGGAAAATTGGTGGTTTCTTTTGAAAACACAGATAAAAAATGAAATCAGCAACTTGGCAAGAAATGTGTCACGAAGTGCAAGAAAGAAAGAAAATGAACAGAAAATCTCTATAGAGAGAAAGAGAGAGAAATTATTAGAAGATAATAATGAGTTTGTTTTTTTAGAAGAAAAATATTTAAAAAAAAACAATTTTTTTTTTTTTTTTTTTATTGTAAATGTATTAATCTTTTTTATTCATATAATCTGGTCAATGCGATCAGTCACCGCAAACTTTTGGTTCTTGATTGTTTATAATACTGCCAAAATTGTTTAAAAATTTGATGCGATAAAATACAAAAAATAATATTATTTATTTATTTTTAGGTTTTTTTATTGACCTTTTTGGTGGGGTTTTTGTGTTGCGGTTTTCTGTTTGTTTTTTTGTTTTTTTTTTAACTTTTTTTTGTCTTTTGTTGCTAAATTTTAGGTCATCTTTGTGACTTCTTCTCATGTTTTTGAAGGAAATCTAACCAGTTAGGGGGTTAAAGTTAATGCATATTTCTGGCCCCTCTCCTGTCTCAAAAGAAAACGTTCATCTCTGTCTTCATCTCCATCTTTCACCAGACGTTTGTGTGTGAGTTGAGCGGGGGGAGTTGAAGGTAAACGCGTTTACTGACGTCGACGACGCATTAAAACGCTTCCTCTTCCGGTTTCGGCCTCCATGTTGGACGCCGTCGAGCTGCTCTCGTGCTGCTGTGTTCTGCTCCGGGTCACTCACTTCCTCCTCCTCCTCCTCCTCCTCATCCTGCTCCCACACACCACCACCTCCACATCACATGACCCAAGCTGTGTCATCACTGTGACACAAACACACACACACACACACACACACACACACACACACACCACCGCAGAGTAAAAAGGCAGCGAGGATGAGATGAAGGGAGGGGACCGGATGTGGGCGGAGGAGGAGGAGGGGGTGTGGGAGCATCATAGGGGTGACGTCACATCACGACCTCCTTCCCAGCATCCCTCCCTCCCTCCTTCCCATCACACACACACACACACACACACACACACACACATGCAGCAGCAGCAGCATCATAGAAACGTTTTAAAATGTTGTCTGTCGCTTGGAAATGACCTCCTGACTCCACGAAGACATGTGACGTCTTTTTAGTGATGCGAGACGAGGCCATTTGTATGTGCATATGTGTGTGTGTGTGTGTGTGTGTGTGTGTGTGTGTGCGTGTGTGTGTTTGCACGCAGCATCCACTCTGCACAGTTGGTTGTTGGAGGCGAATGAGGCGGAGGTGTGATAACATTCGGAGGGTTGTGGGAGTGAGACGGACTGCATATCGTGTCGCACTCCTCTCTGTCTGACCCCTCCTCACTCCCTCCCAAATCGCATCATCATCACCGACCCATCACCTCCTGCAAAATGTCACCGCCACTGTGTTCGCCAGCCAGTTTGTTCGGCGGCGGAGACAGGCGGCCATGTTTGAGCTAAAAAATGGCTCTTTTACGACGCACACGTACGCATACGTGACTCAAGCCAGGAGTTTCCACGCATGTTTTTTAGCTTCTTCCCTTTTGGAGACGTCTCTGACCGAGCCGCCTTTCATCCCCCCCTTTAAATTGGACCAAAAAACCGCCCGCCCCCCCCCACACACACACTGCACCACTGTTCAGCCCCAGCTGCAGACGCACAGCTGCGGTTCAGCAGGGGCGCGCTGACATCACCGCCTCCTCCCGGCCAATCGTCTGCTTTGTTTATTTTAAGCAACACTTGCAGCCTGGTCAGAGGAGGACATGTTAAGATCTCCGCCGTCGTCCACGATTTCTGTCACACGTAGCTTTAACGGAAAAATATCAACAAGTTTATGTGCAAAGTTTTAAAATAAAAAACTGGCTGCAGATGTAGAAATCTCTTCAGTTTGCAGCGGGATGATTTGACAGCAGCGCAGGAACATTTTTCATTCAGTGTTTTCGTTTTACTTTTACACGTGTTGTCAATCACGCCACGAGAAGTGAAAACTCAGAAGCTGAAAGCTAAGATGATCGATACAAAAAATCTCTAACAAATTCATAATAAATGTTGCTCCCTCATTAAGATAAACTTAGAAAAACAAACCCTTCGATGGTCGCGTTAACTTCGCTTAAAAAGAGAACGGAAACGGTGTAGAGAATCTTCACAGTTCGTAATTTTATCTTTTCAGTTCATCTTCTGCAGCAATGCGATTACTTCGTTACCTTGCAGGTAATCAACTCTCAAGGATGAAACCGGTGTGA
Organism: Plectropomus leopardus; assembly: GCF_008729295.1. Taxonomy (NCBI): domain Eukaryota; kingdom Metazoa; phylum Chordata; class Actinopteri; order Perciformes; family Serranidae; genus Plectropomus; species Plectropomus leopardus. The sequence goes on along the minus strand of NC_056468.1, from coordinate 35,595,022 downwards.
TTTCTTTAAAAAACATGGCGTAAAAAAAGGCAAAGAGCAAAGTTATAACTGCCACTTCTGGCAGCTACAGTCTGAGTGAAACTTCACCTCATAAAAACGGTCTTTATCTCATGAGTGTCGCTGGTCTTTTAGAGTGTTAAGTTAAAGTATCCAGTCAACAAAAAAAAACAGTCTAAAACATTTTAAATTCTGTGTCTCTAAAACAGCAAAGATCTCATTTGGAAATATTCTAATATCCGCTATATGAAAGCCCGTTCTCATTCAGAAGTCATCAAATATTGTCGCATTTGCATCGATTTCAGTGAAAGATCCAAATACCAAAAGATACCTTTCAAGGCTGTATTAATCGCCAGTGGACGGCCGGGCGACACCTGCCACGGCAGCATGATGCTGATATATTAAAGGGCAGGCGGGAGGGGCAGAGGATAGATCCAGCAAACCCCGGACTTTCACGCAGAAGTCTGGTGTTTGTTTTGCTGACATCATGGTGGTGGCATCGCGAAACATCAACAGCAGATGCAGAGGGATACAGAGAGCGTACTATGTAGACACAGGAGTCCACTGACAAAACGGCAATATGTGACAACTCTTTAATGATGCAATGCAAAGACGCTCCGACACAGAATAAAATCCATCTCTGCCGAAGCAGAGCTCCAAATTAGTGTGAAAGTTTGAAAGAGAAACTGACAAAGTGAGAGATATAACAAAGAAGTAATCACCATAGCACTGTCACAGGCCTCCATGCTGCTTTCTGTTGTTTACTGACCTGTTTTTTGACCTTCTGTGGCATCAAAAGTGACTGAAAAAAATAAAGAAATAAAAAACAGAGGCATATAATGTCTGCTGCTGAGCTGTGTACGCAGCCCCAGTCTGCTGGCAATGGGAAAGAAGTTTATCCCTTAGTGTTGGCGGATTTTCCTGTATTTAAAAAAAGTGGGTAAATGCTGTATTTTTTGTGGAAAAAAGATATTATCTTCTCTTTCTTTTTTTATTTGTAGTCATGTTGACTTTTGATCACAACGAAAAAGGAATCCGCTTGTTTCCAAATGAGGAGGGACACCAAGTTTGAGAGCGAGACTTTACTCACCTGTTTTGTGGCCAACTGTGCAGTCGAATGTGATACAAGAGGAAAAAAACACACACGCATACAGAAAGACACAGTCCTCTGCTGCCTGTGTTTTCCTGTGTGTAGAAAGCCCTCATAAACAGACTAATTTTGGTGAAAAAGGGTACAAGTTTCAGGAATTCATTGTTGTATTTCTCATGCAGGTGCAGCAGTCTGAACTAACCCTTTGAAACTTAAAAAAAAATAGCTTGATTTCTTTCAAAAACATAGGAAGAGGGCAATAAGCAACTTAAGAAGACATGACCCAAAAATGACCAAAAAAGTAGTTCAAGAAAATTACCTGAAGATTAGCAACAAAACAAACAAACAAAAACAACTACAAAAAAATCCCAGAACAAAATAACAAAAAACAACAGAAAGTTGGAAATAAAGGAACAAAAGAAAAAGAAAAGAAATAAACAAATGATTTATGATAAATGGTTTTCTAAATATAATTAATGTAATTGAAAGGAGATTTTCTGCCAAGTTGTTTATCGTCTTATTCCTCGTTTTTTTTTTTTTAAAGAAAAAATACATAAAACCACTTTGCTTAGTGTTCAAAGGTTCAAATTCTTGTGAAATGTGTCTAAATGTAGCACAAGAAAAGTGGATTCTGTCCAGGTTTAAAAGGGTTAATTCTGTCATGCATCACGATTTTGACACTCAAATACTGTACATGTTTTTATTTGATTTTATTTGATTTTATTTGATTTTATTTTATTTGATTTGATTTGATTTGATTTGATTTTTGCAGCACAGACAAAACTCTTCTCTTCTTTATATTATAAAGAATCACAGCATCCAACTGAGAACACCAAGCTCATATCTTCAGTATTTTGGGCCTTTATTTGAAAGCTGTGGTGAAAACAAACACCTTTTTGGGACATAATACATTTGCAGCAGTCCCAAATGATTTTCTGTTATTTTTTTTAGCTGGATGCCATGATGTTCCTGAGTTGATTAGAGGGTGACTCAGATCACCTGTTGTGCAGGTGTGGGACTGACTCCTCATTAAGCATTGAGAGCAGCTTGCTGCGTTTCTCCTCTGGGCCAATCAGAGTGTGACGACGCTGTTTTCACAGAGCTTAAGAGAGGTGAAGAAACGGGACTCTCTCAGGACGCTCTGATCCTCAGTCCACTGCACACCTCATGTTTGCAGACGCTCAGACACACATGCTGCAGCTTTTTTAGACTTCATTTCTGTCTTTTGCTGTTTGAGGGAGATTTTGTGCATCCTGAAACCTCGGTGAAAGACATATTAAAGATCCTGTTGACACTAAGTCACCTGCATGGGATTTAGTTTTTTACTTTTAGTATACATAAGGAGCCAGAGTGCATAAAACAGCATCAAAAAAGAGCTTGTTTGTCAAAAAGTGCCAGTGGAGGATCCCACACATCCCCCAACAGAGACCCTAGCCAAGATCCTAATGTCCTAAAATACTAGAAACATCCTGAAATCTGAGAAACATCCACCAATCCAAAAAAGATCCTAATGTCTGAGAAATGTCCTAAAGTCCTATGAACACGTATGGGAATGTCTCCTTTTATTTTGCAAAATGGCAAAGTGAGTGTCCCTGTTTCACTGTGTTCACTGGTAATAAGACAAACATTTCTTCGTGGATTTATTAATATTGGAGGAAAATTCAGACTCATGACTTTAGTGTTTAACTCCCACAGATGTGATCATAAATAAAGATACAATTTTTTACACCCAATATCTAAATCCCACTTGTCAAACATTTTGTCGATGAACCGAAGCATCTACTTTTTAAGAACTGGACGGCGAGGTTGTGATCCCGCTCGCTCGGTGGGATCACAGAGTCGTTGCAGAGCAGCTGCAGAGTTGCGGCTCCTCGCCTCTTTCAGCATTATTACCATAATTTGTGGTGGGAAAGGAATCGCTCATCAATCAGAAGTGTTGGGAAAGTGACCACGCCAAAGACCTGGGGCCGCTATTTGAGCAGCGGGCTCACAGGGGTCAGCCCGGGTGCTCCGTGTGTGTGTGTGTGTGTGTGTGTGTGTGTGTGTTTTGTCATTAATCACTCTGGTCTGAAGAGAGCGAGAGGCGTCACAGCCTTTATCCTCCCCCGCTCTTCATCCTCCTCCTTCACGGCCGGTGGCCTTCGCACCCCATCTGACCACGGCACAGAGGCCAAGGTCAGCCTGACCCCCCCCTCCACCATCACCACCACCACCGCCGCCGCCACCACCATCTCTCATCAGCCCTCTCCAGGAGCCACCCTTCACCCCGCCTCCTCGCCTCGCATTCCCCCCGCCGCGTCCCCTTTGTCCACCTGTTGTCCTGGAGACTCGATTGCCACTGAGACCACCCCTCTACTGTGTACGATGGCAGTGTGTGTGTGTGTGTGTGCGTGTGTGTGTGTGTGTGTGTGTGTGTGTGTGTGTGTGTGTGTGTGTGTGTGTCAGAGGTCAGAACAGAAGCTAAAATAACAGATAATCCCACAAACCACTGGTCAGGCCATGACACCATGGAGGCCGCTCACTGACGACAAACGTAGCGTAACTGGGGCTGTCCAACGATTCATTTTTTTAATTGCAGAATTTTCACAATTAATCACATTTTTCTCAGTTGCATTATTTTGACTTTCAAAACAGATGTGAAGTCTATATGACCAGGTGAAGCAATTGTGAGCAGACTGACTTGATTAGGAATCAAATGACTAAAAACTGCATGAGACTGGCATACAGTGTTTGTAAAGTGGAGACTTGAAACTAGCATGACTTGATTGACATCACTGGATTCCTCCAGTCTTCTAGTTTCATATGATACCTGTATCATCACTGTAGCTTTAAAACTCAGCCCAGCAGAGCCTCGTAAAGACGGGAATGTTGGCTGGCGATTAATGCCATTTAAGAAAAAAACAAGTATAATTTCATACGGACCTTAATTGCATCATGATTAAAGCATCAACACTGACAGTCCTAAAGTAACCTTACAGCACTGAACGTAATATACTGTCACATAATACGCATATCATACCATGGCTTACCGCTTTCATTTTAAAAAAGTCAGATCGTTTCAAATACACTTCAAAAGTACCAAAAACAAAATTTCGGAACCAAAAAGCAACCCGTGCGAACATGTCCCCCAGATCTGTTCAGCACACAGTACTCTTAGATGCAGGCAGAGTTGTCGTCAAAAAGCTCGGCTCTGTCTGTGCTTTGTGGCGTGATTGTGAAACGCGTGTTCAGTAAATGCATCAGGACGGCGTAAAGATGTAACACTGCTGGTGATGACACAATATAAGGAGCACGAAGGTCCCACAAACCTGGATATGAAGCAGGAGTCTGGTGTTCGCCTCCTGTTTGAACATGATTTTTTTCTAGACCTTGAGTGTGCCTCCTGGCCCTAAACCCAACCATCCCTGACTTTGTCGCCCAAACCTGACCGTCCATGCTGTTGCTGCACCATGTGCATTTGTTGACGTGATGATAGCTGCAACCCGGAGCGTAAACAACGGATGCAGAAAAATGAGAAAGATTTTTGAAAATGTAGACGCAGAAGTCCACTGACAAAGCTGCAACACGTGACAAGCTGAGCTGAGAACGTGTTGGTATCTTTTCTTGTGGGGAAGTGGGGAAATACAATATATGCAGTTCATACAAATGTTCAGAATTCATACACAAATTTGACATGCTTGAAGATCCGAGCTGCTAATATGACTGTAGACTTTTAGTTTTATTTAGCAGAGACATTTGAATTTATAAAAAAAATACAAAAAAGGTTAACATATTCCTGAAGCACCTGTTGCAGCAGAGCCTCAGCGTTGTTACGCAATGCTAAAGGCCTCTGCACGCATGCTCCTGCCTCGTCCCTCTACCTCTGTCCCGTCTCGTCCTCTCCGTCCTGCCGGGGGGGACGGCCGGCTGCAGGAATGCGAGGCGAGAGCTGGGCCCGTCCCAACCGTCCCAAATGACTGCACACACAAAAAAGGATTTAACTCTTTGTCACAATTGTCCCCTCACACTCCGGCCTGCGAGAAAAAACAGCACAGGACTCCCTAAACCAACCCCTCCCCTCGCCACCCCTCAAGCCTGACCCACCCCCGCATTGTATCCACCCCCCTCCTCGCCTGCCCCTACCTTTCTCCTGACCCCGGCCGCGTGCATAAAAGACCCATCAGAAGTATCGCTGGCCACATTTACAAGTGAAAGAGGCCCAATAATGGAGCGGTTAGGGAGAAGAATGAGGAGACAGAGGGGCACTCACAGATGTGGAGGTGGGTGGGGAGGAGGGGGAGGAAGGAGCAGCGTCCCATTGTTGCCCCCCTCCCACCCCTGATGGAGGGGAGGAAGAGGGGAGGGCTGAGAAGGGGTGAGGAGGTAAAATAGGAGGTGAAAGTGGCTTTTTACACCCGATTTGTGATGGAGGAGCAGAGAGGAGGAAGAGGAAAAGAAGGAAAAGAGGAAAAGGAAAGAGAAAGCAAAGGGGACTATTTCACCTCAACTTTTTAAAAACTGGCTCCCTGCAGTCGTAGAAAAGGAGCGGCCGGTCCAGCTGTGGCGCAGGGAGCGTGTGAACACACACTCAGAGGTCATGAGAGGTGTGTGTGAGTGTGTGTGGTGGTCATCCCGGCATTATTATGTATGTGCGTGTCTCATTGTCCGGAAGGACGGAGATGGCGATGCAGCAGCTGGGGGTGAAGAGGCCTCTAAGCTGACCTTCGAACCCCTCCTCTTCCTCACAGTGTTCGTGTGCTGGGGGGGGGGGTGGTGGTTGGGGGGGTGGGGGGGGGGGCAGTTAATGAAGTCATCACGGTGGGATCGCGGAGAGATGTGGCATATATAGGAGGCGACGGGGTGCCGTCAGAGGACGAGGACATGTTTGCAAAACGTCGGTGGGCCGGTCAGCTCCCGCAGGTGACGGTCCACTTTTTGGACGTCGATAAAGAAACTGAGCTGGCTCCGAAAACAGAGTTGGAGAGGCTGAAGTTTGGCAGGAAGTTAGAAGGTGTTTATTGTCGCTGATCCAAAGGCAACAAAGCAAAGTGTTCTGGAGGGAAGCACTTCTGCGTTTTTTAGTGAAGGGTGAAAAGGAACAAGCAGATATTTTATTTTTTATAGTGTCTGGTATGTTTCGGCTTGAACGAACCATGAATTTTCCAAACTATTAATACTGCAACTTTGTCAGTGCCTCTCAAACACGTTCTCATCCGAGTCGTCACATGCTGACGCTTTGCAGTGGATTCCTGCGTCTACTGTTGGCGTGAAATCAACACCAGCACAGGTGGGATGATGCTGCACGTGGTTATTTTTAGGCAACAAAAGCAAATGGCAACCAACACCAGGACGTCAACAAATGCACGTGCTGGCACAGATGGTGAGGTTTACACACAAGAGGCACAAGGCAAGGTGTAGAAAACAAAACATCACATTCAGATGGGAAGCAAACCCCAGACTCCCACATGAAAGTCCGGGGTTTGTTGGATCCATACACTACCCCTCCCCACACATACTCCTCATATTATGTCGTGTCCGGCAGCGTACCACGTTCTCAGCTGATGACGATTAAATGCGACTTCTGGTGTTGGGATCTTACACTTAAAGCACTACCAAAGGGACTGTATCTGTAGACTTCGGAATAAGAACAGGCCTTTCACGGACGTATTACGCACTAGGTGTCCTCTGTGTCAGTTGTTGATGCTCTAGGACGCCGTGTGTCTATTTCTGTCGTGCAACACAAGAATGTGGTTGATTTGAAAAAATATATATCATGGGTTTGGCTCAACATTCATACCAACGCCGGCCTCCTGAGTAAGAGTCAAATATTTGTCGGACCCATCCACCTCCTCTCCCACAGGTCCTGTTTGTGACTTTATTTACACTACATTATTACCTGCAGCATTTTTATGCTGACACCACCTGTCTGCATCTCATACTGCTGCGAAAAGTGTCATGCATCTGACTACAAACGGACACTGTGAAAGGTGTCTTTCAGCGTACGTGTTTGATATCAAAATCGCTGACAAAGCAGCAGCATTTGACAACTATGGAATATATACAGGTTGACTTTTTTTCTTTGTTAACGTAGGGCACTGCTCACGCTGACTTCTACGGCAGTGATGGACGACCACTGTGAATGTGCCTGAAAATCATACTATTCGGCTTCTCATTGCACCACATTCTCGGAGTGCAGAGCGTACTCTGGGCACAGATGGAGCAGCAGAAGGCCTCTGAAAATAAAACTTAATTGTTAATTGCGCTGGGTCTAAAAGTTATCATTCACCGCCCCTGCAGCTCTTCACTTTTCTTCAGATTAACATTATTTATTTATTAGTTTAAACAAATAGTGACAGATGACAGAATTAATCAGAAAAGAGTCGACAGGAAAAGACCAATTTTTAAAATTTATATCATCTTTTCTCCATGTGGACCACAATGTTCCCACAAGCCAGGTGGACTTCAACTTGACACACACACTGAGAATACTAAAGACCTCGGACACCTGTTCATTTCCGATGGAGAAACTATTAATTTCCTGCTAGAGGAGATAGCAGAGCTGCGTCTCCGTCAGTCAGAGGAGTCACATCTCCTCTGCTTCCTGTTCAGAGCCGACACACAGCAGCTCCACTCGTCCTCCGCCAGCGACAGGTGGAGCAAAACAACATGTATCACCAGCTTCCAGGCGTCGGTGTCACCTTTAAGTCCTGATAAAATACCAAATGTCAGGCTGACGGAGGAGCTTTGAAATGAATCTGTTTTAAAGAGCATGAGGTTTATACCTTAATAAAGAAGGAAATATTCAAACTTGTTCTTAAATGAACAACACTCTGAGGTTTTTGGCCACCAGCGGTGCTATAGAGCAGAATTTAGCAAGATTACCATAAAATGCTGTCCCTAAACTGGACAGTTTGCAATAATTGCACAGAAAAGGTTGGCAAACTTGTATAAAGTTAATTCAATCAATTCTGGAAAAATATATATATTAAGTTTATTTAAATTCTCACTTTCTCCAACATCTGCTGATGGCAGCTGTTGGAGAAAGTTAATGGTTTTGGTTTAAGGGAACCTATTATGCTGTTTTCACAGTCTGGGACGTGTTAATGATTAGCAACAACATGCATTTTAATACTTTTTTATTATTTTTGTGCAGTGGTACTTAACAAACTTAACAAAAATGACACAACAAAAAACTGCTGTAAAAATATATACTATTACTTTACACTTTAACTTAAATCTTTTAACTAACCTAAGACATAATAATAACGAGCAAATATCAATTTATTTTCAGAATTTTGACCCTTTTAAAGCCAGTTTGTTTAAATAATGCCACTGTTGTTTTTTTATGACAAAAAGATGTATTTCCTGCTGGGGGGAAATGTTGTGATTTTTGTGATTGCATTTTTATTTTCTGTGCAGGATCAGAATAAAAAAAAAAACAAACAAACCTTCTCTTAGTACTTACAATAAATGTCCACCTATTAAAATTGCATTAAAAATACTACATATTATTATTTTGAACTTTTACTGAGTTCAATTTTCTAAGCAACTTCACTCCTAGACGTATTGCCAAAATATTCATTCATTTTCATAATTGTAACCCTTTAAAAAAAGTTTTTAAATACATTTTAATCAAACAAAGTGCTAAGAAACAGATGAGTTCAATGTAACAGACAGAAACATGTCTTGTATTTAATAAGCATTACTCCTGAAAGACAACAGAACACACTTTGTTGTGCATTTTAAATTTTATTTTTTCCATTATAAACCAGATGTTGTATTTGGCTTCAGTCACCAACATCCAGGCACTTCATGTAACTGTGGCAGAGGCCTGAATTGTCCAAAATGGCTAAAAGAAAATAATGTCCAATTCTGATGGTGACTGCTGTGGTTTAAAATAAGGTAGATTTTGTCATTTATTGGCACTGTAAGAAGTCTGATTACTCTCACTGCCTGGACTGTAAAAGCAGTGATATTTGCTGATATTTGCACGGATTTTACAGACGGTCATCTTTGTTCGGTCTACAACTTTCTCTGCAGTTTAATCAAATAAAGAGAAAAAAATAAAACTGAAATATAATACATCTTAAAAATGATGAAAAAAATCAATAAGTCTACTGACTGTGTAGACTTCTTTTATGTGATAATATTCAGTCTGTTATTGTGTCTTTGCTCCAATAAGAAATTGTCCTCATGCACTGCACATCTAGATTAATTACGCTTGATTTTTGTTTTTATTGCGTTTTAATCGTCTGACTTGTTGCTGCGGTTCTTGGCACAACAAATCATCGATGGTTTATACTCATAAACAAGTTGTAAATAATTCAAACTCATGGCAATATTTCAGAATCAAGAAGTGTTCATTTGACTTCTCACCACACTTTGCATTACAAAGGCAGAGCGAGACTAACTGTTTTTTATCTACAACAACACATCAGGTCCATTTTTTCCTCTGCGTCCTCTTAAAGTGCACTTTGAGTGTGTTTGAACACACAGGCAACATCCTCACACTCCATTTTACATTAAAGACACATAATTATGTATTATTTAATAAAATCCAACTGAATGAAAACGCTCAGAGCTGCAGGTGAACTCTGCTTCACCTCCTCTTCTCTCGGCAAAATGAAGTCTTTACCGCCACCTGATGGCAGAAGTGATGACATCACCCTGCTGGACAGCAGCAAAGACAAACTATTTTCAAGTAAAATTCATCCGCGGCTTCAGATTTCTTCCTCAATATAAAAGAAAAAACAAACATGGCGTTCTTCAAATGACAAAAAACCTTTTGGACTTTGATACAGCACATTATTTAACCCTTTGAGACCTGAGCAAATGAGCCTGACTTCTTTCAAAAACATCTGAGCAGAGCAATTAGCAAAACAAAGATCGAAAAAATTAGCAAGAAATTTGTTTGCAAATTACGTGAAAATTGGTAAAATAAATAAAGATAAGCCAAAAAAAAGTATATTTGAAAAAAAGGAAATCATCTGAAAAAAGTGCTTAAAAATCATAACATTAAGCAAAGATCTACATATGTAATTATAATAACTTCTTCCCTTGCTTTTTAAAAGTAATTTTCTAAATCTACAAATTTATGGACATTTCCTTTAAAGTTGATTATTGTTTTTTTTCCTTCCAAAAAACATGGAGAAAAAAAAGACAATAGGCAACCTGAGGTAATATGCTCCATGCATCTGCTCCGGGTTCACGGGTTTATTAGTTGTGAAAAGCATCTGAAAGCAGATCACTAACCTGAAAGAAAAGTGATGTCACTCCAGGTTTCAAAGGGTTAAAGGAAAACTGACTGACTAAATCTGGTTCAGCACCATCGATGATGATCATACATCACAGGAGCTCTTTGAAACTTTGCGTTGACCATAAAGATCTTTTTCTACACAAATTTAAACATTCAGGTGTATTAAAATCAAATAATACTTTATGATCCCTTTTAGTTAAACTCCCAAAAAAACACCCGAAAATGTGTGTGAGTGAGAAAAGAGCTGCTGACGGGCGAGCAGATGACGCTCCAGCTGCTCGTGGCAGATCTGCTGCGGACACAGTGTGATGGCACAGTGAGAGGAGGACGGCGTGGAGACGAAGACAAACAAATATGGAATAAATAGGCTTTAAAACAAATTAACTGATGAGAATTGATGGCGAGCCGAGTGAAATCTGAGAGCGCGAGAGAACGTCAGAGTTCGTACGTTACAGTTGGGTTTGAGGTAGAGCGTGGCGTCACACCCGGTTCAGACGCTGGATAACGCTCAGGGAGGAAACTCTCCTGTGCTCACAGCTTTACGTGTACCGGCGACGCCTTCAGGGAACCTCAGAATTTACAGCTGCTTTGAATTCTGTGAGTTCAATCCCCCCGTCTCCAGGTGCAGGAGTCGTCCTTGATGCGGCTCTGACCTCCGTGTGGGAGATTCAGCTCTGTTTCTCCTCACTGACTCACCTCAGAGGGAGTTTCCTCTTTCAGTCCTTAAAAATCAGGTCCTCAATCAGCTCACAGGAAGAGGTTGATTTTGGCGGGGACGGCTTTGCACCCCGTGGTGGAGAAGTAATGTCCCTGGACGGGAGTGTAGGTCATGTCGCCCCCCACGGCCTCCACCACGTCACTGCGGCCGCAGCTGCCCCGCTGGCAGAGCTGCGAGCGGACGCAGCGCTCCACGTGGCGCCGGCTCAGCGGCAGGAAGGGAACGAAGCGGGTGATGAGCTTCTGCTGGATGATGCTGGAGTGGAAGAAGCCGCCTGCAGAGAGAGACTCACTTCAGTTTCCTTCGTCTGACAGAGTTTTAACAAAAACGGAGCAAATTAGCTTTTTTTGATCAGCTGAACAAAAACAAGCTGCTGTTTCATCTTTCTGTGTCCAACATTTAGCTCGTTATTCTGCTCCGCTGCAGCGCACCGAGACTTACAATCGTCCCCAAAATACTAGTGGTATTCTAGTTAGTGAAAATAATTCTGAAATATTTCACACCTCTTCAATTCTAAAGTTCAATCCTTTGTGCAAAAATTGTCACAAAAGTCACAAAATAGTAAATCACAATTTCCAAGTCAAAGTCCGAAGTCTATTTTATCTGATTTTTGCCTGATTAAGGTCAAGTGCTGAAACATTGCAAATAAAAGTGACATTGCAAGTTAGACAGCTGGCAGTGTGAACGTTGTTTTGCAGCACATTATTTTGTCTGACCAAAAGTCAAAAACACAAAGATATTCAGTTAATGTTCAATAAACAAGAAAAGTAGCAAATGCTTAATAATAAATCTAACATGCCATTGTGTTTTTGTTATTTTTCCTGACATGCTTCACCTGTGTGTGCGTGTGTGCGTGCGTGCGTGCATGTGTGTGTGTGTGTGCTTGTCTTTGTTTCAGGTGCAGATCACTGGTGATCAGAGCCTGACTGCACTGACTGAGAGCAGCTGTGTGCAGAGCCTTTATCAGCAGCTGCATGTGCTGCTCATTTCTCTCTCTGACTCCCTGCAACCACGACACCTTTTTGTTGTGTTTGGTATCATTTATATTTTGACATTTTCTGGAAATAAATGTTTTCTTTTCGCATCCAGCCTGGTGTGTGTCTCCCTCTATGTTGCAGCATTTGAGCCAGTTGTAACATAGACTTCTAATTCCATTTCTCTCAACATTCCCAATATTGACATCATTAAATGACCCGCATCTGTTTTTTTTTCTCTGCTGTAAATACTTTGTGAATACACATAAATACAGACATTTTTTTATGACAAAATACAAAATAAGTTTTCTCAGAGTTATGACAAAAAAAAAAAAAGTCAAGAATAATATGTTTCTGTCATTGAACGCTGAGTAATGTGCTGATCATTTGAAATGACTGAAGACACTCACTTGTGCTGTTGTAAACCGTCCGTGCGATGGCCTCCTGCAGGTCGGCCAACTTGATCTCCTCTCTGTCCCGTCCGGCCTGCCGGCTCTCCAGAGCCATTTGGTTAATCACCTCCTCTCCTGTGGTGCTGCAGCAAAGAAATGTTCCTCAGAGAGATTTTGAAAAGACTGAAAACAGAGCTATTTTTTTTTACCGAAAACCACCTGACAGTTTTGACTCCTCATACCTGCAGTTGTGAAATCCTGGTTTGTCGTATTTTCAGCTACTGTAAATTATTTTTACTCAAACAGGATTTCCCATCATGTTTTTTCCTGTGTCACCTGTCTGCAACCTGTCTGCAACCAGTCTTTTTCAGTTGCAACGTCTAGTCAGTCCCTCCAGGATTTCGCAATGTTGCGATTGCAAAAATCCACACCAATTCATGTAACCCCTCATTTATTGTGGCCTTGTAACTTTCTCAAATCACCAAATTTCAATGTACAGCTGCGCACAGTGTATTGATCACTCAGTCCTGCTGCGCCTGTCACACACTCTCTCTCACCTAACACTGATGCTGTTTGGGGTTTACCAGACCGGTCATGGGTGTGTGTGTGTGTGTGTGTGTGTGTGTGTGTGTGTGTGTAAGTGTGTCAGTGTGTGTATGTACCCGATAAAGACGTAGATGGCCTTGCGGTAGTTGGTGCGAAACACAACATGGGACGGACCCAGGAAGGGCTCCAAGACGTCTATGAGACCTGGAGGCATCTTCTCCATCTCGTCGAAAAAGAAGACGGAGCGAGCGCACTCCGTCAGGTTCCCCTGAACCCAGTTCTTCAGCTCCTCCTGCAAACCAGAGCAGAGAAACTCAGTCCTGACCCCGACCCCAAAGGCCACACCTGACCTGGATCATACTCAGGACTGCCACAGAGACTCACCCTGTACTCCCTGACCCGGTCCGGTAAAGGGAAGTGCAGCGTGGGAACAAACTGGTGGACGTACGGGCTGCTCATCGCCGAGCCGTACAGATGGTTCCCCAGCATGGAGCTGATGAGCGTCTTTCCAGTCCCAGAGGAGCCATGAAAGGACAGGACCAGGGGCCGCTCTGGGCTTTTATTCTGAAGGAACTTTGCCACCTCCTCTGATACTATTTCCTGCGCCAGATGTTGTCCGTAAACATTCTTGTAGAGGTCCCACTCCAGGTCTGATGGTTGAGAAATAAAGACAGCAGTGATGATAATGTCCCTCAGCACCTTTCTTCATGTGACAGCTTACTGTCATAAAACTTCAGTTAATAGCTATTATTCACTTAAATCACTGACGTTAACAGGCATCTATATGGGACAGACTTTTATTTCTTTACACACAAAACTGTTGTGTGTGCTGTTGTGTTGCTCAGAAAAGACTACTACTACTACTACTAATAATAATAATAATAATAACAATAATAATAATAATAATAATAATAAAAATAACTAATATAGAACATTTCAAGCTTAAGTACAAAGTGCTTCTCAAATGAAAAATATTTAAAGAATAAAATAAAAATATGACAATGTGCGTTTAAAAATGTCCAATGTGTGGTTGTCAACTTCGTTGTTTGTTTGTTTGTCTCTTAATTACCATGAAGTCATTTATTAATTACACTGAAAAACACAACACCATAGAGCAGATTATTCCCATGGGAGTTACTGCAAAATGTCACTGTGTATTTTTGTGAATTTTTAAACTATATGTTAAGAAAGAGTTTGCACAGTATTGATTAGTTCATATTTAAACGGTACCATTATCTCCAATGTTTACAGCAGATAAGACTTCCTGTTTTGCTAGCTAGCATCACAGCCAACTCACGTTAGCCAAGCAGTTATTACAGTGTTAACTAGCTCGACGTAAACACTGTAAACTAAATTATAAGGTGGTTAATACTTTCTGTACACGTACAAAACACATTATATCTGTGTACAGGACAAACTAGCTTGTTATAATTTTGCTTTTTAGCCGAGCTAGCTGGCTAACAAGAAGCAGCGCCCGTTAGCTACCGTTAGCTCGTAAGCTTACCTCTGATGTTGGGCTTAAAGTCGCATTCACAGCTCTCTGAAATGCTGCAGTAAAGTTTCTGAAAAACGCCGAAAACCGGATTACAAAAACATAAAAACAGCACAGACAGGATGGCCAACATTTTGGCTGCCCGCGGCAGACAGAAAACCCCGAATGGACCGTCTTCCAAACACGACCGGTCGGTTTGTAGTTTTTTTTACTTCGAGGGAGGCGTCTGGAGACACACAACGAAGTGATATAAAGGACTACAGTTCCCAGAAAGCATCTGGCATGGGGCGTAGTCTGTGGGACACGTTGGAGGATCACAGTCCACAGAGAATAGCTGTCAACACATCACGAAAATTTTTTTTTTTGTATCGCTGTAACATCAAATATTTTATTAGAAAAAATATTAAATTATAAATTAATATAATTTTTATGAGCATATTTGGAAAACCTGGTAGAATAAAGTGGGGATGTTGTTGTAATATCATAACAGCTGTTTTTATCAGCAAAGATATATTTTTTCAGACATCTAAATTAGACATTTATATTTGTAATAAAGTTTAATTTTGTATGGAAATAAAATACAGTAAAATAGAAAATTATAAAAATTTCATTCATACAGCAGAGGGTGCTATTAATGTAGAAATGGTTTATTTGGGCACCATGGTGCATTAAGTTAATTTTTTAAAAAATTTACAAGAGAAACTGTCAGGATGGAAAAACCTAACTCAAAATAATTTTGTATGGTTGTATTTTATGTTATTTTACTTCAAATTCTTCTATTTATTTTTTTTTAAATCTATTTAATTATTTATTCATTTATCAGAATACAGAACAGCAGTGGGAATAAAACTTTTTATAGCCTAATAGTGAAACCTAAACATATTTAAAGTGTCTGACAAACTAACATAATATAATTGAAAATATTTCAGTACTATTTCAGTAACTAAGTATTGAATAAATTAAGTAAAGTAACAGTTAAAATGTATTGGATTTAGTAATAGCATAGCAAATGATGAAAAGAGTTATATAGCCCCAAAAGTAGTTAGTAAATCCAAATCAATTTCACAAGGAAGATATTTTTGTATTATTTAATTCAGATTTATATATATATATATATATATATATATATATATATATATATATATATATATATATATATATATATATATATATATAATACTTGGCAAAAATTAAAATTCTATTTACTTAATATCTGGATAAAAATAGGTTGCAATAAATATATCAACTCATATTTATGATAGTGTTTTGCTGAATTCATCACATTTACACATGTATCTATCGACAGACGTATGTGACAGTTTCACACAATAAATTGGCATAACAGTGAGGTAAACATGTTTATTTACATTTCACATTTCAGATAAATATTACATATTAATTCTATGTAAAGTAATAGAAATCCTCTGTACCTGTGTGCTGCACATGTGTGTTCAGGATCAGTTCACTTCCAATTCACAGTGATAATAAGAGATAAAGAGCTTTAATTGTGAAAAACAAACAAAAAAAAGTTTTTCAAAATAAGTTCTGAACTGACCCCCACAATGATTACAGCACCAGTAATCTCAACCAAGATGACATTAAATATTCACTCCAAATTAGAAAATCCTAACAATTAACACATAATAATGAACATATAAAAATGGAAACGTAAATGTAATGTTATTCTGTTATTGGGTTGTACAATATGGCATACATTTGGTACAGATGTGGATTTAGTGAAGGTCCAGCCTTCATGCAGACAAAAAAAAACATTCAGTCTAACAGACCGAGGCACGGCCTCATCGCACTGAGAGGGAAATTACACATATCGCATGTATTATCATGTTTACTGTACATATATATATATTTGTACATATACTGCTCCTTTAATTGTGTGTTTTAATGTTATAATCATTTGAAATTATTTATGTAAATATTTGTGAAATCTGTATGATGAATATGATCTGTCTTGTTATCGTGTGACTTTATATTGCAGTTTTATTTCACTGAATTTCTGGGTAAAATCAGGTCATATTTATTGAATATCTGGATAAAATAAGTTGGATTCAATAAATAATATAAATTATGCCAACTCATTTTGACATGGATGTTGACTACCAATGTATTTAGGGACTGTACTTTATGTTTTAGAGTAGGAGGGTGGCTGTGATTTGACTTTATTATTATTATTATTATTATTATTATTATTATTATTATTTTATTTTTTTAATAAAAGATACGACCATACCTCCCCTACCGTCTCATAAATAACAAACGGTCCCTAAGAGACTATGTACTGTTCCTGTCAAATAAACAAATAAAATCACGTTTAATTTCTTTTATCTCTCTGAATTTGTACCATGGAGCCTTACCTGACTAAACTGTTGCCTGTTTGCTCCCTATAGTGTTGTACATGTGATGAAAACAGAACTCTGGGAATGTGTGTTTGCTTGGAAATAACTGACTAAACAGAAAGTAAACAGTTGCCACTGAGAAAAGCCGAGAAACCCTAACCCTAACCCTAACCCCTCTAAGTGTAAAGGAGCTTCTCTCAGGTGTGCATGTAACGCCCACAAACGTAATAAACCACAAGCGTGATAAATATCTGCAGCTTTTAATGGCATGATCCCACAAACGTTATAAATTTCCCACAAACGTAATAGCAGTTGCCTACTACAAATGTCTAGAAAAGACATCCATGTGATGCACAGAAGAGACATCTATATGACATACAGAAAGGACATCTATAATACGTCCAGAAAAGACTGCCATTGCGTTTTGGGAAATTTATTAAAAGCTGCAGATTTGTATTACGTTTATGATTCATTACATTTGCAGTTGTTACAGTGCACATTTCAAAGCGACCTTTGATTGTGTGCACTGTGCTGCTCTGAGCATTAAAAAGAGTAGCAATACTGTAAGAGATGTTTGTCTTTTGTCAAAGTTGAATCACAAAATTGCCACGTTATCACTTTTCATGAAAACAAAAAACACTTGCTCATTTTTTTGCAAGAAAAAAAGCACCCCACCACAAGAGAACCCGGCACAGTACCGCATATTTACACTCATATCTCCCATTCACATTTTGGTTAATTGTGAAGTCCTTATATTAAATAAAAGATGCAGAGACACACTGGTAGTGGAGTGTGTATCATTAAGGCTGAGTCCTTACTGCAGCAGCCCAGATTCAAGTCTAGCCTGGGCCCTTGCTGAGGCCTCCAGCCTCAGCTAACACCTGCGCAGAGGCATAAGGAATTTTCTATGGCAAGTTGGTTTTTCTGGTCTATAAACATAGATTTTCTTGCTTCATAGCTGGTTGAAAACAATGTATTTACTCTTATTTAGCTTATGACTCCTTATATTTTTATTGTATATGGTCCGCAACCAAAAAAGTTTGGCCACCAGTGCTCTAGAGTCTATAAGCTGACTGTATGAAGTGTGTTTGCGGCTGCAGTGGAAACATCGACTCGCTCTCCCTTTGATAATGTAATGACGTTCCAGTTTCTCTTGAGTGAGACATCAGGCTTCAGGAGCAGCTCAATGTCCAACAGACTGTCCCATGCAAGACTGAGAACATGACAGGGAGCTCGTCCCAGATAAGCGAAGTTATTAAAAACAGGTCTGGGGTCAGAGCGGTCTGGCGGGCGGCTCCAGCCTGTTGGACAGGGCGGTCAGAACCTGGTCAAACTTGGCGTATCGAAGAGCCTGACTCTCCCCGGCTCCCCTGCTCCCCCACAGGAGTCTCATCTGGAAGTCTGTGAGGAAGATCTCCGAGATCTCCGCCCGCTCCTGGAAACCTGCAACATCACATTACATCACCTTAGTCAACAGTAGAGCTCAGAATATGTTTTTTCTTTGGCTGTTTGTGCAAAACTTGACAAAATTCCCTTAAACAGGTCTTGAGATATTGTGTTCATAAGAATGAGAAAGATGCAAGGTCTAAGTGACAGTGATCTTTGACCTTTGATCACCAACATCTAATCAGTTCATTCTTGACTCCAAGTTGATGTTTGTGCCAAACTTGAAGAAATTCCTTCTGGCATGAGACAAATGAGGTCACAACAGCCTTGACCCTTGACCTATGACTACCAAATTCTACTTGAGTCATTCTTGAGTCAATGAAGACATTTGTGCTAAATTTGAAGAATGTCCCTCAAGGCGTTCTTGATATGTCATGTTCACGAGAATGGGACTACGAGATGAAAAAACAGTCTGCCATGGCTATCAGTATTTACCTTGTAGTTTGCTCTCAGCGTTGGAGTGGTAGATGCCCCCCAGCTGAGCGATGGTCCTCGCCGCCCCCAGGTGGAACATGACGATGTCCACCCCGACTTCCACCGTCTCCCACGGCTCTGTTCCATCACCAACCGCCACGCTCTTCTCCAACAGAGACAGGAGGGGCAGGACGTGGGGGAAAGTGGTGCTGGACAGCGGACAGCTCTCTGGAGGACACACACAGAGTCAGTGTGTTTTCCATTAAATGTGGATACGCTCTACAAAGGGACTGTGCAGGACACTCCTACCTCTCCCGTCGTTCAGACTCTTCATAAACGGCCTCAGAGTTTTCTCATAGAGGATAGCGCCTTCTGTGTGTCGCTGCCGTAACGCCGTCCAGGTCTGCTCCAGGCGGGACACCTGAGAAACCGAAAACATCACAGCTAAAGCCTAGCAGACCACCAAATTTTAAGCAGTTCACTGTCCAAATGCACGTTTGTGCCGAATTTGAGGAGATTTCTTCAAGGTGTTCTCGAGATATCTCATTCACAAGAATGAGATGGACGCAGGGTCCCGGTGACCACAAAAGTCTAATCAGTTCATCTATGAGTCAAAGTGAACATTTGTGCCAAATTTGAAGAAATTCTCTCAAGATCTTCTTGAAATGTTGCATTTACCAGAATGTAATGGAGGAGGCCACAGTGACCTCAACCTTTTGACTTATGACCACCAAAATCTAATCAGGTCATCTTTGAGTACAAGTGTACGTTTGTGCTAAATTTGAAGTAGAAGTGTTCTAAAAAATATTGCGCTCCTGAGGATGGGATGGACAAGGACAAGGACCTCAACAACTGACTTATAACTCCCATAATTGAATCAGTTCATTGTTGAGTCCCAGTGGACGTTTGTGCCAAAACTAGAGAAATTTCCTGGAAGTGTTTTTGAGTTATTGTGCTCATGAGAATGTGACAGATGAGGACACTGTGACCTAATCCTTTGACTTACAACTCCAAAAATCTAATCAGTTCATTGTTGAGTCAAACTGGATGTGTGTGCCAAATCTGAAGAAATTTCTTTGGGGATGGACAACCTCCGGCCTCTGATGTTGCTGGCGTGAAGGCATTGAAACAAAAAAATTCAAGGGGGGTTCAGGGGTTATACTGCAGATTTTATTGCAGATGACTGATTAGGGCATCAACAATCACCTTGGTAAAGCAATATGTTAGTCTCTCGACTATATCATCGTTCAGGTTCAGCCGGGGACATCAACTCCAGAGTCTGTGATGCATGTTTACCTGCGGCAGCTCCAAAGCTCTCATGACGGCAGCGAAGCCGAACATGTTGCCCATGTTGCTCTTGAGCTCGGCTGCGATTTGGATGATTTTGTGCAGCAGGCCGGCCCTCTCCTCCGTCGTCCCCGTGCAGCCCAACACATCCACAGCCAACATGATGGCCATGGTCTGGCACCTGCAAGAGAGACGAGTTTAGCTCATCACAATCATATCGACATAAATCGGTATCCCCAAACACAAAAATAAAAAGTCATATAAGTTGCTTTATTTAATTTCCTCCAAAAAGAGGAAAATAAAATAAAAACAAACTGTTACATGAAAGGAAAAAGAAAAGGCGCATTTTGTGCCTTACTCGTGGTTAAAATCTGAGGGTGGTATGAAAGAAAAAAAGGTCATGTTGTTTCAAATTAAAACGCCGGGGATCTCTGAATCCTCGCTCACCTCTCCAGCAGGTCCAGTCTCAACTGTTGGCCATGTGGTAATGTCAGCAGCTCCATGCCAGAACTGACTCCCATCATCCTTTGCACCTCTGGAGTCACCTCCAGGATTCTGGCCACCTGAAATACACAGACACGTCATTGTTAATCTGTTTCTGCACATGCGTGTCTGCATCTGATGGGTGATTTAATGTCATGTATTTATTTTTTCTTTAGTTAGTGGTAATTGTATTAATTAAATAAAAACATACATAAATAAATAAATATTTTTCTCAGTAACATTATCCTAAATATATAATTATAAGAATGATAGTTTTCTGGAAATTTTTCCCTAGTTTTTATAATAATAATAATAATTTTTTTATTTTATTTTTTTTTTGCAATTTTCCATTTCTTGTTAAGTTCTTCATTGCTTTTTTCCCCTCATGTTTTAAAAAGAAATCAAACTAATTTTCTTAAGTTTAAATTCCCGTGAAAGGCTTCTGAACGCAGCACAATAAAAGATGTCGATGTCAGGTGTTAAAAAGGTTCAAATGCACATTAAAACACAACATTGTCACATTATCATTTTATACACATCCACATATCCATTAGATACTGGACAACATTAGCATTAATTTAAAGTAGTGTTTTGGGCCTCAACTGTAGCTCCAATATGAATTCTCCTTTTAGCTCTGTTTTTGGTCTCTACCAACACCTGCGGGAAATTACTGACTCTTGAGCTGCTCAATGCAGCACTGAGTTCACCAGCTAATCTTTGCCACAGATGATGTAAAAGTACGAATAAGAGCAGTACCGTGCAGTCAGCCTTGGTGATGTGCTTGGCCGCTGTGTGGGGGTCGACCTCGGCCAGCAGCTCCTTAACCCTCCGCAGGATGCCCACCTCCAAAGGCTTATTCTCCTTGGGCATCAGCGCCGACTCGTACCGGCTCGGTTTGAAAGAAGACACCGTCTCTACCACCGGCGAGAAGTACACGTTTCCGTCCTCCGCCCTCTGTGGATCTACACCTGCTGACCCTTCCTCGGCCCGCAGCCTCTCCACGTAGCTCTGAGGGCCGGGGTACAGTTCTGTGTAACAGCTTCCTCCTTCATCAGAGGACGGGGAGTCCTGGTTCGGATGAGGCTGGGGTGTGTCGTTACTCTGTTTGTGGAGGGTGCCGCTGGGAGAGGGCAGGGGTCGCGTGGTGTCTGAGTGTCGGGAGAGGGACGGGGACGGAGACACGCTGGCTGCCCGGCTGCTGCCAGGGCTTCTGGACTGTGGAGCTGCAGATTGAAGAAGTTAGGGAGGAATATTTGCGAACTCTAGCAGCAATGTTTTTCAGTCCACTTTTGTCAAGACAAGCTATATTCAAAAACAGCTCGTCACTGCAGTTTTTATCAAACAGGAGGAAACAGTGTATTTGTTGGAGACTAAGTTCAGCTGCTGATTAATCCACATTTGTTGACGTAGTGCAGTTATAATAAAGTGATTCACACTGGGAATTGTTTTGTACTTTTAGTATACACCGAGCAGCCAGTCAAGGACCCCACCCCGGATTGAGGTCCTAGCTAGACCTATAATGTCTTAAAATCAGAGAAATATCCTAAAATTCTAGAAAACAACCCTAAAATCCAAGAAATGTTCTAAAATGCAAGACATTTCCTCCAATCCTAGAAATGCACTACAATCGCAAACACATGCTAAAATCCTAGAAATGTCCTAAAACTCTAGAAAAATTCTACAATCCTAATGTCCTTAATCCTAAAATGCACTAAAATCCCCCAAACCCCTCCTACAATCCTAGAAATGTCCCAAAGTCCTAAAACCAAAGTGTAAAAGTATCATTCTACAGTGATTTATTATAAAACATTACAGTTACATCCTGTAAAAACCCTGGAAATAATCAACAGTGTGCCTCTGTTTTTTTAAATAATTAATTTCGTTTTATCATGAATAAGTGACAATCTGACTGAAATGAAGGCTTGTGGAGGTACTGGAAAAAAATGTGTTTACAGAAGGAACAAAGAGTAGGAAATATGATTTAATAAACAACAATAAATTACAAACAAAATAAACCTCACATGTCCTCTCGTCTAATTCTCCTTCCTTAATTTTTGTTCCATGGTAACCTGTCACCACATTTCACTCTTATCTCAGTACTACATCTGATGGTCAAGGTCCAAGTTTGCCGAGCGAGACTCTCTGTGCTGCTGCTGCTGCTGCATATCTCATACACCGTGAACTTTAGTCCTGCTGGGTGCCACCACCCTCAGAGCTGCTTTAACCATCAGAGCTGGTCAACAGTCAGTCAGTGTGCGGGCTGCTGAGAGGGAGGCTGGATGTGTGAACAACAGGCTGCTGTTGAAAGGTGAAATCTGTTGACTGGGACGCTCTCACTAAGTGTTTGGATCAAAGAATCGAAACACAGGCTAACACGGGGATCAGGCTGGAGGTACGGTAATATAAAGGGTCATTTTTACTGATTTTAGCACAGTTGCACTTGTGTTCATGTTGTATGATGTGAAAAGTACCATGATATGCATGCATGGAGTGTTTGGCTGAACCCTAAGAATTTGCAGATGGATGTCTAACAACTTCCAGATGTTTCCTTTTGGCAAGTTCAACACTGCTCTGAGCAACCTGGCTTCAAACGGTTCTCATTCACAACTTTGGTTTATTCCTAAAGTTCATCTCATAGACTGTGGGAAGAAAATCCAAGTTTAGAGGTCTGGATGAGTAGACTCACAGCAGCGGGAAAACACAATGAGAACCAGATTCAGGAAAAAAAATCGTTATGATTAAATCAAGAACTCAAAGCAATTATTTTGGAAACAGATCAACCCAAAACATTGCCTCATGTTTCTTTTTTACAGAACATTTCAGGACCAGAGATATTTTTTTCCTTATACTGATCCATCAGTCCATACATTTATATTATTTTTAACCCTTAAACACCTAAGGAAAATTCGTTTGATTTCTTTTGAAGACTTCTGTAACTCTTTACATCACGTTTCTCCTGTGCTTTTTTTTCAGGTGATTTTCTTTTAACTTTTTATTAATTTCTTCCAAATTTTTGGGGCATTTTTTTATTGAGATGCTCATTGTCTTCGTCCCATGTTTTTCCCATTTCAGCCAATATACTGGGGTTTCAAAGGGTTAATATATTACTATTAGTTTATTGGAAGTAGTAGCTCATAATAGACAGGTGTTATCTTTTGTGAACCTGTGACCATACTTTCACTCACTCTAAGCAGCTAAAGCTGAACATTTTACAAATAATTGTTCTCCTTATTCTTGTTAGAATCATATGTGTAAGCTTATGTGACCTTGGACTCGTAAATACCAAAAACAGCTGCTATTAAATTCCGCTTATCGTTCAACACCTATCATTACTGAGCAACACAAGTATGAGTATACACAAAGATGTGAAACCTGAGAGAGGGAGCATTTCTCACATTCAAAAGCTTTTGTAAACCTCCTGGGAATTAGCCATAGGAATTCCCACATTGTGAGGTTATGCAATCAGGAAACTGTTACTGAGCTGCAGGAAATCTGAGCATTATGTAACCTTGTAAAACAGCCTTGTAATGGTTTGCATTCACTCTGTTTTGGCTGCCTCACTGAAACCTATAGTTGACAGATTTGACAGTCTTTTCTCTCAACTTTGTTCAACTAAGAGCCAGAAAATATTGCTGTTTTGTAGAAAACTTGATGGCAACCTATAACAGTAACCACATGCGATGGTGGTATTTTGCATTGTCAAGCACAGTGGTTCACAACTGGTCCAGCCACGGGGTTCAGATTTCTCCTTCAACGTCCACACAAAAGATAAATGACAACGTAAATTCACTATACTTAAAAATAAAGTGTTTTTTTTTTAAAACCTTGTGACATGTTGTCAAGTCACTTGCAGTAGAATGGACCCACAACCCACTTTTGGACTGCAACCCACGAGTTGGGAACCACTTGTCGAGCACACAACAGTCTTACTCCTAAAGTCAGATAGCAGAAGTCCAAAAGAGCTACCATGATTTAAGTGCCATCATCCGCCTATGTCAGCATAAGTCCACCTTTGTGTGGACGTCCAAAATGCGGTCCAAAATTTAGGCCCATACATGCCATCCTGTGTATGTGAGAACACCTAAACCTGTGCAGATAGCCAATAAAGTATAAAACAGAACCACATGCATGTCTGTTGTCCATATTCATTTTGAAGGACATCCAGCCCAAGCTGATCGACACTCTACTGTGACTAACATCATCTTAGCTCTTGAAATTTAAACAAGCACAAGAACAAGGTGCCTTTTCTGGAAAATCCACCTTCTCCTAAACTGTCTGACAAAATTAGGATCAGAATCCAAAGGGGATGAAAAGAACATGTTAAACCTACAATACATTTCTGGTGCTTTTGTAGTTTGTTTAGTCTGTGAAGTGTCTCTTAGATGTTACTCCTGCAACACCAAATTTTAATTTGGAAAACATCTACTAAAGCTAAAATGTGCCTATTTTCTTGAAGCTGGACTACTAAAAACTTTGGTTAGGGGCATTGAAATTTTAAGATGAGCATGGTTGTACGACTGCGTAGTGCTTCTAAAATCTAATGTGCTGTTAAAGTTCTTCAAAAGGTCAAGAACTTCTGCAACATCATGAGTCCAGCTTAGAGATTTATGTTCAGATGTTAGTTTGGTTGATGCATATTCTCAAACTCTGTAAAGCACTGTAAAGAACTGTAAAGCATTGTTGACCCGAAACAATCTAATATTTTACATCTCTTTCAGAGATGCACCGACCGATGTTTGCAGCCCTTGTGGTGCTGCTCTGCTCTTCATCCTCTGTAAACGGAGGGAAAGTCTTGGTGTTCCCCTGTGATGGAAGCCACTGGGTCAACATGAAGGTCCTCGTTGAGGAGCTTCACTCCAGAGGCCATGAAATCACAGTGATGCGGCCTTCAGACAGCTGGTACATCAAGACCGAGTCCCCGTACTACAAATCCATCACTATAAATACCCCTGCTGGTTTTGATGAGGAACAGTTTGGACTGTTTGTAAAAACGATGGTGAACTTGCGTCGGGAAGGTGCTTCACTTTGGACTAAAATAGCTCTCGAGTATGAACTGGTGGAAGCGTTCTATCAGATGAATAAGCAGGTAGTTCAGATGGTGGAAGATATGTTTGAGAATACCGAACTGATGCGAAACCTTTCCGATGCTAAGTACGATGTGGTTCTGACTGACCCTGCGATGGGTGCAGGGGTGCTTCTTGGTCATCGTTTGGGTCTTCCAATTGTCTTTAATGTGAGGTGGACTATTCAGGGTGAAGGGCATCAGGCAATCGCACCTTCTCCACTCTCCTACATCCCAATACCAGGGTCAGAGCTGACTGACAAGATGACGTTTGCTGAGCGAGTCAAGAACTTACTTTACTATTTCTTCACCTGTTGTCAAATTTGGTATGTCACAGAACCCAACTACAAACCATTCGTCCATCGTTATTTTGGAAATGATGTCCACTACATGGAGCTGTTTCAGGCAGCAGACATCTGGTTGATGAGGAATGACTTCACATTCGAGTTCCCACGACCCACAATGCCAAATGTCGTATACATGTCAGGATTTCAGTGCAAACCCTCCAAGCCCCTTTCGAAAGAACTAGAAGACTTTGTCCAGAGCTCTGGTGAACACGGCGTCATCGTTATGACGTTGGGAACTCTGGTGGCCGACCTTCCTGATGACGTCACCGAGGAAATCGCAGCTGCTTTCGCACAACTTCCTCAGAAGGTGATCTGGAGGCACAAAGGAAAAAGACCATCCACACTTGGCAACAACACCCTACTGGTGGACTGGCTGCCCCAAAACGACCTCCTGGGTCACCCCAAGACCAGAGTGTTTGTGGCTCACGGAGGCACCAATGGAATACAGGAGGCCATCTACCACGGCGTCCCCCTCGTCGGTTTGCCCCTAATGTTCGACCAGCCCGACAACCTCTCCAGGATGAAAGCAAGAGGTGTGGCCAAAGTCATGGACATCGCAACCGTAAACAAAGACAACTTCCTGGAGGCGCTGAAGGAGGTACTCTACAACCCAACCTACAGGGAGAAGATGAAGGCGCTGTCCAACCTGCAGAGAGACCAGCCCATGAAACCACTGGACAAGGCCATGTTCTGGATCGAGTTTGTCATGAGGCACAAAGGAGCAGGACACCTGAGGACAGAGTCCTACAAGATGTCTAGGATCCAGTACCACTCGATTGATGTGGTGGCATTCCTGCTGGCAGCTGTTTTGCTTGTTTTTGCTGTTTTTGTTTCAGCAGTTAAGTTTTTGTGTCGGAGAGTGTTTTGTAGAAGCAAAGTCAAAAAGGAATAATGAATGCACAGGAAGTCGGTTGTGTCAGACTTTCTGGATCCTGTCAAGAAAACAACAGTGGCAAACTAATCTGTTCTTTATTTAGAGCAAACAGTCTTAAATTGGTATCCTAACATGCCCCGAGTATGTATGCATCCACAATCCTTACAGTGTTTCCCTAAGAGTAAGAGTTTAAGAGTTTTGTAATGATCCTAAAATATTTTTACACTTATTATAACAAACTATCCATTTAGGCCTAAAATTGAAGCCAATGCAGAAGCATCAAAAAGTGCAGTTCCTCCAGTGGTGACTTGAGGCTGGCTCCAAGAGTGAGTCAATCCCTATAGACCCTCATGTTAAAATGGCCAACTTTACAGCAGAAATAAATATGTCTACAGCCTGGTACAAAACAATGTTCATTCATGACAACTGTACGGAGGTGAATTTTTGTATAACTCACCAGTTTACATTTTATTAAGGCTTGAAATTAAGAATAATTAAGGACAGGCTGTCTGCAGGGGGTCCTCACAGTCCACAAATCAACGGGTGACATTATTTTTAACAATAAGGATCGCCTTATGTTCCAGCTGTGGCCTTTAAAAAGTTACATCCAGGCCAGATACAATCAGGCAGTTGGTCAGTGCCCTAAGTTTTTGGGTTCAAAGGAACAGGACAAACAACCCAAAAAAAAATGGCTATTACTGGTACTATTTGGTGAGAAGTTAGATCTAGAGACAAGCAGTCAGCTTTTACTCCATATCTAGTGATGTTCTTCAGGGATGTCATTTGTGGTTTCTCATTTGTATAAAGAAACCACTGTACTTACTTTAAATAAACAAAAAAAAGCTTAATTTTCTGAAAAAATATAGATGCATATTGTAAATTTCTATCACCATAACCAGGTGACGATTCAATATTGTTTATGATTTCTAGTGACAATGTGATGTTCTCATGTTTTTGTTCCATTAATTTCTCTTCAAATAATGATTTTGAACAAGCTGTGAATGAAATCTAACAATATATGTGACAGAAAAAGATTAATAAAGTATTTCAACATTGTGGTCTTGTGCACTGCGTAACAATGGAAAACAGTTCCTGTTTCTGCTTCAGAAAAATTGGATGAATTAAGATGTACTTTTTGCAAATATAATCACCCTGGGTCATCAGGCTGCAAAGTGCGAATGCATATTGAAAAATTAGCATTCTGGACAATGCTCATACACAGTTATATACGCAAACAGCCAATACAGTGTACAACAATGATGACTTACAGTTTTAATAAAAACAAATACAATATAAATATATTAAGAATCACGGTAAAAAAATGGAAAATATTGTTATTAATTCCATAATAATGATTGCAACTTTATCATCCAACCCAAAGTGTTATTCCTTATTTTTGAGAGGTAACTGAAACAAATGCTTTATGCAAACTTTATCCAGCCAACAATTCATGCTGCCATCTTTGTCCCATTATGTGTGAAATGTACTTTAACTTGTTCAAATTTTCTCTCTCAAAGTTATATTTTCTGCCTTAAGAAAGAGCAGCCCAGATTCCAGAAGAAAATGTTGGCATTGTACGTTTCCGCAAACCATTAACACGTTACATTTGTACATTTCAAAAGTGTCATGTCAGCATTTCTGAAATGACACAGTGAATAAGCTAACTTTGCAATCTAGAGGTTGAGAGGATGGTCGATGGCGTGTCACTTTGGAGAGACGCCTGCCAAGTTGTAGATCAACAAACAACAAAACCAGTTGTGTTTTAGCAGACTATCACTGCTTTTTAGAAGGACCAGTGTGTTGAACTTAGTGGAATATATTGGCAGAGATGGAATATAATAAAAGTATCTTTTCTTTATTGTATAAATGAACAATTGTGTTTCCGTTACCTCAGAATGAGCTGTTTATATCTACACACAGAGTGAGTCCTCTATCAAAGAGTTTGCCATGTTGTTCTACAGTAACTAAAAACGGATAAACCATAGACTGGCTTTAGATAGGTCCATCCACATTTTCACGTCACCCTCCGTAGTTCTTAGACAGGAGAAGTTTCTGTTGCTTGCAATCTGTGACCTCATGGCTTGATGCCACTAAATCCTACACACTACACCTTTAAGCCTCCAAACATGGGTGTTTCTCAGTGAACTGTCGTTGCTATTATTGCCATGAAAAGTGGTTGCTTTTTACTGAGACATTGCCATGTTTCCTGCTAGGATATTGCCACAAAAGGTGGGTATTTTTAGCCAAAACAAGATCTTTCCAAAACCATAACCAAGTGTTTTTTGTGCCTAAACCTAACCACACATCAATGTTTAAGTTTCAACATATCCGGTAATAATAACATACAAATGTAACGTATCTGTGGTTTGCATAAACATACAACACCAACATTAATTCTGGTGAATGGGCTGCAAAGAAAAGAACAGACCATACAGCGGTGCGTATCATAGAGATGATCATAGTTGGCTAAATTGTTTCTAAAGCTCTGATGTATTTGTTGTCTATTTTTTCAGTTCTTTATGTTCAGTCGTTCAGTAGTGGATACTCTTGAATTCAAGAACTGTGATGCCTTGTTAGGATCTAACAATGGTTACCGATCTAATATCCCTGCATCTCTTGTCAGAATCTCTTTCAGAGATGTACCGACCGGCCATGGGGGCACTCGTGGTGCTGCTCTGCTCTTCACTCTCGGTAAACGGAGGGAAAGTCTTGGTGTTCCCCTTTGATGGAAGCCACTGGATCAACATGAAGGTCCTCGTTGAGGAGCTTCACTCCAGAGGTCACGATGTCAGTGTGATAAGGACATCAGACAGCTGGTACATCAAGCCGGAGTCCCCGTACTACAAGTCCATCACCTGGGATTTGCCCAGTGGTTTTGATGAGAAACACTTTGGGTCTTTTGCAACGACACTGATGAACATGAGACGGAAAGGTGCTTCACTTTGGGCTCGTATATCTCTGGAGTATGAAGTGGTGGAACAGTTCTATCAGATTCATACATGTGTGATTAGGATGGTGGAGGAGATGTTTCAGAGTACCAAACTGATGCAAAGCCTCCGTGATGCCAAATATGATGTGGTTCTGACGGACCCTGTGACTGGTGGAGGGGTGCTTCTGGCTCACCGTTTGGGTCTTCCACTGGTTTTTAATGCGAGGTGGACTATTCAGGGTGAGGCGCATGCTGTAATCGCACCTTCTCCACTCTCCTACATCCCTGTGGCAATGAATGAGCTGACTGACAAGATGACGTTTGCCGAGCGAGTCAAGAACTTACTTTACTATTTCTTCTTATATTTTCATATTTGGTGTGTCACAGAACCCAACTACAAACCATTCGTCCATCGTTATTTTGGAAATGATGTCTACTACATGGAGCTGTTTCAGGCAGCAGACATCTGGCTGATGAGGAATGACTTCACATTCGAGTTCCCACGACCCACAATGCCAAATGTCGTATACATGTCAGGATTTCAGTGCAAACCCTCCAAGCCCCTTTCGAAAGAACTAGAAGACTTTGTCCAGAGCTCTGGTGAACACGGCGTCATCGTTATGACGTTGGGAACTCTGGTGGCCGACCTTCCTGATGACGTCACCGAGGAAATCGCAGCTGCTTTCGCACAACTTCCTCAGAAGGTGATCTGGAGGCACAAAGGAAAAAGACCATCCACACTTGGCAACAACACCCTACTGGTGGACTGGCTGCCCCAAAACGACCTCCTGGGTCACCCCAAGACCAGAGTGTTTGTGGCTCACGGAGGCACCAATGGAATACAGGAGGCCATCTACCACGGCGTCCCCCTCGTCGGTTTGCCCCTAATGTTCGACCAGCCCGACAACCTCTCCAGGATGAAAGCAAGAGGTGTGGCCAAAGTCATGGACATCGCAACCGTAAACAAAGACAACTTCCTGGAGGCGCTGAAGGAGGTACTCTACAACCCAACCTACAGGGAGAAGATGAAGGCGCTGTCCAACCTGCAGAGAGACCAGCCCATGAAACCACTGGACAAGGCCATGTTCTGGATCGAGTTTGTCATGAGGCACAAAGGAGCAGGACACCTGAGGACAGAGTCCTACAAGATGTCTGTGATCCAGTACCACTCGATTGATGTGGTGGTGTTTCTGCTGGCAGTTGTTTTGCTTGTTTTTGCCGTTTTTGTTTCAGCAGTTAAGTTTTTGTGTCGGAGAGTGTTTTGTAGAAGCAAAGTCAAAAAGGAATAATGAATGTAAACTGTCCTGGTCTGTGCACTGCTTGATGAAATATGCTTTTAATGCACATCAGTGAAACACTGCAGCTTGAGTTAAGTGTAATCAGTATTCAGTCCATATCCAGGATTGTTCTGACAGCTTTTTATTTTGAAATTAGATTTTTTTCTTCCTGTTTTGCACTTTTGTAGTTACTGAAACAAAAAGTCATGCTTACCAAGCTAGCAGGGAACGTTCCCACAACATTGGCTAATGTTACCTAGAAGTTGCAGTAATGTTTTAAAAGAAACATTTTAATCTAATGTTCAAAGAACATTTTAAAGATATTTATTTTTTTCCAAAAATGTCCGTATATGGTTAAATGCTGACTAAGACATAACGTTTTAACTTGCTGAGGATGTTTTGGTGATGTTGAGAGGTGACAAATCATTGAATGTTTTTTCTATAGTATGTTCCCACAGTGTTACATGGGAACAAAGGAAGAACGTTTTCAAAGATTCTGAACATGTTATTGATTACAGAACATTTTTTTGTTGAAAATGTACTTTACTGTGATACATTAACAACGAAAAATGTGTTAACATTTTTGCTGTTCATAGAAAACGTTACCTTAACTTTAAAAAGAACATTCTGAGAACTAAAAGAAAACTTGCAGCTGAAAACATTTCTAAAACATCACATTGGTTGCATTGTACCATTCACAGTACCTTTTTAGAACCAAAAATTGCTGTCCGTTTGCTAGTTTGTTCAGTTCTGTATCAAACATCTCATGATTTGTTAAAGTCTGAATCTGAATGATGGGTTTCTTTGCTTAAAGCGTCACTTTATTCGTTGATATGAGTTACCCAGTGATGAAAATCTGTGTTCATATTCTTCATCTATTGAAAAAAACACAATTCATTTTTTTGCTAGTGATTTATGTGAGCATTCAGGGCAGAAATCTACCATTACAATATTTGTTTTGTTGTTTTTAACATAAATGGGTTCTGGCATTATCTCTGTCAAATACAGGATAATTAATAAAATAAAGGGTGACATATTACATCCCTGTGTGTTTTTGCAGTAGAGCCTGGCAGCTTATTGGTATCTCCTTACACTCCTTATAGAGATGAATTAGTTTTGGTTAACTGTCATCAGGTTCTCACAGGCTACTGCCATTGTGTTTGAGGTTTCTGTTTACTTCTCAATCATTTACTTTTTTACATCAGGAAGGTGGCAAGAAAACAATGTAAAAATTATTTAATTCTTACTATTATTATTTATAGAGAATTATCAAATAAATACTGAAAATATCGAGAAAACTATGGTTATAATTACTATAATAAGACATTAAAAATTAGGTTAAAATATATGTTTAAATTTATTTATCTTTTTGGTTTAATTTTAGCATTTTTTGTGGGAAATTGAATGTTTTTTTTTTTTTACTTTTAGTCTTTTTTAAAACTTTTTTTACTCATAGGACTTTGCCATTGTTTGATTTTTCTTGTTCATTTCCTCCATTCACTGACTGTTTTATATCAAGTTAGCTTTTTAAAGGTAATTTTTGGCCTTTTTTTGGACACACATTTGTAGCTGCCCTTCATTATTTGCTGTCATTTCCCTTTTTTAAAATACAATTTCAGTCTAGCTGGATGCCACGGTGTTCCTGAGTTGATTAGGGGGTGATTCAGATCACCTGTTGTGCAGGTGTGGGGACTGATTCCTGATTGGGCCAATCAGAGTGTGACGATCCCCCTTTTCACAGAGCTTAAGAGAGGTGAAGAAACTCTCACGACACTCTTTCCTCTGTTTACTGCACACTTCATGTCAGAAGACACTCACACACGAGCTCTGTAGGTGCTTCAGACTTCAGTGCTGTCTTTTACTGTTTGAGGAAAAGTTTGTGGATCCTGAAATCTCAGTGCAGGAAACACTCAAGAAACCCATAGCACAAAGTCACCTGTATCTGGGCTTTTCTTTGTGTTTTTATGCAAAAGTTTTACTCGCCTTTAGATAACCCTGATGCCCAAGGCTTTATATATTTAGATATGGTGCAAAGTTGCCCATTAATGTTGAATTGCAGCTGCTGCCGCCAGCAGCACCCTCGCTTAATACAAGACACAAAACATGAGAAAATAGAAACCAGAGTGGAAAAATGTCAAAGCTGCTTCTTCATCTTAAGATTTCAGTATCAGTATGGAGTCTAAAAAAGTTCTTTCAAATTCTAAAAAAAGGGACTGGATAATTCATTAAAATATGAACTACGGCACCAATATGAGAAAATATTTTTGTCATCTTATCAAGGAGACGTAATAATCAACAAAACTTTTTATACTGTCATCAAAAATCACAGAAGTCTTCAGCTGTCATTAAAATACGTCTAATGCAACAAAGACATGCTTTAAAAAAACCAAGCGTTCATGTCTATGTGGTTTATTTTTGGACCTTTCTGTGCTGCAGTATATTGCTACTTTTCACCTGACACACACATACATCTGTGACAAAGCAGAATAATCGTAAATAATCAAAGGGTTAAACTCACTGCTGCTGGTCAGAGTAGACAGAGAGGATTCTTCAGTCGGCAGAAAGCGGTCGTCCTGCTCAGTGTTCACGTCTACCTCCCCGTGGTGGACAGAGGAGGGACTGCATGGAGACAAAGACAGAGAGAGACAGACTGAAGATGATTATCACTGTACAGGAAACAGGATGTCATTTCTCACAGAAATAAAAATAAAATGACGGCCTCACGGCCGTATCCTCTCTGTCTGTGAAACGCTTCACACGCTGAAGATCAAGTTCAGATCAGATTTCAAGTTTAATGTCACCAAATCTGACCAAAGACATTTTGATGTCTCAGCGATGTTGATCTTTGAATTCTGGGATATAAAATGTCATCATTTCATCATTTTGGCCAAAAATCTCAATCACAAGATTGAGATGCAAGGACACAGTGGCCTTGACCTTTGACCAAAAACTATATTTCCTTTACTGTTGAGTCAAAGTGGACGTTTGTGCCAAATCTGAGACCTTCTTGAAATATTGCACTCATAAGAATGAGATGGATGCAGGGTCAAAGTAACCTTAACCTTTTAGCCCCAAAATCTTATCAGTTCATCGTCGTCCAAATGAATGTTTTTGCCAAATTTAAAAAAAAAAAAATTCTTCATGTCATTCTTGGGCTATTGCGTTCACAAGAATGAGACATATGCAAGTTCACAGTGACCTTGACCTATGACCACAATAATCTGAACATTTCATTGATGAGTCAGAGTGTAGATTTGTGCCAAATTTGGAAAAAAAATCCTCAAGGCATTCTTGAAATAACAATAAAATGAGACAAATGCAAGGTCACCGTGACCTTAGACCACCAAAATCTAATCAGCTCATCCTTGAGTCCACTAAAACTTTGTACTGGATTTGAAGTAACGTGTTCAAAAGAATGAGACAGATGAGGACATAGTTACCTTGACCTTTTACCTATCACCTCCAAAATCAAATCAGTTCATCCTTGAGTTTAAAAGGATGTTTGTGACAAATCTGAAGAAATTCTCTCAAAACAATCTTGAGATATTGCTTTCACAAGAACAGAACGGACGGACAGCCCAAAAACAAAAACCTCCGGCCACAGCTTTCACTGGCACAGAGGCATCAAAAAAACTCCAAAATTTGTGTAGAAAAGACATGGAAAGAAAGAGAGGAGGGGCGTGGGGCCCACAGAGACCGCATATGCATGGTGCTACGCCCCTGGTCAGAGAATATTTTGGAGGTTTGGATTATTGGACAAAATGAGTCATTTGAAGACTTTGTGCTTTGGAGACGTTTTCAGGGGACCTTTACCTTCTGGGACAGACTCTCTCCTCTCCGCTCGTGCTGCTGGTCTTCAGCCCCCTGTGGCAGGACGGGGGGCTGACGGCGACGGTGCCGAAGGCCGTCTCCAGGTAGCTAAGAGGCAGAGTCCTGTTGACGGGACGGTGAATCTGAGCTCCGCTCCACCGGTTCAGAGCCGCCCTGCTGCCCACGTAGAAGTGAACGAGAGCCGGCACCGAGTCGAAGGCCTCGTCCTCCAGGCTGAACTGGACTCGGGTGTACGTCTCCCCGGACTGAATCACCGTCCTCCTGATGACAAAGTGAAGCGTTTTGTGCTCCCAGTGGCTGGTGAGGACAAAGTCGCCCTGACTGGACTGAGAGTCTCTGACGAGGAAGTCTCCGTGGTTCACCACCAGGCTCTCGGACACCTGAGGAGACATTTCACCCGTTAATGTTGATCATCATGTCTGTGAATATCTTGGATTTCCAAAGAAACTTAATATTGTGTATATTCAATCATCCAACTATTTACCTAAATAATTGTTTTCTGTATAAACACTGCTGCGTAGAGGGAACTCCTCTTTTTGTTTTTGTGTTTTCACAAATTTCAGTAGATTTCCTGAACAAGATTTTGCCTTCAAACTAACTGTTTGTACAGAGCTCCATCTTGTGGTAAAAATACTGCATGACTCTGATGCTGAGGTTTTAAAGGACAAATCCACTAAAAAAAAAAAAGACTCAATTTTTCATTGAAACAGCTGCCAAAGTACCCAATTCAAAAAGTACAAAAAGTAATAAAATAAAATTAAAAACAACTAATGAATGAAATCTTTATCAAAATAGTTGCTTATCAATGTTCTGTCGATAAGTTGATTAAATAATCGACTAAGCATTTTAGCTGGAGTAGCATAAACTATTGGGTAATTTTGTAACAAAACATATTTCAAGCACTCTTCTTTTATGAGAAAAAAAAATTAAAGTAACTTGCAACTAAAATTAGTACTGAAATACCCACTGTGTTTACTTCTCAGGGAAAATACCAGAATAAATCGAGAAGAAAGACTCATATTTGTTTTTAATGATAATAATTAAACACATGGGAAGAAATTGGTTCAAAATGAACTTAAATAATCATGAATGAAAAAGATCTTGTGTGAAAAATATATGAAATGGAGAAGATTATTATGAGAAAAAGAAACCAAATGCATGTGTTTAAAAAAAGAAATGGATGAAATATTTAACATAATATCCAACATGGTACATTAAGTTGTCCTGTAACATGGAATCATTTTATGAAATGTCCTGATTGTTTATTATGCATATTTATTTATTTTTGCTTGGCTTCTTTTAATTAGTTTTTGTTGACTATTTTTTGTATGTATGCTAATAAATAAAAGTACAGTACTCGAGTAAATGCACTTAGGCACTTTCCACCACTGATGCAATGCCCTTGTGTGGATCGTGTGTGTGTGTGTGTGTGTGTGTGTGTGGGGCTGACCTCCCAGGGCACTCGTCCGTGGTACCAGGCGTGGCTCTTCAGGTTGCTGCCGCTCAGCTTCAGCTCCTCCTCCAGCTGCTTCCTCAGTTTCTCCGTCGGCGGTTCGAGCCAGAACTTGTCTTTGGAGAACTTAAAGGGCGTGACGGGCGCACGATCACACGCCAGAACCCGAAGAAACAAACGCAAACAACACAATAACGTCAGTTTCCAGCTTTGGGTTCAAACAGAGACGTTCTGCTGCTTCTCTCTCTTTCCCCCGCCGTCAAAACATGGCAAACAAAGCTCTCTTTTCTTTACAAGAAAAAACTGCTTTAACCCTTTGAAACTTAAGCAGAGAGCGCTGATTTTGGTCAGACAGAGAAGAAGGCAACAAGCAACTTAACAAGACATGCCCAAAAAGTTAGCAAAAAGTCGACGACAAAGTTATAATAAAAATGAAAAACACAAAAATATTAAAAAACACTAAAAATACACGCACAAAATATTAAAAATATTAAGTATTGTTATTGGGATTGTTCCCAGCTTTATGGATAATTTTTTCATAATTCTTCCCATTTTTAGGATTTTTTTTTTTTTTTGACACCTTTTACTAATTTTTGGGAATTTTTTGGGACATTTCCTTTCAACTTGCTTTTACTTTCCCTAAATTTCTGAAAGAAGTCAATTTGTTTAGGTTTCAGAGGGTCAAACAGCTTGTGAGAGGTTGTGAGAGACCATCCAGGTTTCGAAGGGTTAAATCTTGGTCCTCTGAGTGAACGAGCACTGCGGGCAAATCTGCTCAGCCTTTTTCAGCTCTGTTTTTGTGTGTGAATGTGTGTAACGGAGGGCCGGGGGGGTGAGGAGGGACAGCTCTGGCATTCCCACACTGGCATCCACACTGGCGACACCAGGGGCCCGAGAGCCAGACCCAAAGCTGGAGTCTTGGCCTCGTCGTCTAGGCAACGTCATTGTGCGATGGGGGTCATCACTCAGTGGCGCTTTGTCTGACGCGTCTTTATACAAACACCAAAAAGAAAAAAAACAAAAAACGTTGATACTGTATATCAAGAGTTCACACTGACGACGGACTGGGAATGCTTTTGTTTGGACACACACACACCACACACACACACACACACACACACACACACACACACACACACACACACACACACACACACACACACACACACTAGTTACTGTTATTACACTGTTTTATCGGTGACATGTTTTTCTTCTCCCGGACACCTCCCACCCCTCGCTTTCTGACAGAATGGTTTGTTCCACTGGGCTGTGAATCAAGGGCTGGGCACCCGGCCAGGACCACTTCAAAACAACATACGTGTGTGTGTGTGTGTGTGTGTTTCAAGGAGGTGGGGAGGGGGGCTGGAAGCCCCTAATGAATAGCTTTAATTTCATTAGCATTATCATTCATTGCCAGCTTGTCCCTTTCAGGCGAGTGTGTTTGTCAAGTATCCAATTATAAGTCAATGAACTGGAAATTCTCTCGCTCTCTGTGTCTACTTCCACCTTTTCCAGGCAGAGCCGTCGGCCGAATCAAGGCCGCAGCGGTTGCCAATGGCAACCGCACCAGCTTCAAAGTATTTCCCCGCAGAGGACGGCATTCCCAGAGTCCTCTCTGTCACCCCTCCTGATTGAATTAGAGCGTGTGAGGCATCCGAGACCTCAGCCCCGGATGTTTTTAGAAATGGCTCCAGTTTTAAATAATAAATAAAGTTTGAAAAATAAAAAAAAAGCCCTACAGGTTGTTCTTTATCAGAGGAGGCAGAGGCCTTTTCTGTTTTTTATTTTTTTATTTTTTACCTCCCCAATATATTTCCTTTGAGCCTCCCTGAGTGACTCAAAAATACATGAAATGTTTGTCCCACATGATGCATTCAAGAATTGCAGAAAATCTGATACTTCAACAATAATTTCCATTTTTAGCGGTTTCTTGCTATTATATATGGTGTAATTTTGGCCAATTTTATTTTTTGCAGGCCTACACAGGTTTGGAAGGCATGTTTAAAAAAAAAAAAAAAAAAAAAAAAATCACAAAGAAAAAAAATCTGCAGAAATCTCTAATGGCAAAAAATGAATTCCTTTTTAAAAAAAATCTGATTTTTTTTTTAAAGAAAAAGAAATCACCGATTGTTTTAAAGGAAGAAAAAAAGCCAACAATTTAAAAGCAAAATAAAATCACCAAAACATTTCAAGAAAAAAAAAAAAATTTGAAAAGAAAACAATTGCAAAAACTTCCAAATTGTTTCATGAAAGCATTTGTAAGTTTGTACTATTTACTAAAAACTACTAATATTTTTTAACATTTAGAAAAAGTTATTGAGGGGTTAAAAAGGTGCCACAGAGAACAGGGAGTGTTGTCTGACAGGAGGAAGAGAGAAAAGCAGCATCACTGCAGGGAGGAAGCACCTTTAGCGAGATAAAGAGTGATGCATGATAGATTTTAGATTTGGAGTGATGAAGAGGAAGCTCACCTTCACATATTCTCCGCTGCTGTCTGTCAACTCCTGCCGACTGCAAAACAACACAAACAACATAAAGAGTGATTGTTGCCTCTGCAGCTCGTCAATCATCAGGGCTTTTCTGGTCAACAGATGTTTAATACCTTAATTTTATTCACAGCACTGTCATTTGGTACGAAATATGATGAAAATTGTCATTTATTGAGAATTTTCTGCATTTAAAAAAGAATTTAAATTAGAAGTGTATCAATTTAACAATGTATCTGCTTTGTTTTTAGTGTTAGATAATATGTATTTATTTTAAATAATAATGATGATGATGGTAAAAAAAATAATGATGATGATATTAAAAAATAATGATGATGATGATATTAAAAATAATGACGATGATAATAATAATAATAATAATGCTGATGATGATAAAAATAATACTGAATGATGATGATGAAAATAAAAAAATGATGATGATGACAATAAAAAATGATGATGATAATAAAAAATAATGATGATGATGATGAAAATAAAAAAATAATGATGATGATAATAAAAAAATAATGATGATGATGAAAATAAAAAAATAATGATGATGATAATAAAAAATAATGATGATGATGATGAAAATAAAAAAATAATGATGATGATAATAAAAAATAATGATGATGATGATAAAAATTATGATAATGAAAATAAAAAATGTTTATGATTATAAAAATGAAATAAAAATAATGATGATAAAAAAATATGATAATAAAAAAAATAATAATGATAAAAAAATAGATAATAATAATAATAAATAATAAAAATAATGATGATGATGTCTATATATATGCACATGTACATACATGTACATACATATATACACATGTATGTATGTATGTATGCATTATAAGAAACAGGCAAATGAAATCTCCACATTCCACCCAGTTATTTTGTAAATGCATATCAGTTCCAAATATTGATTATCGTTCTCGTTAACTAATTATTGGTAAAAAAAATATCGGCTGCTGTTAAATTGAAAAATTACTCGAATCTTATAAAACAAAAAACACCTGGGAAACTGCATAGAAGAGTCTGAAGCTTTGGAAGGCGATTCTCTGTCTGTGCTGTAGCTTCGTTTCTTTTTCGTTGTGTTTAAAATGTTTAAACTCTGCGGTGCTCTTCCCCGCGTATATGTGACGGTGACAGGTTCACCTGCACTTGACCTTGACCTTCCTGTGCAGTTTGATCGGCATCAAACGCATCGCTGCAACGACAGCCTTCCCTGCTTTCTGCACAGCCTTTAGACTAAAGCCAGATTTTTAGAAAAACAGACCTCTGACTTTCCCTCACCAGATTTTAATCAGTTCACAAGATTGAGAGGGATGCAAGCTCACAGTGACCTTGACCTATGACCACAAGAATCTGGAAAATTCAACAATCCAATCAATCCAATCCACAATCCAAGTCCAAGTGAACATTTATACCAAATTTTAAAAAATCCCTGAGTAATACTTTTCACAAGAATAAGACACATGCATCATTCATAGTGACCTTGACCTATGACCTATGACCAAAAGACAATTCAATGATGTGTCCAAGTAAATATTTGCACCAAACTTGGGAAAATTGCCTCAAGGCATTAAGATATCGCATTCATGAGAATGAGACGGTTTGAAAGCTCACAGTGACCTTGACCTATGACTACAATCATCTGGAAAATTCATCAATGAGTCAAAGTGAACATTTGTATCAAATATTTTTTTAAAATCCACAAGTCCTTGAGAAATTGTGTTCACAAGAATAAGACGCATGCCAGTTCACAGTGACCTTGACCTATGACCTCTGACCAAAAGAATCTAAACAATTCATTGATTTGTCCAAGTAAATATTTGCACCAAACTTGGAAAAATTACCTCATTTGTAAAGATATTGCTTTCATGAGAATGAGACAGTTGCAAGCTCACGGTGACCTTGACCTATGGCCACATGAATCTGGAAAATTAATCAATTTGTATCAATTTAAAAAAAAAAAAAATCTACAAGTCCTTGAGAAATTGTGTTCACAAGAATAAGATGCATGCCACTTCACAGTGACCTTGACCTATGACCGCTGACCACAATTCATTGATATGTCCAAGTAAATATTTCCACCAAACTTGGGGAAATTACCTCAAGGCATTGAGATATCGCCTTCATGAGAATGAGACCGTTGCAAGTTCACAGTGACCTTGACCTTTGACCTATGACCACCAAAATCTATAGATATTGTATTTGTATTAAGATTCAGTACTTGTTGAAGTATTAGTGTGTTTAGGGCAGAACAGGGTGTTTTTCAGTCTGTCTGTCCTGTTGCACAACTCTCTGACAGCAGCAGTGTGTTAAAGCGACACCACCCAGCAACAGCGTCTCACACAACAAACTCCTGAGGGGAGGACCGGGAATATTTCTGCTGCTGTGTGAAACCTCATATCTGCAAACAGTCTGATCATCAGACCTGAAGCAGAGGAAGCCTCTTTTCTCCCCCGACGTGCATCCACTGATCACAGCAGCTGGCTCCTCGGCAGGTCTGACGGCTCAGGGAGCCCCAAAACTCAGCTGCGCTCACCGAGGAGCACAAACACTCTGGACTGATGTCAGAAAAAGAGGAAAAACAAAGTGCAGTTGCGTGGTTTCCCTCTGACAGCAGTGATGTGTCGTGTCAGTGAAACTGCATGTTGGCAATGAGGAACTTTTTTTTTTTTGTCAGGGGGGTCAGTCTGTTCTTCCTCAACATGCTGCATATTTCCATGAGTAACGTCAGGGGAGGTGACCTTTTGTTCCCAAACACAAACTATGACAGCACACACACACACACACACACACACACACACACACACACACACACACACACACACACACAAACACACACACACACAAGTGAAACATGCTGCATGAGAAACTCCCTGACTGTCAAAAGCTTCACTCAGAGGCCTCGTGTGCAAACTTTCCAAAAAATTTCCTGAGTTGAAAATGTAGTGTTTTAAACTGTATCTTTTTAAATTATTGTATTATTGTTTTATGTTTTTTTTATGTTTTTATACGCATATTTATTTATTTGATCTATTTAATCATTTATTTATTTAGCTATCTTTTTGTTTATTTTATTTTTTGTCTTTTTACTGTTGTTTTAATTATTGTTTTATATATTTCTTAGTTGAAGTAAACAATTAAAATTTATTATTCAAAATACATATTTTCATTTAATATGTTTTTTTAACCTAATGACATATATATTATTGTAAATTGTTAACTGAATAAATAAAGTGACCTAGAAATAATTTGTTTATTTATTTATTTATTTACTTCCTCATTTATCTAATTATTTATTTATCTTTTATTCATTCTATTTTTTTGTCTATTTTAACCTTGTTTCAATTATTGTAAATATTTATTATTCAAAATACATATTTTCATTTAATATGTTTTTTTTTTAACATAACAGTATTTTTAAATATTGTAAATTGTTATTTCCAGGTCACTGGACATTTATTTATTTATTTTTTTGTCTTTTTACCATTTCTTTAATCTGCTACTACAAAATGAAAAAACGTATTACCAATACAAAATAAACTTGCTTCAAAAATGTTGTGAAATTGTAAAAAATGGCCAGCTGCATGAGTTTAACAGCTACCAGTCGTCCCTTTGTCAACAAGCTTCTAGGACAAGTCATTCACCTCAAAACGTGGTTTTGTTTTCATGTATCTCTGACAGATTTATTCCTCCTGATCCTCTGAAGTACAGCTGCAGATATCAGTGAACCTCCCTGCCGTTAAATAACGAGTGTTTTTCTGTCGTGGTCACAAGCTGCTCTGTGAGCCCAGCGAGGGGGAACTCCCTCCGCCCGGGGGCCACGCTCCCCAAACCAGCATCAAATTTTACAGCACTTCCTGCTCCTTCAGCCAGCAACTCTTACACCACCACATAACATCTAAACACACACACACACACACACACACACACACACACACACACACAGACACAGAGACACACACACACACACACACACACACACACACACACACACACACACAGACACTCGCTGTGGTTCAAAGCGCCCATCATAACCCAAAACAAATGTGTCGGCGGCTGCTGAGGTTTATTACAGAGAGCTGAACACAAAGTGGAGGAAAGACACACAGTCGGAGGCATTTTAAAAGAAGGTCACAGTTAGCCTCAATAACTTCTTCTGCTCCGACTGATTCATAAAGTGACAAATAGAAGAAGTGCGATCAGGTCTGGAAACCACCAGCTCAGATGCTCCGAAACTGGTCAGCTGGTCAGCGACAAACAAAAGTTCCTTATTACATTTGGGGTCCACCGATATTTTTTTTTGAACCGATACCGACTGTTGGCAGTTTATGAGGCCGATAACTGATATTTGGTGCCGATATTTTACTAACAAACTCCAACACAAAACTTTGTCTAAATGCCTTTTGCAAATGCTTTTAAATGAATTAATTTTGTTTTTATCTGCAGCAGTCCTTCAGGGAACCAGGAGGAATAAATCTGTCTGAGATGCATGAAATGTATTCATTTATTTATCTATCTTTTTATTCATTAATTTTTAAACAATTAATATTTATTTTTCAAAATACAGATTTTCATTTAATATGTGTTTTTTAACCTAATGATATATTTAATATTGTAAATATTGTTAAGTTATTTCTAGGTCACTTTATTTATTTATTTATTTATTTATTGATCTATTTATTTATTTATTTATCTATCTATCTATCTTTTCATTTATTTTATTTTTGTCTTTTAAACCTAATTTATATTATTGTTTTATGTCTTCATTAGTGAAAGTAAACAATTAACATTATCATTCAAAATACATATTTTCATTTAATATGTGTTTTTTTTTTTTTTACCTAATGACATTTTTAATATAGTAAATTGTTTCTAGGTCACTTTATTTATTTATTATATTTTATTGTATTTTATTTATGAAACAGGCTGCTGCATCTGCCAAAAAAAACCCTCTTATCACTATTCTGACTGAAGCGCAGCTCAAATTCCTCCTCTTATGTAACATACAGTCCGGTCCAGTTTCAGCCTGCACCCCTCCATATAACACGCGCGCGCGCGAGCACACACACACACACACACACACACACACACACACACACACACACACACAGCCTGCAGACCCACTGACTGTTGTGGCGCCAACTGTTGTTTACTACTCAGAA
The DNA here is from genome assembly GCF_008729295.1 of Plectropomus leopardus. Lineage (NCBI taxonomy): Eukaryota > Metazoa > Chordata > Actinopteri > Perciformes > Serranidae > Plectropomus > Plectropomus leopardus. The sequence continues at coordinate 35,551,152 of NC_056468.1, read as the reverse complement.
GCCTTTCATGTTTGTTTGTTTTTTGGCATCAAATCCAAAAAACGCAGGAGGAAAATGATTCCAGTTCAAATATTTAGAAACTTACAGAAAACTCCCGGATCACTTTAACACATCGCATTCGTCCTCTAACAGATCAACACCGCCGACTTTATATGAATAAAAATTGATGTAGTCATTAGTATAACTTCTCTCACCTCCGCTCCGCCTCCCCGCGGCGGGCTGACGCGCACTGAACGTCCCCGACTTCACACATGTTCTCCCGGACAGTCCGAGCCGCTCTGCCGCGCGCTGAGAGCCAGCTGACGGACTGAGGCTGAGCGGCAGGCAGGGAGCTTACTGCGCATGTCCGCTACTGCAACTAACCAGCAGTATTTCACAGTTTTTTGAGATGGTGATCCCTGTCATCAGGCATCATCAGGGTTTAAAAATTAGTGATGTTAGAATTTTAGAGAGGCCTAAAATGTGTGACTGTGGCAGAAAATATTCATTTTATTTGACAAAAAATGATAATCCTGCAGACGTGTGTGTGTGTGTGTGTGTGTGTGTGTGTGTAAGGGGGCGATTGTTATTTACAGGTTGCCTTAATGGGTTAAACACACTCAGCTGTATGTGGTTTTATTTTGAAGCGAGAGACGTTGGAGGGTAACATGAGTTTGTCTTTAAGACTTTATGCTATGACAAAGACTTTTCATGTTTTTTTATTTAAAAGCTTAAAAACCGTTTTTAGGGACGAGAGGACAACAAACTACACAGAGACACTTTTAATGTCCTTTACTAAAGACAAAGACACTTAAAACTAACACCACACACAGCTGAGTATGTATAACCCATCGAGGCAACCTGCAAATAACAACCGCCCCTCACCGACCCCCTCACACACACACACACACACACACACACACACACACACACACACACATCTGCAGGCTTATGAGCAGCCTAGTTTAAAGTAGCTACAGTGGTCCAAACTGATGTTAAAATGCATCATTTTTTGTCAAATATGTGAACATTTTCTGCCACAAGGCAAAATTTTAGCCCCCCCTTACAAATTCGGGACCTCACTAATTTTTAAAGCCTAGTTACGTCTTAATGAAATAAGACTTCAAACTAAACAAGAATTAACAGGATTTTTTTTCAGAGCTGCTTTTAAGCGTCAATACTTTGAACTGAAGTGTGTAAAGCAGGTTTAAAAAAAAAAAACATAACAAACCACAGACTAATTTTGGAAGCATCTTTCTGAAAGTGTAATGAGTCCACTTTCTCACCTTTCGAAACGCCCCTCTTCCTGCCAGCCGCTCGCAGTCTTTGTGGTTTCCTGTGACCTTGTGACACATCGCTGCCTCTCTGTTTGGTCGCCCACGTGGCTGGGAGCCGCTTCAGTGATCGGGTCCATCGGCACATACACATCCTGCGCCGAGGCCGCTTTGGGGATGTTAGTTGGCATGTTTGAGGTTTCTAAAGCGTCCCCGCTCCTTAACGAGGACCCCTGGTTCTTAATGGGGTCCGCTGGAGGGTCTCTGGAGTGAGAGGTCAAAGGTGACGCCCGGCTGGGTGTCGGGGTGGCGGGCAGCGGCCGGGCGAGGACATGCTGCTCCAGGCTGGTCAAACTGAGGCTGGACATGGCGCTGAGCAGAGGGGAGTCTCGGACATGCTCCCCCGCCTTCCACTGGCTCTGCCCTCCACTCTCCTCCTCCTCCTCCTCTTTCTTCTTCTTCTTCTTCTTCAGCCCCGTGCTGCTCTTCTGCCTCTGGCTGCGCGGCACCGTGCCCACGTGTGTGTACATCTCAGTGGAGCGGGCGTAGCTGGGGCTGTGCAGACAGTCCGCCATGTCATCCACCACTTGTTCCTCCGCGGCCGATTTGGCACCGTCGAGGCTGCCATCGTGCTGCGGGACCGCCTTAATGTTGGCGTCCTTCTCCGACGGGCGGCGGATGGAGATGTTAGTGAGGCTCCCGAACCATTTGAAACCTGGAGAGCAGGAGGAAGTTAACGAAGGTTGACGGAAACTCATCATGTTTTTAGAGTTAGTCTCATTTAATGAAAGCGTGAAAACAGATATTAATTTTTTCACAAATAACAAATCGAGTGATGGAAGGATGGCGGACGTTGGTGTTCCCTCATCCAAAAAAAAAAAAAAAATACAGAATTTTTCCATTGGATTTTGGATTAATACAGAAAATAAACTCTGTGGCAAAAGTTTATGATGCCTAACCCTTTTGGACCAAAAATGAAGCCACAAGCAGCTTAACAAGAAATGGCCCAAAATAAGCCAGAAACTATTAAAAACAACAAAAATGAAACCAGATAAAAAAATAAGCAAAATAACAGAAAAAAAGGCGCTTCAAAAAAACAAAAAAAGAGGGGTTTTTTTGTGTTGTTGTCTTTTATATAATTTTAAATAACTGTTTTATCTTTGTCTACACTTCTGCTATTTCTAATGATCTTCTTTGAAATTTTTAAAATCATTTTGTAATAGATTTAATCTTTTATATTTTTTCTTTGATTACAAACCTCTATCTTTTATGATATTTTTATATTTTATTGCTCCATAAATCACTTTGAATTGCCCTCATATATGAAATGTGCTAAACAAATAAAGCTGTGTTGCCTACCTCACCTTCATCTGGACCCAGTTTTGTCCTTGTACTGCTGAATCTGCCCTCTGTGGGTCACTGAGGATTATTTAAAGTCATGATCTAAAACTTCTTTATGGTTTTTTTTTAGAAAAATGAATTGACATTTCCTCACTTCCTGTGATCTGTCTGTGTATCCGGCTGCTCTGCAGGTCTGAATGTTGACACACTCTGATGAGAGATTCTGAACGATGAAGTGCAGGAACTGACTGACTGCTGTTTCAAAAGATGACGCTCAGAAAGACAGGAAAGTACAGCGCGTTAACCTTGGTGTCCATTATTACACCCACCTGCTTATTCCTGCTCAGGGTCGAGGTCTGGTCTCCCTCTCTGACAGACGTACATTAAACAGACCATTATATAATAAGAGACCTTAAGTCACCAGTGAGACCAGCAGCTGCAAACATTTAATTTTCACGTTGTCCTCTGAAACACAGAAAATGTTTTCTTTGCCTCGGAGTCATCTGAGGAATGTTGTTGTACCCTCATCTGCTGAAACTCTCATCGTTTCTATTCTGAACTGCAGCCCCTCCCCCGAGATCTCAGCAGTGTTTGATTATGTTTCTGCCCCGGGGACCTATTCGACTCTAAAAACACTGACGGATATTTGTTTCCTCAGCTAAATATAGACTGACGGTTTTGAGAACGGGACAGAGGGGAGATGATGGAGGTGCAGATGCAAAATGCAAAAGTTGCTTTTTTTAAATTCCAAGAGTTATGGAGTCCTGATGACTTCCACAAAATGTTTTCATCTTACAGAGAAAGTACAGAGATCAGACCAAATGCAAAGCAAATTTTTTTGCACGGCACGATTACACACAGTTAAAGCAAAGACGCAAATAGACTGGAATGCAAGTCAAGCGCCACATAAAGACGTGAATTCACATGAAAATTAGTGTCATCAAAGCCTGTTAGGGGCAAGACCATGTCACTCTTCAAACTTGTTTTGTTTTGTTTTTTAAGTTTTAAAATGTAGCATGCTAACTGTTAACCCTTTGAAACCCAATCCAAACTGGCCTAATTTCTTTGCATAAACAGCGGAAGAAGGCAATGAGCAACTCAAGAGGGAATGGCTTCGAAATTAGGAGGAAATTGATTTGAAAAAGCATAAGAAGTTCACCTGAGAGTTAGCAAAAAAAAAATTAAAAAATTAAATAATTTTATTAGATAAATAATAATTCAATAAAATTAATCTAATTATTAATATAATTCACAGTACCTACCTTTTTGAAAATAGTTTTCTAAATCTAATAATTTCTTATAGTTTGCGGGACATTTCTTGCCAAGTCACTTATTGACCTTTTCTCCTATATCTTTGGAAGAAATCAAACCAGTTTGTTTAGAGTTCAGACGGTTAAGATGCTGCTTTCATGCTGCCTAATGGTAAAATGCTATAAAAACAATGTTTACGGTGTAAAAAGCAGCATTAGAAGCAATACTTCCATCAGACCTCGAGGAAACTTCTTTTATTTTTTGTAATTTTGTCTTAATCGTGTGGTTTACCAAATATGCACACTCTATATTCCCCTCTGGCGTCAGTTTTGGATGCTCAGAGACGACATGTGAGTTTACGTTACATGCCGGTTTGTTCTCATACCGAAGTTGTCAAACACTGCTGCTTTTGCAGTGATTTTGGTGTGAGATCCAGACGCCAAAAGCTAATTTTCACGGCAGTATGATACGCCACTAGACATCATCAGCTGAGAGCAGACAGAACCGTTCGCGGTTTTTACTGCGCGTCTCTGGAGGCCAGACAGCACCTGCCATAGCTGCATGATATGCAGACAGGCAGAATCAGTTGAGAACGCAGCTGCAAGAAATCTGTCATGTCTGCACAATATGCTGCTGAACGGCATGAAAAGCTGCCAGTAACAATGTCAAACAGGGACAGGAAGGAGGGAGGGATCCAGCAAACCCCGGCTCACATGCAGGAGTCCGGTGTTTGTTTCCCGTCTGAATGTGATGTCCTTTTTTCTACACTTTACGACGTACCTGCTTCTCCTAATCCTAACCATCCGTGCCAGCATGTGCGCATGTTGACGTCCTGACATTGGTTGCCATGTGCTTTTGTTACATGCAGCGTAATCCCACAGTTTGCATTTTGTTGACATCACTGAAAAATGTCAAACAGCAGGTGCAGAGGAATACCTAAAGAGTAATATGTAGACGCAGAAGTCCACTTCAAGGCGGCAACATGTGATGACTCAGGATGAGAAAGTGTTGGGCTCACACAGACGCTAAAAACATGCAGTGTGCGTCAGAATCAGAATGAAAACGGACTCTCTGGATCTGTCTACGCACTGGACTCATACATTAACCTGATATCTGACTCACAAAAAGACAACTTAGAGTAAAATTTCCCAAAATGCTGATGTGTTACTGTAATTGCTACATACATGTAAAGAAAATACAGTGTCAAGAGTTTTTGTCAGAGATTTTTTTGGCTGTAACAAGTGGGAGGTGACCTCCACCCATCGATCGTTGTGATTCAGAGACAGTGAGTCACTTTTTAAGGACACTGTAAAAGTAAAAGCATCAACCTGTCTATGAAATTAAAACTTTTACAGATTAAAGATGCTTTGACGTCCTGTAAAGACTAGCGGCACAGTGAATTTGTTTACTGTCCTAAAGTTTCTAACCAGACTGAATGACCGTCCTTCAGAGGCATGATGGGTAAAATTCGGCTTTAAATAGTGAGCGAGTGTGGGGTCAAGCAGCAGCAGAAGAGCAGCACAGTGAGCTGTTGTCCCGTCCGCAGACACTCGCTGTCTTTTCTTAAACTCTGCACTCGGCCGGGCCGCTGACCATTCACCCCGCACAAAGACACGTCTGTGCGTCATTTACAATGCACCAACTAACTGTTTATGTGTGGAACAAAGAGCCAACAACCACACGCACACACACACGTACACACACACACACACAGTGAGACAAGTGTCAATAGATCACTGTCTTTTATGGCATTACACAAATAAACTTGCATCAGCCTCTTTACACCCTGACTCATCATGTAACATTATCTCTGTCTGAACAAGGATTTATTTTCCAGAAGGTGGAAAATAACAGAGTACATCTACTCCAGAGAACTCTACTCAAGTACAGTTTTAAGTTTAAGGTGCTATTCTTAAATATTTACATTTCTTAATACTGTACTTTTTGCTGAACTTCACTGACATTTGGACTAAATAGTTACTTTTCAGATTTAAACTGCAAATGTATAAAGTTATTATTATTATTATTATTTTATTATTATTATTATTATTATTATTATTATTATTATTATTATTAAATAATCTGTATCTGTTTAAACAACTAAATTATCTGTATTTGTATGTTACAATGAAGAGGGTCCCGAAACTAAAGCCACATTTCCATTAAAACTCTTTTTTTCAAACTTTTCTTTTCTTTCTTTCTTTTCTTTCTTTCTTTCTTTCTTTCTTTCTTTCTTTCTTTCTTTCTTTTTTTCTTTCTTTCTTTCTTTGTTAAATATTGGAGTTTAACCTGTTTGGGCCTCAAACCTGAAACCTTGTGAAGAGTTCAGAGAGGAAATGCGTCTTTTCTGAGGAACTGCTAACAACTCATGGACATCTGAATAAGCCAAAAACTAAAGACGGTTTTTGTTTGAGATCACAAAATTCTCCCAACATTAAAACTGTTTAGCTTAGGAGTAAAACTATAAAAGTTATATAAAATTGAAATACTTTTTATACTTTGAGTACATTTTGCAGATAAATTTTTTTACTTTAGTAGGAATTTGAATGTGGAATTTGAAATGTTAAAATATAATATTATAATAATATTAATACCTTTTCTGAAATAAAAAAATTCATTTACCCTCTAGTATTTGCACCATAAAATACATATAATATATAGGACTTAAAATGTTCTTTTCAGGCTATGAGAACTTCGTATCTTTGTAAATTATTTTAAAATGTCTAATATTTTCTAATGAGGGATATAAACCCCTTAAGTACTCCAATATTGGGTGCAAAAATAATTTTAAAAATATGTATATATTAATAATTATGTATGATACAATATAATACCCACAATAATGATGTTTCTTTGATGATATTTTTGGGAAATTAACCCCCGTCAAATATCCAAGCATTGCAACAAAAAAACAAAACATTTCAAAGTAAAATGTAACTTACTGAGTTTCGTTTGTTCATTGTTCAGACGTTGACTTCCTGATATCTTCGCTCATATAAAACGGCCATAAAAACAGTTAGTGCGGCTTGTTGTGTTGCAGCGTCGTGATAATGAGCCGCGTGCTCTTAACCAACCGAGTGGCTCTGCTTCCTGTCCTCGACACAGCGGAAGCAGTTTGGAGTTGGTTTGATGCAATCAGGTGACAAGTCACTTTCTGACTTCACACTGAAAGTGTGTCAGTCAGTCACTGTGGATGTTTTTCCACAGAGTTTTGACAGGAAGCGGCTTCAAGTTTCCACTCGAAGACAAAAAAAAAAGTCATTTTTCATAATAATTGAATTTTTCAACTTTCTCTAAGAGACCAAAACAAAAAAAATATACTCAAGTTAAGTGTCCACACATGGAAATCAATGCTTTGACATTATCGGGTTGTTCATGATCATCAGTTGAACTCCCCTCAAAGCGAGCACACCCTGACAACGCCACTTTTGTGGAGGAAATATTAATTTCCTTAAGTAATTTTTGTTGGAAAAGCAGCGAAACTGAAATATATACAGTCCAAAAATAAAATGTCATTCTAAAATGTACTTTAAACTTATTTTTGCAAAAACTTAGCAAATTCAGATTCTACTTTTAATGTGCAACGAGTTCATAAGGTATCATTATTACACTGTCTGTCAAGTTTGTTCAGAATGTTATTTTCCAAATTTATCTTGATGACACAAGACTTTTCTAAATAATAAAATGATTTGTTGTCATTGAGTGGTTTGGGAAATTTCCCCAACTTGAAGAGCATCATGTAATCCTGAAGCTGATCTGAGGGCAGGAAGTAAGAGGTTTTAAAACGACAGCAACAACATGAAACACTGATACTATCGAGGCGAGGGAAGTTTTAATGAAGCAACAAGTCGGTTCAAATTGCTTTACATAAAACATTAAATGCATCAGGATAATTTGCAAAAGAAACACATTTTCTTTCCTTTTCTCCCGCTCTTTGAGGCTAAGACATGAATGCACTCAGAGCTTGTATTGGAGTGTTTCCTGTAGATATGATCGTGTAAATTTGTGTGTCGTCTGCATAACGTATCGTTTTCCAGTGTAAATGTGATCGGTGTGAGGATGTGGTCACAGTCACTCAGCTACAACACCAAAATATCATTTATTAAGATATCAGTAACGTAACTATCTGACAGCAACTGTTTACCTCTTGTGCTTGTTAACATTTAAATTTATTTCTTGCTTGAAATGCAGATTTATTTATTTTGATTTTTTTTTCATGTAGCTATGACATGCAGCATATCTATAATCTTGGTTTTTCCATTTATTCTCTCCAATCAATCAATAAAAAAAATCTGCCCTACTTATTGGAGCTATTTCACTTCCTCTCTCAGTTGTCAATCTTTGGGTGGAGTTCAACTTCTCCCTCAGCTGACTCTTTTCTATCACAGAGTCCACCACTGACTGAACATTAAGGGAAAAAATCCCATTTTTTTCTTTAAGTCAGTGTATGCAATGAAGAATCCTGTCTGTGAAGATCATAAAAATGCTGCTCATTGGAAACCAAAAAAAAATCAATCTGTATGCATCTTTAATAATAAGGTAAAGATTACTCTGGATTTCAACAGAAGAAAGGAAATGCTTTTATTTTGGGACTCTGTAAAAGGAAATTTTACAGAGTTGTTTCAAATTGTTTTATTTGCATCTTTCACAGAGATGTGAAAGATGCAAACAAATGTTTCAGCTTAAAAAAGAGTTATTGTCCATCCCACCTTAAATGTTTAAGTTGACTGAATTTCAGAAACTAAAGAAATTAAGTACAATTGAAGTGAGATCGTAAACTAACTGATTTGAGTGCAGCTGGACTGAGGTCAAGTTGCATAAAGTAACGGATTTAAGTACAACTGAGATAATATTAAGTTAAACTAAAGAAATCGAGTACAACTGAAGAGCAGAATAAATCCAGAGTGGACTCTCCCTCCTTTGTTTTTTTGTTTTTTTAGATTAAATGTGAGCGGGCTCTGCTGCAACACACAGAAAACATGTAAGTGCAGCAGGAGGGCATTCATCAGCCCCGCGGCGCTGTGGGTGGACACGCAGAGCTGTCAACATCTTGCTAAATTTCCTGCCAACATTTCCTGGTGAACAGCAATCCCAAAACCGAGCGAGCAGATTTGTGCCCTCAACTAAATCAAACAAATGTCAACTTTATTTAGCGCGAGAGATGTGAAAGATGCAAACAAGCTCTACAACGAACATAAATAACTATTTTTATCATATCACAGAAGCAAGACTCAAACTGAAACAGAATCAAACTAACAAACCACTGACGTGAACTTCTGTTTTCTCATAACTGGACGACCCTTTCTGGTCTGAGTGTATTCCTCTTTTTTTTTGTAAGTTTTTGTATATGTGTACTTGTTTTTTGTAAAAGGAAAATAGCTGTTTAGACCTGTAAAAGTTAGCGTCCATGCTGCCTTAAATTTTTAAGTTGACTGTATTTTGGAAAACTAAAGAAATAAAGTACAACTGAAGTACAATCAAGTTACTAAAATTTACTGATTGAAGTTCAACTGAACTGAGATCAAGTGATGTAAATTAATTTCTTTATCTTAACTTGATCTCAATCCAGACAAACCTGAATCAGTTAAGTAGAACTGCACTGAGATCGAGTCACACTAAAGAAACTAAATACAACTGAAATGACATGAAGTTACTCAAATTAACTGATTTAACTGAATTAAGATCGTTAGGCCCCTCCCTCTGTCTCGGAGGCTGACCTGGACCTTCCCAGGTTAAAAAAGCTGGGTAAGGTATTAACTCTTTCTCTCCTGTCCTCAGAAACGGGTTTCCACACACGTTTTCTCTGCAAAAATTTCAGTCTACAAAGTAACTTTTTGAAACTATTAAACAAATGTAGTGTGGTTAAAAGTCTAAGATTTCTCTCTACGATGACAGTAAATCAAATTTGTGCATAAGTGCAGAGTTAAAAAAGTGCTTTCTGTTGCTGGAGTTAAAATGTGTCAGCTGGAAGTGACTGACTGTCTGTGTGCAACATGTCCCAGCTGTCGTCCGAACAGAGACGACTCACAGTCACATCAGATGAATGAAGACTGTTTGTACCAAACGAGGCAATTCAATAAGGCAATTCTTGGTCTGCTCCTGCACTAGTTTTGTGTTTCTGTCACGCAGAAAAGTACCAGACAGTACTCACTGTGTTCTCAGGACCTCTTTATGCTCTCGGTCCCAGATGTTTGGACAGAAATTGTCTGCACCCTCAGCCTGGAATTTGTTGCAAAATGGCTTGAAACTCAAGGAGGTGGTGTCGTTAAATGTCTTTAGAGTTGTCTTTAGCCTGCCTGGCTGTACAAATGTCCCCCGGAGGATTCCCTTCTGACTGACAGAAAGTTTTAATGCTTATTTTAGTGCTTGTGAATTGTATTTTGTGTCCTTAAAAAAAGAGATTCTTAATCTCAATGGGACCAACCTGGTTAAATAAATGAATAAATAAGTAATCAGACTTTTTGTGCTTCAGCTTCAAGACCCAACTTTTAATAAGACAATGCAAACACACACCTTTGTTTTAAAAAGCCATGTCGAGACCAGATCTGAGCAGGAGGGTCCAGGGGGGTCCTTCTGCAGGTTTTTCTTTTTCTTTACTTTCCAGATTAGTTTTGGACTGTGATAAGACAAAAAATAGTAGTTGTAGTATTGACTTCAGAATTTTTTACAAATGCTAAAATAATAACTAAAAAAAAAAAGATTTACTAAAGTTGAAAAAAATGTTAAAGTATATATTCATGTTAACAGTTATGTTTTTTCTCTCTTTTTTTAATAAATACACTGACTTTTTTTTTTTTAAGATTCATGGCTGTTTAAAAAAATTAAAGCCTGGGATGTCCAGGTCTAATGACACCGGTTGTCGTGTGAGATCATTTGAATTTCAAGGAGTCACATTAAAAAAGACACAAACATTAAACTGTTAGAGCTCAGTTCTCCTTTAGTGACCCACTTTTCTGGACTCTGAAATGTGTTGTTATAAAGAATAACTCGCTGACGGAGATCAGATGCGTCCTGGATGCTGCTGCTCCGGGTGGAAACACCGGGTGGCAGCAGAGGTCTTACTGACGCAGAGTGAGATAAGAGAGCGAGAGACGAGTTTCAGGCTGGAAGAGTTTTTTCATTGAGTTTTGCATTGTGGTGCGATGCCCTTCTGGTTTTACGAGATCTTTTTAAAGAAATGTAAAGTATGCCTCAGCATTTCATGCACTTCTGTGAAGAAACAGCATAGTTAGTAGAGATTTAAACTTTAATCTGACAGGATAAAAGCGCTGTTAACACCTGAACACAAGCTATATTCAGGAAAAATCTGTGGATAATCTGACTTCTTGTAAAAGCCTCCTGAATAATTAACACTGAAGGATTTTTTTTCTTTTTCCCCTGAAATTATTAATTTGTTTATGTATATCTTTTTTATAGGAAATCCTATGTCAGGGAATGTTTCTCTCTGTGAAAAGGGAAAATAAAAATTTTATGGTATGTTGCTCCATTTGAACAACAGCTGCTCAGCTGTGAAGTGTTTCTGTTTTATTTGCTCAGTCCGCGCACACATACATCCGTTCATACGTTATTTTATTCTCCAAAGGAAATCTGCAGCGACAGAATAACAAACATCAGATTCAAAGCAAAAAGGATGAAGCAGCGATGAAAAGCAGCCGAATGACAGAATGAAAAACAGGAGGCTTTGGAGTCGGATTTGAAGATTTTAGGATTTACAGAGCTGGTAAACAGTCACATCGTGTCTTTTATTGAATCAGAGTGGAGCTGCTGTGTGGCCCCGGCTGCCATTTACATGTGAAAGCAGACGTATAGAACAAGGATGAGTTTGGTCTCTTGTGTGTTTTCTTAATGAGATTAGTGTCTGCTGGAATAAATAACACGTCATTTAATCTGCTCCCGACTCATCACGTCTCATTTGAACTCAGCTTGTGTGGTTTGTTTGTGAGTTTTTGTGGGAGAGAAAGTGGTTTTCTCTGTGGGGATGTGGCTGGTCTCTGATCCTGGATCAGCAGGGACGGGTTCAGGTCAGTCCACCTGCTGCCTCTGCTTTCATTTCAAGCCTTTAACTGGCAGTTAATGTAGACGGAGTCCAGAGAGACGATCAGTTTAAATCTGCAACATCACATTTAACCGGGAGATCAAGGACACCAAACCAAAGAAATGTGATGAAATAAACTGTTTATCAGACATCTCGTGTCTTTTGATCTCTGCAGGCAGTGGAGGAAGACGTCCTCTCTTCTTAAAGCATCCCTAAATCAGAAATACACATTTTTCCTCTTACCTGCAGTCTTCATCAGTCCGGAGAGTTTTAGTTTGAGTTGTCGAGTGTTGGAGATATCGGCCCCTTTCTCTACAATATAATGTGTGACAGAGCTTCAAAGCACAAAAAAATGCATTTCAAAAACTCAGCAATGTCTCTTTCCAGAAATCACGAAAGCAGATGTTTCAGGCTCAAACATGATCTCTTCCTGACGATGAACAATACCGAAAACATAACCACGTGTTAACGCCTGCACCGATGAAACGTGAAAAAGAAATGGAAAGTTTCAGCGTATCCATGGATAGATTACTGATCAGGACTCCCAGGGGCCCAGGGGCCGAAAGTCTCCTAACGGGACCACATGACCCTCTCCTAAAATGTCAAATTAACACATAGCAACCACAAAGAGACTCAAAATGACCACAAAGAGATGCAAAGAAACTAAAAAGAAATACAAAATAACTACAAAAGAAGGCAAACCTACCACAAAGAAACACAAAAGGGCTGAAAAGGGGCACAAAATGACTTCAAAGTGGCGAAAAATGACTACAAAGGGACACAAAATCACTAAAAAGTGGCGCAAAATGATTATAAAGGGACACAAAATGACCACAAGGTTGCACAAAATGACTATGAAGTCGCATTAAATGACTACAAAGAGAAACAATATCACTAAAAAGGGGCACAAAATGATTACATAGTGGCACAAAATGGCTACAAAGGGGCACAGAATAACTACAAAGGGACACAAAATAATTACAAAAATAAAAGAGATGTTGGGGCCCCTTTGCATATCTTTGACCAGGGGCCTGTTGTCTCATAACCTGTGAACATATCTGCAACATAACAACTTGATGTATCCCTGGTTTGCAGAAAGAGACAATATGTAGACGAGAACGCCGCTGATTAAGCGTCGATACTGTATGTGCTGACGTGCATTGAGGACGTGTTCATCACTTTAAAGTTGGTAAAGAAATCCAACTTGTGCAAGGGTAAAGAATATTAATATATTAATATTTTACATTCAGGTGTGCAGAGATTTTCTTCACATTTTAACTATAATAAATAAATAAATTCCATTTTTTATTTATTTATTTATTAACTGCTTGTGGCAGCTGAACTCTCCTGAATAATACAGTTTTTTTCATTTATTTTTATCTATTTATTTATTTATTTTTACTCAAAAAATATACCAAGAATCCAGAGGAGCTAGTATTTATGGATTTATTCAAAAATACCCAAACAGTGCAGCTTACCTCTAGCGGCAGTCTCTGCAGAGTCTCGGTGAAACTTGGACGCGTCCCTGAAAGTGCTCGTCGGTTCCTGGAGGCCTCCCCTGTCCGAACCATCTGCCTGTAGAGAAACATGACGTCTGACATGATGTTGTCAAGGTCTCTTTTACCACAAATAAACAGGAAGAATATGGGGACATCTGGTTGATCAAATTAAAATGTGTCCCTTAACTAACGGCGCCATCTGGCTCGCTGAGCTGTAAACTCGCTAATTTATGTTGTTTTTTTGTTTTTTTTCACTACGCTCAAGTGAATAAATGCTAAATCACTGCACATTAATTAAACACGCTGTCGCTCTCCTGTAGCGGTCGGTTAAAGTGATTCTGAATGAAACGTGGGATCAGATCCATCACGGGGATTATGGAGTGGAAAGACCATTATTCACGGCCTGATTCCATCCTGATCCACTCGCTCCTCTTTATCACCTTTTGTCTCGAACGCTGCGGAAAACTGCAGCTGGAATATTAACCTGAACCGGGAGGAGACGCCGCATCGCTCCCGTCCTTACGGAGACACTCGCTGACACACTGGTTTTATATGTCAAAGTCAATTTGCTCGTCACACAGAGTTCCTCTCCGCCGCTGAAACAGTTGTGTAATGTCTTCTGTGGCTCTGGAGGAGCTTTGTCAGGTCGGACAAAATAACTCCGGTGAGTTTATCAAGGAGCAGAAATCTGTTCCGGTCTGTAATAAAGTGGAGCTGTGGAGTCAGAACGAGTCCAAGAGGAGAGGAAAAGATGCCGGTTTCTTTGTAAACACGGTGTTTTTTTATGCCTCCACGCCGGCGATAACCACGGTCAGAGGCATTATGGTTTCGGGTTGTTCGTACATAATCTTATTCTGGCAATATCTCAAGAATATGTTAAAAAATTAATTTCTTCCAATTTGGCACAAACGCCCATTCTGACTCAACGATAAATATATTGGATTCAATGTCACAGTGATTTTGACCTATGATCACCAAAATCTCATTCTCCACGATATCTCAAGAACACCTTGAAGGAATTTTTTTAGATTTAGCACAAACGTCCATTTGGTGCAACGATGAACTTGGTTTCATAGGTCAAAGGTCAAGGTCACTGTGCACTTTGCATTTGTCTCATTCTCCTAAACACGATATCTCAAAAACACCTTGAGGGATTTTTTTTATATTTGGCACAAACGTCCACTTTGATACAACGATGACCTTGGTTCCATAGGTCAAAGGTAAAGGTCAGTGTAACCTTTCTCATTCTCTTAAATGTGATATTGCAAGAAGGCTGCAAATGTCCTCAAGTTTGGCACAAATGCCCACTTGGACTCAGCATTAAACTAGTAGATATTGATGGTCAAAGGTCAAGGTCACTGTGACACTGCATCTGTCTCATTCTCCTGAACACAATATCTCAGGAACACCTTGAGGGAATTTCTTCAAATTTGGCACAAACATCCACTTAAACTCAGTGATGAACTTGGAAATTTGCTCCATATGTCAAAGGTCAAGGTCACTGTGATGTTGCATCTTTCTTATTCTCTTGAATGTAATATCACAAGAAAGCTCTAAAATATTCTCAAATTTGGCACAGACGTCCACTTGGACTCAAGAATGAACTGAGATTGTTGATGGACTGTAGGTAAAAACTATATTTGTAGCTTATTATCATAATTACATATTTAAGGCACTTTATAAAGCACTTTCCGAGGTCATTTCCTTCTTTAATTTTTTTACTCATTTCAGGCCATTTCTTGCAGTTTTTACTAATTTGTGCTAATTGGGTCATTTCCTCTGCTGTTGTTTATTATTTTCTTCCTGTTTACGAAAGAATTCAAGCCAATTTGCCAACATTTACTTTCTTTTTTTTAATTAAAAATTTTAATTTTCAGGCAGTTATCTTTTATTTTTTACTCTTGCTAATTGGAGGGTCATGTCCTCTGTTGTTTTTCATTGTTTTCTTCCTGTTTTTTAAAACATTTTAGCCAATTTGCTCATGTTTCAAAGGATTAAAATCACCTCACAAATATTTGACTTATTCTCTAAAGAAGGCAGACACTGTAGTTTTTATCAAACATTACTCAAAAAGGAGGAAGAAAGTGCACTTGTTGGGGACTATTTTCAGTGGTGGATTAAAACTCTCTTTTGTTTCCACGCTGATCAAGTCTTATCTGTCTTATTTTCTTCTCTTATTTTAATCAGGTTTATTTTTTAAAGTGGTGCACCCTGTTTCCAAAACTGGGAGTCAAACCCAGATGAGTCAGCGCCGTGACACACGCGCCCTTCAGCGTTAATGAAGGAGCAGAAATCTCATGTGAACAACGACACAGAAATGTCAGCGTAAAGCCCCTGCCCTCCTTTTTTTGTTATCGTGTGCACTGAAATATTGATGAGCCTCCCTTTTTTTCCCGCCATCACTGTCTCAGATATTTGTGTGTGACTGATGAACGCTGTTGTGTTTTTTTCTCCTGTCAAACACTGTTTACTGTTAACAAAAGCTGCAGTGCAGGCCGTGTTTTTAAACCTCACAGGGGGAGAGGAACGGGTGACCATCCTGCCATGTGAACAGTTTGTCACTATTTTCATCTCACTGCGATCTGTGCCCAGTTTCCTCGAGAGCTGTGCTGTATGCCGTCTTTGTTTTTACCTTCTGGAGGCTGAAAGAAACACGTTCTGCTGCTAATTTCATCCTCTCTCGCTGTGTTTCCTCCACATCTCCACGGCTGTGATTTATCGCTGCTCTGAGGCTTTCGGGTAATTCCCAGGTGATGCTACCTGTCTTAACGACCGCCGAAAATAGAAGACTTATCACCCAGAAGTAGGCTGCAGAGGATATGTGTGTCTTCCTTCTCCCTGTTCCCTCAGATGATGTGTTTATCTGCTCCGTGTTTCCTCTGCGGAGCCGATTCACACGTCACTGGAAGGTGTCTCTGCGAGTTTTCAGACAAATGAGGGTTTGTGAGTCAGTGCTGGATTAAGAAAGATTTCTCTGCAGCACATAAGAAAGAGCAAATACTGCAGATCAATCACTCACTGTACGGAGCACAAACCTCTCTTTGGTCAACTATTGTGTTTGTCTTTTTTTTTTTGTTGAAAAGATTATTACTTTCTCACAACCGGCTCTGTAAATCTGTTAACCTCACAGAGGTCCTGTGAAATTCACCTAAATTCACATAAAATGCCTATCCAAAGTTAACCTAAGTAAGTTAAAAGCTTTTTTTGTTCCAAAACAGGAGGTTAAAACAATGTACCAAATTTGTAAATATAAGTGAAAAATGACCAAATAATGGCAAAAAAATGTGAAAAAGTACAAGAACATTATCATAAAATTAGTAAAAGATGGAACATTTTAAAAAGCCAAGAAAATTATTTATTTTTTTTTATATATAGTTCTTAAGAAAGAAATCACAGTAATGTAACAGATTTTTTTTTCCAAAGCTTTATATAAAAAAATCATCATTTTCTGAATCTATATATTTCTTGCAATTTGAGGGACATTTCTTATCAAGTTGCTGTATCCCTTTTACCCGTATATATATATATATTTTTTTTTATGACATCAAACCAATTTGGGTCCAAAGATTGAAAAACTTGTGGAGGGGATCCGAGCAAAGCACAAGAAAAAAGACGTGGATCCAATTTTAATTTTAAGAGTTAATTTAGCAGCTTCGGGCAAGTGCAAATGAGAGAAGACCCAAAAATATGCAGAGAATTATCTCAAGTAGAATATACGCAGCCGGAGGTCCCGTCTGTCTCAGAGATCAGAGGTCCTTGGCCTGAAGACACGGACCTGCACTAAAGACAAAGTCGTGACAATTCAGCCTGAGAGGAAAATAAATGCTTGAATTAAATTTCATGGCAATGCTTCTGAAAATCCTCAATATGTCCTAATACTAGAAATGTCCTAAAATCTTAGAAATGCCCAAGATCCAATAAATATTTTGAAAATCCCAGAAAAATCCCACAGTTAAAGAAAAATCCTAAAATCATAGAAATGTCTTAAAATCCCAGAATTATTATTAAATGATAGAAATGTCTTAAAAATCTCTTGACTCAAAATCAGAAATGTGAAAAAGTCAGTAGGATTCATCCTCTGGGAACCATGAATTTTAATTTAGGAACTGCATTTTGAGGTAATTTGCCAGTTTAGTTTTTATAAAAAATGTGGCATATTTCCCTGTTTCCATTGTAAAGACACCAGATGTTGACTGGAGTATAAAATATTATTTTGTTCTATGAAAATTCGGGTGTTTTAACTTGACGCTCCGGCTAATTCTTTTGTTTTCTGCCCCCTGGTGGTTGAAAGCTCCTCTGAAGGTCGCTCTCCGGCTCCGACAGTAACTCCTTCAGGCAGAAGGAGTCGCTGTCGTGTCCTCCATCCATCAGCTGTGTGTCGTCTCAGCGAACATGCAGCAGATGGATGCGAGCGGCGGCAACACGTATAAATCAGTGCGGATGGACCGATGCCAGCGGCAGCACCGAGGACGTTTAGTGCGCGGCTATTTTTCTGATGCTTCGGGCTCTCTGGCCAGCTCTTAATTATAAATGAGTAAAGTATTGATGATGCTGTAATGATGTATGAAAGCACAACATGTATTGATGTATTGATTGGGTATTTTTAATAAAGCTGATGAACCAAGAAGCTGCAGTGTGTGTGTGTGTGTGTGTGTGTGTGTGTGTTGTGGGTGTGGCAGATTTTGTCTGTCTGTGAGCATAAAGATGTGAACATTATGTTTTTTTGCAAGGACTAGCAGTAGACTCATAAAAATAATATACTTGAGGGGCAAAAAATAAAATTTAAATTTAAAACCTAAAGACATTTTGGAAATTGAGGGCATGTTTAGAAAGTCCGATTCTTTCTAAGTAAAGTGTTTCAAATCAGAGCTTGTTTATTTATTTATTTTTAAAAAGGATTCCCCACACCACCCAACAGAGTCCCAACTAAGACCTTAATGTCCTAAAAACCTAAAAAGAAAAGTCCTCAAATCTTACAAACATCCCGAAATCCTAGAAATGTCCTAAAGTCTTAATCCTAAAATCAGAGAAATGTATAAAATTAGAGAAATGTCGTAAAATCCTATAAACGTCCCAAAATCTTAAGAACGTCCTAAAATCCTAGAAAGGTCCTACAATTCTCAAAATTTCATTAAATCTTAGAAATATCCTTGAGTCTTAAAAATATCCTAAAATCAAAGAAATGTCCTAAAATCATAGAAATGTCCCAAAGTCCTAGAAACTTCCTAAAATCTGAAAAAAGTCCTAAAATACTCAAAAGGTCCTACAATCCAAGAAATTTTGTTAAATCCTACAAATGTCCTAAAGTCTTATAAACGTCCTAAAATATGAGAAATGTCCTAAAATTCTGGAAATGTTTTGAAATCCAAGAAGTGTCCTTAATTCCTGGAAACTTAAAATCCTAGAAATGTCCTAAAATATGAAATAATGACCTGAAATCCTAGAAAGGTCCTATAATCTGAGAAACGTCCCTAAATGCAAGAAATGTCCATAAGTCCTTGAACAATGTATGGGGCTGCTGCGACTGGCCCCTGGCCTCCTATCAGTTTGTAGAAGTGGCCCCTAAGCTAGGTCACCTGAGTGTCCCGGGTCAGGCTTCAGTTTTGGTTTTCGAGGCTCAGTAACATATTAACTCAACAAGAGTCCTCACAAGTATAGAAACACAAATCTGTACAGCCATGTGTGATTATTAGTGTATGTGTGTTTCTGTCCACATTTCTGTGTGTGTGTGTGTGTGTGTGTGTGTGTGTGTGTAATGTAAACATGTGCATCAGCCTGGGTACATGCTTGTGCATTTGTTTGTACCTGTGTGCATGCATGTGTGTGTGTGTGTGTGTGTGTGTGTGAGGCTGCAGATTCCTCTGACCTTGGACGCCCATTAAGCTGCTGGAAACACGTAGCAGCTCATCAAATATTTACGGCTCCATCTAATTCAGGACTTCATGTGGTCTTTCTTCCTCTGGCCTCGGGCTGTTGGCCGCAGGCTGCCAGAGAAAAGAAGAAAACACATCAGCACCCGAGTCAACGCTCGCCAAAAACACATGAAACGCACACCGTTCACACTGCATCCCATAATGAGCTGTTACACGGCAAACTTTTCAGGGTTAATGCAGCTGTACTTTGAGCTTAACAGCAGCCTGTGTTTGAACTGAGGTCTGAAAATGGAAATAGAAATGAGAGAAGTCTGTTTGGGCGAGGAACTAATGATTATTTTTTTATAACTAAGATTAATTTCGCAATTATTCTGTTTTCTTTTAATCTTTAAAATGTCCAAAAATTGTGAAAAACATTAATTTAAAAGTGTCTCCAAGCTCAAAGTGATGTATTTTAATGTTCTTTTGCCCTTTCAAGAGTCCAAAAATGAAGATATTGACTTTATAGATATAAAAAATAAATACTTCTTTTTTAAAAAGAAAAAAACAACAGAAAAGCAGCATATTGATATTGTCATATATGATAGAGAAGCTGGACTCTTTGTCTTTTTTTTTAACCACGCCAGCTGCATGATGGCAATGTCTAAAATATCTCAACAAATATTACACGGCTTGGCACAATTTTAATAACACTGATGTTCCTCTGAGGATGAATCCTCTGACTTTTCAAATATCGCCTTCAACAGATCAACATTTTAATTTGTCCTTTATTTTTGGTGTATCATAATGCCAACACAGCAGGCATTGTGTTTTTGGGGTGTTCGTCCCAATTAAGAGAGAATTTCTTCAAATTTGGCACAAACGTTCCTTTGGACTCAACAATCATTTGACTAGATTATTGTGGTCATATGTCAAAGGTTAAGGTCACTGTGAATTCTTAATTTTTTCTCAAATATGGCAAAAATGTTCACTTGGATTCAAAGATGAACTGATTGGATTTTTGTGGTCATAGGTCAAGGTCACTGTAACCTTACATATGTCTTATTCTTGTAAACACTACATGTCAATAACAGCTTGAGTGATTTTTTTTCAAATTTGGCACAAATGTCCACCTAAACTTGAGAATGAACTGATTAGAATTTGGTCGTCATAGTTCCAAGGTCAAGGTCCCTATGACCTGTTCTGTCTCATTCTTGTGGATGCAATATCTGAAGAACACCTAAAGGGACTTTCGTCAAATTTGGCACAAACATTCACTTGGAGTCAAGGATGAACTGATTAGAATTTTGTGGTCATAGGTCAAGGTCACTGTGACTTTGTGTCCATCTCATTCTTGTAAACGTTATATTTAAAGAACAGCTTGAGTGATTTTTTTTTTTTTTTTCAAATTTGGCACAAACATACACTTAGACTTAAAATTGAACTGATGAGACTTCGAAGAAAGTCCCTAAAGGTGTTCTTGAGAAATCGCTTTCAAAAGAATGAGACGAATGCAAGGTCGCAATGATCTTGACCTTGGATCAAAAGAAAAACAAATCTTAAAAAAAAAAAACAACTCCGTAATTCTTCTAGAGGTCAGAAACTCCATCGAGTACCTTTAACAAGTGATGAAATGTTGTCCGGCTCCAGCGGAAGAATGTAACCTTCACACGGTTTTCGTGTTGAATGTGTTGAACCAAAATCTCTGCCTGCTCAGGAATAATATTTAGTTTAAACTTAATGTAATTAATGAATTTTGCCCCACGCACTTTGTTTTTGTCAAAAGCAGAGTTTGGGGCATAATTTAGTATTCAGGGTCATTTATCAGCTGCTGATTAAACAAGGCCGAATTCCTACTTTGCATTAGAAATTATGACTCTGAACTCTTCCTCTATAGATCCGGGAGGAACTTTGGAACGGACAAATAAATCATGTAAGTATAAAATTAAGTATTGCTGGGATTACAAAGGGGTTGTTTTTGGATGGAGTGGCTAATGGCAGGTTGTTCCTTAAAGAAATGAACAAGAAACTTCCCAAAGTAACACTGAAAGCTGTGGTGTAACTGTGTGTGTGCTGCGGTGTGTTGCAGTGCAGCAGTGTTTCGTGCTCCACCTTCTCCCGATAATTAAAGTGTGAAAACAACATGTGGGTCCACCAAGTGTGTTATTCTTCAATCGGCACGACTCCCACACAGCCAGCCTGCTCCGAGTCAGAGTGCAAATGTGTTCTGACACTGTTTCCATCCAAATATAAAGGTGCTATCATCATCACGAATTCTGCGGGATGACACAGTCGACCCGAGTTTGGGTGATAGAAGCTGCTTCACATGTCGGCAGCTCCGACAGACTGACGCACTGCGAGGGGATTTCAATCTGTGATGTTTTATACCCAAAATAACAGAGGGGATGAAAGAGGAGCGCAATCGAACACTGATGAGTCCAGATTTCTCTCGACGGAGCTCTCGCTGCACGTAAAAGATACAGTTTGTATTTTACTTTTAGAAGTTTTAGCAGCACTTTGGCCCAAACTGAAAATCATCTCAACAGCTGTTGGATGGATGAAAGTCCAGACATCCGTCGTCCCCAGAGGATGAATTTAATTGAGTCGATCCTTCAGAATGAATAAAAATAGATAGAATAGCTCTATTGTCATTGTACACTGTGCAAAATGTGCATGTGCAGTGCCAAAAAATGTTAAAAACTCTCAACACAAACTCACGCACACGTCTAAGATCATGTAAATCTCACAACACTCAGCCGCGCTCACATAAATCAGCCACATTCATAATATATATTAATAAACAAACATCATAAAAGGGGGACTGGGTGGTAAACACGAATTATCAACACTTCGTGCCATTGCAGCATTAGAAGGTAGTTATGAATAAGGACGGCTGAATATTATAAAGATACTGAGGCTGCACCAGGACTTCTATGACTTATCTAAAAAAACATTACCTCTACGTTGGGAACATCACCTTTTGCATCCACATGATACACAGACAGAACTGTTCGCTGCGTTATTATATGCTGCCGATGGCCGGACGGCACCTGCAGCGGCAGCATGATACTCAGACGAGTGTCATCACTTAAGGATGCGGCCAGATGAAACCAGTCGCATCCACACGATTAGTTGGATTTTGTTTCTGGCTAACTGTTCTCATTTCAAAGTCATCAAATACCACAATTTTTGCAGTGCTTTCGGCATAAAATCCCGACATCGAAAGCCATCTTTTGCGTCTGCATGATACGCCACTGGACGTTGTCAGCTGAAAACGCTGCCAGTGTCTTTACTTTAATAACCAGTTGTTGTCAATAACCATTTGTTGGATTTAATTTAGATTCTATTTAGGCATTTCAGTCTGATGCTGTATTCATTTCTTCTGCTTATTGTAGAGCCACACACACACATACACCCACATGCACCAATTTCAAGCTGTTAAAGTTATTTCCAAAAAACTCTCCGTGCCCTGCTCTCTAATTGCAGTCCTGTCCTCAGAGGAGCTATCAAGCCAGCACCCCAGAGATCACATCACTATCACTATTATCAAACGCCACGGGACGGCTGAATGACACCTGCCGCCGCAGCACGATACACCAACTGGCGGCATCAAGTTGAAACACTGCCTGTAATGATGTAATATAAGGAGCACAAAGGTCCCTATAGGGCAGAGGGGTGTTGCATGGATCCAACAAACCCCGGACTTTCATGTGGGAGTTCAGTGTTCCCTTCCCGTCTGAATGTGATGCTTTTTTTTCTACACCTTACCATGTGCTTCCTTTCACTAAATCCTCACCATCTGTGCCAAAGTCTGTGTTTATTGGCGTCCCGACGCTAGTTGCCATTCACTTTTGTCACCTAAACTTCACCACGTGTAGCGTAATCCCACCATGTGTTTGTGTTTACATCACAGGATCGGCATCTGGAACATAAACAGCAGACGCAGAAGGATATCCGGAGAGTAATATGTAGACGTAGTCCACCGCAAAGCGGCAATATGTGACGACTTGAGATGAGAAGGTGTTGGTGGTTATCGGAGGAGCTCCCCATCATTTCCTCCCAGTGAGTTCACAAAACTGTTTGGTCCAAAAAACGCCTACTGATGAAACTTCAAAGACATTGTCACTGGATGTAAAAAATAAATGAAGAAATAAATAAAAAAAACATACTTATATTTAATTTGGGCTCTTGATGAATCATCTAAAATTGGCTTGTTTTATCGTGTCCTTTCAGTGTCAAGCCTCATCAGGAGGGAATAACACATCTGAGCCTCGGTCTGCCCCCCTGTGGATCCAGCCCCGGTGGGACGTGGCCCCTCACTGGCTTCCCACTGGCTAACAATGACGATTATATTTGCTGAAAAACACATCAAAGCTGCGAGTATCACTGACAGAAAACTGAGACAGATTTTCCAAACACAAACCAAAGAAAGATGCTTCTATCAGCTATCTTTATGTAAATTTAATCAGATATTAAAGCTGGATTTTTTTATTTCACACTTTTGTTATATAGGCGTCACGTTCATTTCTTTTTATATGACTGTATAAAACAATGACGTTAAGACTGAGAAAATTTCAATTTGCGCAGCTTAAAAGTGAAAAACACAAAATATGCCCGTATGCAACATTGCACACACTTTTATGTGCACAGCTTTATTTTACACAATTGAAAGTATGTGCAGTAAATCACAGATAATGCCAGCGTAGCTTAAAATCAAGAATTTGAAGAATGCTAAAGACCAGCATGTGTCTTATCATCTAATCTCACACTGAAAGACCACACATACACACACACACACACACACACACACACACACACACACACACACACACACACACAGCGACCACCACCTTGTTGATTTATTTCACTGCTGTGCTCTGCGCTTTCTTTTCCTTTTTTTTTTTTTCCCGTCCTGATCCCTTGATTGTAATTCAGCGGTGGAGGTGAAGGGCAGATGGAGGCGATGAACAGATCTGCTGTGTGGAGAAACAGAGGAAGAGCCTCCCTCAAGTGAAAGCAGTGATTAACAGTTCGGTTGAAGGTGACTCTTACGAAAAAAAAAAAAAAAAAAAAGGAGCCAGGAGAGTGTAAACATTTGAGCAGCAGTGGAAGTGAAAGTGTGACAGAGAGGGAGGTGAGGACGCCGTCGCCTCTGCTGCTGCTAACGTCACGTGTTCTTTATGTGAGCGGGAACGACGACACAAAAGGTACGGCAGAGTTAAAAACTATAACTTTATTTTGCTCCGTCAAGAAAAGTTTGGTTACTTATTTCAACAGTATTTCAGAAAAAAGCCATATTTCGCAAAACTATGATGGAAACGCTTTTTAGTCTTTTCTAGCTCACGTGATGCTGTGTCTATGAGCTTGTCAGCAGGAACTGGCTCCCATGATGCAGCAGGAGCTACAAGAGCTGTTATTGCATCACATAACTCTGAGAAAGTTGAGCGGATCATACGGAAGTTTTGAATCCAAAATTCCTCTGTGAAATCGTGGACTATCAGCTCCCTCCCTCATACGTGGCCGCTCTCACATATAAGGAGCTCGCCTTCCATCATGGCTCCATAACACGCCTACGTGGCCTTGGATTGTAAATAATGATGGCTGGTGTGATGCCGGCAATAGAAATAAAGCTGCTAATGTTTTGGTCATCCATCACCATGCTTCAGGGTTTCCGTAGAAACAACAGACTGCTGAAGGACATGTGATGGCCCGGGCTCACGAGGCTGAACATGAGCGCCACCGAGTGAACTCGTAATAAAAGTCAGCTGAAACTGTGACAGAATTATACCTGCACTCTTTTATTAGTCATTAGGCATCTGCACTAATTATCTCTGACGAAGTCAAAGGTGGGAAATAATTAATTACAAGCAAATGCAAATGAGCAAACAATTAGTTTCCAGGAACAAATAAAACTAAATCATTCCTCTTGTGCTGCTTTAGAAGAGTGTCAGGAGAGGGGAAGCGGCGGGGAAATAACTTTTTTGGCTCTTTGCAGCTGAATATAAATGGCGTTCTGATTCTTTGTGCTCATCAAACGGAGACTAAACGCCAAATTGCTAATTTGCATTTGAATTATCAGGATTACAAATCCATTAAAAAGGGCTCTTTTGTTTGTTTCCCATTTATAAAGTCAGTTTTACAAAGTGTGTGACTCTGAGACTTGCTCTGACGTTGTATAATGACCCATTCATGTATTCAATAATGACACTAAAGTCATTCGATAAAGCCGGCTTCACTTGATCAGCCGCGAATTGCTTATCGTATAAAATTATTTTAGTCATTATGGAGGGAGCGCTGAGGCATCGTTTTGTGTAGTTTGACTCTCACATTTTAAGGCTTTCCATACAGCAGGTGTGGATGTACCTGCTGCTGATAACCAATCAGCATCAACATAAACACAACGTCCCGTCCAGCAGCTGGACTTCACCGTCAATCAACATATCAGCTTTCAAAATCAAGCTTTAAAAAACATTATACATTAATATTATTTTCTACTTTCATTGAGTTTTTTTAACCAATACCAGTCCTAATCATAAATATAAAATATTCATCCATTTCCAGAATGTTAACCCTTTAAATGCCAGGTTTTAGTCATGATGCCACTATTTTTTTAGATGGAAAAAAAAAACACACAAAAAAACTTTTTCAATATGCGACATGCTAAGTAGATCTTTTTTATTATCCCAGTGTGGGATATGTCAGTAATAAGCAGCAACATTGATTTTTATACATTTTTTTTTTTTTTTTATATAATGTCAAATACTCGTACTTCTCTGCACACAAAATGCACTTTTCAAAATCGGACTATGAAAAATAATATACATTATTATGATTTTCTACTTTCATTCAGCTTTAACCAATATCAGTCCTCATCAAAAATATCAAATATTCATAAATTTTCATAATTTTATCACTTTAAATGCCAGTTTTTTATAATAATGCTACTATTGGGTTTCAATGGAGCATTTTTTGACCTTAACAGTCTGAATGTAACTATTTAGTTTCCACGGTGTATTTTAGACTTATTGTAGGAGCTGAGCTGCAAATTCACTGATTACACTCAAATACACAATCATGCAAAAGTTATGCCATATGTATAAACACCAGCCTTCTTGAATGCAGTCATGACCAAGGGTGTTGGATTAGTTTTAACATTTTTATTTATTTATGGGGTTTTTTTCATCAAGCACTTAATTTTCTGTATTTGGGTGATTTTTTTTTATGCACCATTCTCATTAAAAGGAAAATTGACACTTTAGAGTTAAAGAGTTAAAGTTAAAGTTAATTAGTTATTAGTTAAGGATCACTGCAAAGTGCCTTCTTTACACTTCTTTACACTTACTTTTGCATTTTAATTTTTTTTAATCACTAAATTTTTTTGTAACTGGTTCCCATCCAGTTCTCCAGTCTGTTCAGGGCTGCGTTCAGCACCGACAAAATGCAGCAAAACCTTCGTTTAAACAGATTGGTGCTGCAGTTCAAGCCCTGTTGTGTTTCACAGGTACACTACCTTATGTCATTCATTTCAGATCAAATGGCTTTTTTGGCCCAGAAAAACATATATTTACATTTCCAAAGAGAGCGTGAAAAGGAAAACATGTACATGTATTCACAAACATGTATATAAGTACAGATCTACTACTAAATGTTTGCACGTCGCTGCTGATTGAATAACACCTCTGACACACATGAAAACACACCTCAAAGCCCATTGCACACACTTTCAAAGAAATATATCATTTAATCCAAATATTTTATTAAAATGCTGCACATTTTGCACACTGTGCTGAGAGTGAACGTGCCTCAGGTGTGCTGCTCCACTCAGGTAAAGGGGGCGTGGCTTTGGAGAGCAAAGGAGGAAGTAATTGTTTGGTGAGGAGATTTTGGGTGTTTTGTTTGGTGAGAAACAGAGAAGTGGAGTTATGCTGATACCTGGACTGACTGGAGGCAGCGTTAAAACCAGTTTGTATGGAGGTCTGTGAAGACTGAGTGAGCCGTCTTTTCTTGATTCTGCAGCCGGTGAGTTTAAATTTTAGTTGGTTTTTAAAAATATTTTTCTCATTGCAATGCATTGCTCTTTCCTGTTTTTAAAGACTGTTTAAGAATTGGATAAATAGGACAATTTACTGTAGTGGATAATCTGCAAGTTAACTAGGTCGTCAGGGAGAAGTTGCCTTGCCCTGTGGAGATTTAGTTTATATGTTAAGGTACAACCAATATATATATATATATATATATATATATATATATATATGTTTTAGAGAAAAACAAGAATGCCAAACTAAGGCCAGACAAAAGAGACAAACAATTACAAAACCCCAAAAACAAATTATGACCCAAACCAATAAGAGTAAATACAGTTTAAAAAATATAAGCAGCAAACACAGAAATAATAGTACTACTAAAAATAGACTACATCACATAAAAAGCGTGTCTATAAAAATCTGTTTAAGAGGTGACTTAAAATAAAGTCAGTGATTCTGCAGCTGTAAGAGGACAAGAATGTGGTTTGAGTGAAAATTTAAAATACACAGTTTGCACATCTCTGTCATGATAATAATAATAAGGACATGTGCCTGATGGCTACATGCAGCATTTAAATGAATTAACTTGCTGTAAACAGAAGAGACCTTTGGTGACATCACTGTCAGCCCGACGGCGCAGATGAGGAGATAAATCTGATTCACAACAACAAGAAAGAGTTTACTGTGAAAGTGTTTTTCCAGTGAGCAGCTTTCATGTGGACTGACTGAGGACAGAGAGACTCCTGGACATCTGTGATCAGCATTCAGCAGCAGGACCAAACTTTAGAGCCGCATGATTAATAACCGCCGCACAATGCCCCCAAAAATCAGATTAAAGGGGCAAAACTATTTAATTTGATACTGGGGACTGGAGCTCAAAATTGATTAAATTCTGCAATTAAAGCAGTCTGAACATGTGAACGCTCCCCCGGAGCAATCTTCTTCTATTTCTTCTTCTTCTTCTTCTTCTTCTTCTTCTTCTTCTTCTATTTCTTCTTCTTCTATTTCTTCTTCTATTTCTTCTTCTTCTTCTTCTTCTTCTTCTTCTTCTTCTTCTTCTTCTTCTTCTTTGGTGTTTTTCACCACTTCAGCTGCAGAGTGTGCTGAGAGTCTGCAGCGTCTGACTCTTTGTGCGTTTCTGATCATCTCACAGAGATAAGCTCAGCGTTTCTGCAGACATCAGCGCTGTTTGTTACCCTGTGAGTGATGGCTGAGTGACGTGTTTACCTGTTTATCCGTGTGTGTGTGTGTGTGTGTGTGTGTGTGTGTGTATGTGTCATCTATCATAACTGATGCTATCCAGGTCCTTTCCTTTTAGTGATGGAGTCCTCAGCACCTGTTTATCCCTGCAGAGTTGACATCTGTTACAAATAGAATAGAATAGAATAGAAATACTTTATTAATCCTGTGAGGGAAGTTGTTTCATTACAGCAGCAAATAAGAGAGCAGCAATTGAATGAAATATTCGTTAAAAAGGCAAGATAATGCAAATATATATACAAAGGAGGTAGAAAAAATATATTATAATAATAACAAAGTCATGTACAGTGTGTACAGAGAACAAACAAACAAAAAAAGATTAAAAAGAGCAATAAAAAAGAAAAAATGTTCAAAAAGTGAAGATGGAACGCATCTGCATTCATATTTTAAAAATATTGTATTTCTTAACATTACCGCCTTTGTTTTGTTTCTTGCACCTTGTTTTTGTATCATTTTAAGTGGAAATTAAATTCTTTGCATTTTTTTAAAAATTTCCTTTAATTTCTTCCTTTTTTTAAAACAGTCATTTAAGTGTGCACAGAGGCAGCATATTTTCACATCTAACCAGATGAGGAACCAAACTAGAGTTGGTTAATGCTCAAAATGTTCTCATACCAAATCATCACATGTTGCCACTTTGACAGTAGATTTCAGCGTCTGCATATTACACCCATTACATTACAAACTCATTACATATTACAGGTATCATTCTGTGGGAAGCGAACACCAGACTCCTGCATGAAAGTCCAGGGTTTGTTGGATCCAACACCCCTCACAGCCCTATAGCTATAGCATGCTTTTTATTATATCACATCGTTACACATCGACGCCGTCAGCGGTGTATCATGCAGACACGACAGGTTCCTGTTACCTACAAGTTGATGTAATGACTTTAAAGAAAACATTTTAATCAAATGTTCGAAGAACGTTTTAAGGATTTTAATTATCATTTTAAATAATGTTCCTTTAAAGTTAAAAGACGTCACGTTTTAACTGCAACAGTTTGTTTTTGTGATGTTGAGAGGTGACAGCTCATTGAATGTTCTTTATTATTAAACATTCCCACAACGTTACATGAGAACAGAGGAAGAACATTTTCAAAGCAACATTCAGAACATGTTATTGAGTGCACATGTTCGGTTTCTAAATGCTGCTAATTGACTGTTTGTTTTAATTTTTTGTTGCCTGTGTTTGAATTTGTATGCTGTTTGTTTTAACTTTTGTTGTTGTGTTTTTAGTCTACTTGTTCTTTTTACGTGACGTTCTTTTGCTGCTATCTTGGCCAGGACTACCTTCTTTTTTTAAAATACGGTTGGTGTGGACGGGATTTTTTTGGGAAACCCGTGTGGACTAGGCCTTAGTGGGTGTGGTGCACAAATGCCAGAGTGGTTACATTGTTCCCTGTTTCGCGGCTGCCAGCTGCAACTCTATCGCTCAATATTGTGCTTCACATGAAAACACATAAAAGATAAAATAAAACCTGCATGTAAAAATAAAATAAAATCAGAATAGAATACATGGAATCAAATGGATAAAATCCGCTTGATAATACCAGTAAAAGTAAGATCAAATAAGGATAAAAATAGTCACTTAGACTGAAAGATGTTGTGAAATTAGGGTCCATGCTGAAAAATACTGAAGCTTTAAAAGTAAAAAAAGGACAAGACATGTCAAGTTTAAAAAAAACCCCAAACTTGTGCGTGTTTGTATAAAAAAACAGACTTGAGGGTTGCAGAGAGAGACGCTTTCACTCTCCAGTCCACCTGCTGCTAAGTGACGCAGACAGAGCTCAAACACTCACACTCACACCCGCACACACACACACACACACACACACACACACACGCTCACCCCTGTAACCCAGCACTTTGCTGATGCAGCAGAACAACGGCCCGAGTGTCTCTCCATCCAAACAGGGTTACTTGAGCATGCGGAGCCACAGAGTGGTGCAACATGACAGATAAGATAAGCGGCGTCCTCTTCCTCACTGCTTGAAGGGCTGATGCTCTGTTATAGATAGACGTGGGGGACCTGACGTCTGTGGGCACATACCAGATGGAGAGCGTCAGTGTGTGTGTGTGTGTGTGTGTGAAGAGAGGACACCAGAGTTTAAAAAAAGAAAAGACTGAAATGTGTGTGTTTGTGCCATAAAGGGACAGCATGTTCGTGATGATGAAGATGCTCTGGAATCTAAATGATGAGCTGTCACATGTCATCTTCATCAGACTGGAGTGCAACTCTGAATGTGTGTGTGTGAGTGTGTGTGAGTGTGTGTGTGTGTGTGTGTGTGTGTGTGTGTGTGTGTGTGATTATTCACCAGGATCTTTTAATTAACAAGAAAAGCCAGCTAAGCATGCAAATTGCTGCAATTAGTGTAATTTGTGACACGAGCTGATGTGAATAAAGAGCTGTTCTGCTCATTTGGTTAATATGGGATGTTGAATATGGTGCACTTCTTCTTCTTCTTCTTCGTGCATTAATCTGCACGGTGGTGGTGACTCACCAGCAGGCTTACTTAGTGTTACCTGAATTGCCTCGCTCTCTGCTGGAGAACAGCTTCTGTGGTTTTGCACCTGAGATGAGGAAAAAAACTAAGAGGTGTCACTCTGCTGCAGAATCTTGCAGCCAAAAAATCCACCCAAGCTACCGACTTTTCCTCTGCATATATCCATTGGTTTTAATTTTGAATTTAACAAATTTACTCAAATGCCGCACTTGAGCACACTTTTAAGCTACTTGTACTTATTCAATGTACTTTATACTTCTTCTCCATTACAGTTTGGAGGCAAATATACTTTTTAACTCCTCTATTACAATCTCTTCAGACTCTGATTATCAACTCTGATTGAAACCTGAGTAAATTGTAATTTGTTTGTTTGTTTTCAAAAATATGGGAGCAACTTAACAAGACATGGCCCAAAAATTAGCAAAAAGATTCACCGTTAATGTTAGTTTTGTACTTAATGTAAAGTTTAGCACTTCACATAAAGTTTCGCTCTTAACGTTTCACACTTAAGGTTAAGTTTTTCTTTTAATGTTTTGCTCTTAAAATAAATTTAAGTTTTTCTCTTACTTTAGTTTTGCATCTAATGTAAATGTTTCACACTTGTAACGTAAAGATTTACACTTAAGGTTACAAGTTTTTCCCTTAATGTGCAGTTTTTGCATCTAATGTAACATTTCACCTTCAACACAAAGTTCAACTTTTAACATAAAGTTTTGCATTGAATGTAAAGTTACAAACTAAAAGTAAAGTTTTGCACTTATACTAAAGTTACTGAGGTTAAGTTTAGACAAGTGAAGTTGGTTGGCTTAGGTTTGGGAAAAGAAAACATTGTGACAATGAACCTTAAAATGAGCAGTTATTTAATTATTCAGACAAAGTTCACACGTTTCTAAACGCTGGTCTTTTAGGGAAAGTCCTGTGTTGTTTTGACCCACCCCTTCCCCTAAATTTAATGGACTGCTTCCTTCTTCGGCGTATTGGCCATGTGAGTGCATTACTGGCTCAAGATACTGTATAAATTTTGGTGCATTACTTGAATAGGAAGACTTTACATGACATGACATGCAGTAGAAAGCTCTAAAAACAGCTTACAAGAGGACCTTGAGTCAAAAAATGTTTGTGCTACAGCAGAAAAGTGAGCAGTGACACTGCTCACTATACTTTCATGTTTTTTTAATCAAAATGCATGTTTTTCATTGATCAGAATCTAACCAACAAAGAAATGTAAGAGTTGCATTACTGTGAAGACCAAACTTCAACAATCTTCACACCTCGCCTGTGAATTTTCACACAGTTCTCACTGTCCTTTTCTTGTATTCAAATGAGCTTCGAATCAGAGCACACAACAGGAGAGCTGACGAGATCTGCATCTCTCAGCTTCAGCACATTACTGCACAACAGTGGGCTTTAAAAATCTCACCGAGTGCAGTCTGCCATGTGTGCTTAAATGCTCTTTATCTTTGGTGCTAATGCTGAAGCACACCTGGTGGATGCATGTTTCATTCCCGAGTAAGAGGATACTGACAGGATACTGTACATGCTGAATCTAAAACCTACACATTTTATGGCATGGCTGTCTATTTATAACATTGCACAGGGTACATGAGGTCAGGCAGAGAGTCTCCAGCCACATATTCTAGTTTTCTTCATATACACATACTGTAATGCATTATGTACTAAATGAGACTGACCTTTTTTAAGGATAACTTTAGTATTCTTCATCTTCTACCATGTTTTCCAAAATTTTTATGCCCAAGTGACTTAAAGGGAACAACATTTTTTAAATTTTTTTAAAACTGATTCATAAACAAGCTGCAATGTAACCACTCGGGTATTTAAGCACCATTAATTTACATCCACTAAAAGTGTTTGTTTTTGCCACTGACAGGCTCATATTGTTATTCAAAGTTTCTGAAAGCATCAAGGAAATGTCCTAAAACCCTAAAAAATCATAGAAATTTCCAAAAACCCTAAAACATCCTAAAATCCTAGAAATGTCCTAAAATCCAAGAAACGTCTTAAAAATCTAAGAAATGTCCTTAACTCCTCGTAATGTCCTGGAAATATGCTTAAATCCTAGAAATATCCTAAAACCCTAAAAATATCCTAAAATCCTAGAAATGTCCTCAAATCTGAAAAATGTCCTAAAAATTTCAGAAATGCCCTAAAATCTGAGAATCATCTAAAAATCCTAGAAATGTCCTAAAATTAGACATGTCCTAAAAATCTTTGAAATGCTCTTAAATCAGAGAAATGACCTGAAATCCTGGAAATGTCCTAACATCCTAGAAACATGTTTGGCGCTGCTGCAACTGGCCCCTGGCCTCCTGTCATTTTGCAAAATTGGGCCCCAAAGCCAGTTGAGTGTCCCCTGCAGTTATATGTGCAGTGACGGACTGTCTTGTAGGCTTCAATACAATTTGTCTCCACTTTGTGAACTGTGCGTCCAAGATGCCAAACCAACCAGTGCGAGACACCACAGAGGTCTGAGTGGTTCCTGTGCAACACGCTGGTTTTGGCTGCACATGATTTAACAGTAAACAGAGCGCAGACACGCGGGGTGAAGGAACCGCGTAGCAGCGTGCAAATTAGAGGCTGCAGATGGAAGGTGCATATCTGTCTGCTGCTTTCTGCGGCATTTTAAGGGGAAAGTTTGTTTACAGAGTAAAAATAGTTGGTGGCTGATCGTCCATTAATCTTGAGCTCAGACTGCTTTACAGGCATTCTGGATATAGCTGCATTAAAGTTATAATTTTGTGTGTATTTTCAGCACAGTGTTCATTAAAATACCTACATACACACACACACACACACACACACACACTGCCACATCTGCACCAAATTCCCACCTCCTTACACTGCTCAGTACTTTGCCCTGTGGAAGCTCTGCAGGCCAAATTACAACTTCACTATATGACTGAATTACCTTAATGTTACATTTTAATATGGATAATGTCCTGAGTGTGTAAAGTTTGTAAAATATAAAACTTTACCTTGTGCTACAATGCAGTATATTAAACTAGTATGGAAGTAAAAAATAAAAAAATATAAATACATATCTTCTGTAAATTACAACTTGAATCTCATAATATTATGACTTTGTTTTCCAAATGTAAGCATTTTATTTGATTTTATTTTTTATTTATTATTTATTATATTTTATTTTATTTGACAAATTGTTTTTATTTGTTTTTGACACAAATTATAGGTAAACATCAGGTTACAAACAACAACAACAACAACAAAACAGGACATAATAACAAATGAAATACATACTGAATAATGAATGAATGAATAAATAAATGAATAAATAAATAAATGAATGAATGAATAATAAATGCGTGCATCATGTGATACAGCCACACTATTATGACACACACACGCACACGCACACACACACACACACACGCACACACGCACATACACACACACACACACACACACACACACACACACACACACACACACACAAATGTACAATATACAAGAGACAATAGTTCAGGCAGTCAGAGCAACAATTTATATCTAAATATAAACAAATAGTAAAAAAGCACATCTTACAATAGTATATAAACGAATAAAAGACTTGACTGAATGTCACGAGTGGTACAGTAACAGATACAGAGAATAAAAAAAAATCTGCACATTTTTTCACATGCCCCTTAAGTCCTTATTTATTTTATTTTGTTATATTTTAAATATGACCCTAATGCTTTTTCGTATATATAAGATACGACGGAATAAAAAGCCAAGCCCTTCTGCAGTTTATAATTGTCTGTTGAACTGTGCACAATGTACGGAAGCAGATAAGGGCCATTTTTGATGGAAAAAATAATTTGGGGCAAATCGAGATTCAAGTCTAAATTTCGACGAGAATAAAGTTGAAATTTCGAGAATAAAGTCAAAATTTCGAGAATAAAGTGGAAAAAATTTCGACAATGTCGTCATTTTAACTTTAATCTCAAAATTACGTTTCGACTTTATTCTCGAAATTTCGACTTTTTTTCTTGAAATGTTGACTATTACTATATACTACTACTATATATTATTCTCGTCATTTTGACTTTAATCTCGATTTGCCCCAAATTGTTTTCTCCATCATAAATGGCCATCACATAATCCGCTTCCGTAGGGTAAACAATGAATTTCTCAGAAAATTAATAAATATCTATGTTCATAAAAAAAAAAAAAAAAAAAAAAAAAAAATCTCTGCCGGAGCATCTTCTCATTTGACGATCTCTGTTTCGCAGTAGCAGTCGGTGGGCGCATGCGCAGCCGCATCCTCCGCTCCCCCTGCGCTGAGCGCTGACAGCAGGCTGACTGACCGGAGACCGGAGACCGTCGCCGCCGCCGCGGTTGTTGTTGTTGCTGCCGCTTCCGCCGCCGGCTTCCACTCCACGCCGTTTGTCCGGATACAAACTGACCCCCGAACTGGACTTAATTTCTGTCACCGGAAACAAAAACAACAGCTACAAAGTGTTTGTGAGGAGGTTTTTTTCTTTTTCGGACACGCCGAGCTTCCTCCTCCTGCCGGTGCTGAGCGGATCCCGGTGAAGGTAAGTGTCCGCTCTCGGTGACAGTTGAGTGGGGATGATTGGGCCGTGTTGTTGTCCCGGGTAACTTCAGCTCCGGCGTCTGCGTGTTTAAATGTCTCAATTTACCGAAGTGTTTTTTAACGAGATTAACGGCAAGTTTTCCTCCGGCCGTCCGTTAACCGTCCAGCGCGCGTGCAGCTCTCTGCACGCTGACTTTGGTTTTTAACATTTAAAGAGAAAAAAAAACAGAAAATACGGTTTTCCCCAGAGACACGAGCTGCTGTGGCAGGTAGCTCAGGTGAGTCCACCTGCCAGAAACATGAAGTTTCCATCATGTCACGTGAAGTGTTTGTTTGGAGTCGCTACAGGCGTCAAACGCCAGAAAAAAGTCCAAATATAGCGTTTTATCAGAAAACATTAGAGAAGCCAGTGTAAAGTAAGTCATTAAAAAATATTATATCGTCAAAAACTTTAACGATAAATAAGTTAAATAGATCATATGTTATCCAAAATCATGAAAAAAGTCAGTTTGTTGTCAAAAATTATTTTTAAAAAAGTCATAATATAGTATGCCGTCAAAAAATAATTTAAAAAGTCATATTATGGTATGTCATTAAAAAACATGAAAAAAGTCATATTACAATATGTTGTCAAAAATGATTGTAAAAAAGTTGTAATATAGTGTTTTGTCAAAAATAATTTAAAAAAAAAAAGAAAAAACTCAGTATACTATGTCATCAAAAAACATGAAAAATGTCATTGTACACTGTTTTAAAAATCATAGAAAAAGGTTTAGTGTGGTATGTAGTCAAAAATCGTGGAAAAGTCAGATTATAGTATGTAAAAAATATTTTAAAAACATTGAAAAACTCACAGAATAGAATCTCCAGCCCCAAAACCAAAAAAGTCATAGTATAATATGCCATCAAAAATCACAAAAAAGTCATAGTATGTACAAAAAAAAGACACCATAAAAAAGCCGTAGTGTAGTATGCTGTAGGCCTACTGATGCATCTGCTAACTGAATCATTTATCACATTTAGCTCAGAGGATCCCACTAATCAATATTTTGCAGGTTTTAACCCTCCAGGGCTGAGCAGACTTTCAGTTTGGTGCATGAGGAGGGAGAAAATAACCTGATATTCATACGTACCAATACAGTTAGGGGTGTCTCGGGAAGAAAAAAAGCAGTGGAAGAACTTTTTTCTTTGCATTTTTTATTGGCTTTGAGGAAATAATAACAAAAAAAAAATGTATTTAAATATTTACTTTTTAATGGACCCCATATTTTTATTTATTTAAAAAATGGCTTCTGATAATGATGATAATAATAATATTAATAATAATAATAATAATAATAATAATAATAATAATGTAGATGGGAACCAGTGATGTTCTGTATATGGGAACCAGTGATGTTCTGTAGATGGGAACCAGTGATGTTCTGTAGATGGGAACCAGTGATGTTCTGGCAGTTTGAATCAGCCGCTGTAGAGCTTCCTGTCCTGGGCCGAGCACGAACCATGCCAGCTGGTGATGTTTCCAGTATGTTTTCTATTGTTCCTCCGTAGAAGTTGACCAGGATCTTGCTCTGGAATTCAGCCTTCCTGAGTTTCCGCAGGACGTAGAGCCTTTTCTGTGCTTTTTTAACCTGGGTGGCGATGTGTGATAAAGAAAGGTTCTCAGTGATAGTAATTCAAAGGAACCTGTAGCTGTTCACCTGCTCCACCTCAGCTCCGCTGATGAAGACAGGGGTGTGTGTCTTTGCCTTCTTCTTTCTAAAATCAACAATCAGCTCCTTGGTTTTACTGACGTTGAGCAGTAGGTTGTTTTCTGTGCACCTCTCTGACAGATTGTTGATTTCCTCTTCGTATGAACTCTCATCATTGTTTGAATACGGCCGATGATGACGGTGTCGTCGTCCTGATGTCTGAGTGCAGTCATCGGTGTACAGTGTGAACAGGAGGGGGCCGAGCACACGGCCCTGGGGGGCTCCGGTGTTGTGCATAAATGTAGAGGAGGTGTGACAATCCAAACTCTCTGCTCCGCTCTCATTCTCCGTCGGTGTCTCCACCGGTGTCCTCGCCGGTGTCTCCGCCGTCCAAATGAATATTGAAGCATTTTCATGAGTTCATCGTTGAGTGAAAGTGGATGTTTGTGCCAAAGTTTATGAAATATCCTCAAGAGGTTCTTGAGGTAAGCACATTTACAAGAAAGAGACAGAGTAGGTCACAGTGACCTTGACCTTTGACCAATGACTACCAAAATCTAATGACTTCAGCATTGAGTCCAAGTGGACGTTTGTGCCAAATTTGAAGAAACCCCCTTGAGATGTTCTTGAGATATCACGTTCAAGAGAATGAGAAAGAACTTTGACCTTTACCTTTGACCTATTGAACCAGTTTCTTACGAGTTTATCGTTGAGTCTTGACCTTTGACATATTAAACCAATTTCTTAAGTATTGCCATTGAGTCAAAGTGGATGTTTGTGCCAAATTTGAAGAAAATCCTTAAGGTGTTCTTGAGATATTGTGTTTACAAGAACGGGATGTACGTACGTCAACCCATAAACATAATGCCCCTGGCCTCGGTTATCGGCGGCTCAGAGGCGTAAAAATACCGTATATTGTCAGTTAATAGGTGTGGCAGGACATTTTGTATATAAACATATTGATCTGGTTACCATGGAGACCTTAAATTCCCCATGATCCTTTAAATGAGTTTCTTAGAGGCTCTGGATGCTGAAAAGAGGCAAAAAATACAGAGAAACTCAGAATCCGTGTTTTCCATCATGAAAATTAAAGAGCATCAACAGGGAATCTCAAACACTCTGAGATATTCACTTAGAGGAAATCACTTTGCCACGAACACGCTGTGTGATACTGCTGACAGGGCGGATCAAAAGGACGCCATCACAGCCGTCACCGCACGGACTGCAGAGCCTTAAGTGATCCACAGCAGCTGGAGGCTGATTATAAAAACTGTGTGATGCTGCTCCAGAGCGCCTCGTCACAGCGGACATGTGGGAGATTTTCTTGGAAAATCGATAAGATATTTGGTTAAAAAAAAGTCAGAAAATGACAACAAAAAATGCTCATCACAGTCTTAAAATGTCTTGTTTGTGCAGCCGACAGTCAAAAACCCAAAGTCGTCTGTTTGACAATTGTAGAAGACAAAGGGAACCAGAAATATTTATATGTAAGAAGCTGGATTTTTTTTTATTAAAAAAAAGACTCAAACATGATTAATTGATGATCAAGACTACCAATGATAATGCCAAAATTTTTCTGGTATAATTGGTAAATAGATCAATCGCTGCAGCTCTAGTTTGGGAAGTTTTGGCATTGAATTAAACAATTTTTGAAATATTTTTCAATAAAAAATAAAATGTCAGTGTCAACTGGCACCAGAGAAAAGTGATTTATTTAATATTTTATTTATTATTGTCTGAACATAAATGTGTGGATCCATCAAGCAGGTGTTCAAAAAAGTTACCTTAAACTAATGTTGCAAAATTGTTATTTGGGCTGACAAGGATCCAAGAAGCATCAATATATTATGAGATATTATTATCCTTATATACTTTATATTGATTGATAATCTATGTTGTTGGCAAACAGCAGCCTTAAGGCAAAAATCTGGCCTTCCTCCAAAAAAAAAGTGCTTGTTTTTTCAATTTTTAAACTTTTTCGTAAATCTAGAGTTGGAGCAATTAAGCTGATTTAACTCCACTATGAAAAATGGCCGTACATTTAAATTTAGTCTAATCGATACTGCGGAGAGAGGAATGAAAACCGATACTGAGCCTCAGTCTTTGCCAGATATAGATCATATTATGGTGATGAAATTAAGTTTTCATCCTTCACCTGTCGTTTGTTTCCACCCCTCGCAGCTGGCGAACATCTGTCGCCCTGCGATTTGAAGTGATTAATCGCTCATTAAAATACCCAGCGAGTCATTTTCTGTCAGCTGAAGAATAGATCAATCAGCTAATTGTTCCAGTGCCACCGCTGGACGCTACATTTTTAAGTGTCATATTTTCCTCTGCTAGAAACAACAACAGCCATGATATTTCACGTTTTTTTTTCCTGTACTCATTAGAGCTTCACCCAAAACATTCATAATTAAATTCAGTGTTTGAAGCTCTCCAGAATCTAAGTGTTAAAGACTGAATCATGATAGAGCCAGACAGGATAACAGCGGGCAGCCCAAAAACCTTTTCCTCGTCTTGACTTAAAATGACCATAAACCCAACTGGAAACAAAAAAAAATCCTTTTCAACTCATCCGTCTTAATTCTTACCTGTAAAAAATGACAATCATTTAAGCAAACTTTACTGAAACTGACACAGAAGATCAGAACATATCCAAATTAAATTAATCTGTCGTGCTGAATCACTGGTAATAGTGTCTAAATTGGAGCAAAAAAAGTTAATAATTTAAAATTTGTTGAAATGAGGCAGAACGGGACTCCGTGTTCAACACTGTATCCAGTTCTCTAAATACATCTATGATCAGAGGGTGGGCAGTGGGCGCCGCGTTTCCACGTTAACACAGCTGGCCAAATGTCATTAAAGCCAACGGAAAATAATCAAAAAGACAAGAAGTTTACACCCAAACAAATCAAAATTTCACCACCTTTATATGGATAGCGCCTTGAAATGCAATGCTAAAGCTCACCAAAACAATGAGGCCCTATTATTTTTTGTTTAAATTATTTTCTCCTATATTTGTTTTCTCAACAAATACATCATGCAAATGTTATTATCTTAAGCCTATGGCATTTTATGTTGTATAATTTAGCCTAGCATTTAGCTGAGATTTTCAGCAGCTATTTGATAGCTTTTACTGTGAAGACGGCAAAGCTGGAAACATTGAGTTTTCATCTTCAGTGACGCAACACAAATGCATATTTATAGAACAAAAATGCATAGTGATACAGGAGCAAGTAAATATCTGTCATTTTGAAAAAGCATAGACGTGAATCGAGATTGTGAGATTTTTCCCATAAATCCTGCAGCTCTTTTTTCACGTACTTTCTTTTCAGTTTTTGTTTTTTTAATTTAATTTTTATTTCTCATCATGTTTTTTATTTTATTTCATGTAATTTTTTTTCAGTTGTTTTGTTTTGTTTTGTTTTGTTTATAAGCGGTCATTTGCTGCCAAAATCAAAAGCAGTGAAAACTGACACCCCTAATGTGGACACTGCAGAGGCGCAACACACCTCTGTTTTTTTCTAAATAAGAAGCAACATCACAGGACACAATATGTAAAAAAAATAATTAAAAATGATGCACAGGAGAATCCTTTGTCATATTAATTACCTGCCAAATTTTGAGAAAGAAAACTTAAAGGAAAGAAGCACAATGAAAAAGTCTTGTCTGAAAAGCTGCTGGCAGCTCAAGTTTTGCTCCGAGTGTTTCAGGTTGATCAGCAGACTGCACCTCTGCAGAGCTGTAGCTTTCACTGATCAGACCTTTCTGTGTGTGTATGTGTGTGTGTGTGTGTGTGTGTGTGTGTGTGTGTGCGCGCTGAGGATTTACTGTTAAGAAAACATTTGTGTATTCCTGACGCACAGGGCCGGACAGCTCTAATTGAAAGCAAAATGTCACACAAACACACCTGATCCTCATTTACAAGAGAAGCCCCTGCATCCTCGTCAACGCTTTTAGCTGCAGTCGGTGCCGAGGCGGCCGCGCACCAACATCAGCTTCAAGTTACCGTGTCTATTTACATTCCTGGGGCCTGCAGGAGCCGGCCGCCCCGGCTGAAACCTGCACCGGTGACGTACGGTGGGGTGTTTATCAGGCTCAGGCAACAACATAAGCAGCATAAATGGTCAACAAGGACGCAGCTGAAATACTGTCGCTGTGGGCGTCTTTCAGGAGCAGGTGAGGGAGGGAGGGAGGGTGTAAATCAGTGGTTCCCAACTGGTGGGTCGCAGTCCAAAAGTGGGTTGTGGGTCCACTCTGAATGGGCTGCAAGTGACTCGTCAAGTTTGCCAAAAAACTTTCTTTTTGGCCCCTTTCCAAAGCTACAAATACTTTTCCTTGAGTGTTCATCACACACGATGTGTTCAACCGCCATCAGAAATTTGAAAATCCAACCATGATCTGATGATGTTTTTAAAGTTTCTGGCTGTGATAAATGGTGTCATTTTTCCAATTTTTATTTTGGGGGATTTGCAATCTTGAAGGAATGTTCACTTTCAATTCCAAAATTCTTTAGAGGAAAAAAATAGAATAATAAAACTGCGACAAAGTAATAATAAAAAAAAAACATGCAAAAATTTGTAATGGAAAAAAACACCAAAAAGTCTTCAAAGAAAAAGAAATCTCCACAGTTTTTTAGAGGAAAAAAATTGCAAAAAGGAAATTTAGAAAAAAAAAAATCCCCCCAAAATTTGTGAAAAACAAAAACCAAAAAGTTTTAAAGAAAAACAAATGCCTAAAGTTTTTAAAATTCCCCAAAATTATAAAGGAAAGACATGTTTTTCTGTTTTTTTTCCTACAGAGGTCCAGGCTTAGCCTCAAATCCTTAAATCCTAAAATGCCCCTGGTTTTAACTAATTGCACCCTATTTTTGCAATATGTTTTATTTTATTTAAGCCCACATGTTATTTACATTTGTCAAATGAAATGTAATATTTGGTCATATCTCTTACATGTGGACCTTGAACTAATGACTAAGGAGAAATCTGGACTAGTGACGGACCGGTGGGGAAACATTAGTCTTGATGAAACATAATGAGACTTCAGCAGGGCGTATTGTTATGTTGTAGGATAGTTTCTTGTCTATTTGCCAACCAGCCATCTCCAACAGGCTGTGAAACCTGAACAGGAGTCTATAACTGCTGCGTCCTCAGAGTTGCTCTCGTTTAATCCTCATTTAACGAAGTGTAAACATTCAGAAACATCAGAACTCGGACTCATTTCCACATAGTGATTGCGGTTTCCGTTTACTTCCAGGGCTGATAAAATATCTTGTTTCCAGGCTGAGTCAGTGCCCACATCTCTGATTCACTGAGTGAGTCCAAACTATGAAATCTATGAAAAATAGCAGCAGAAAAAGTGGCTCCAAAAAATGGCAGCGAGTGTGGACGAGACTGACGCAGCTGTACAAGCTGTTAGGAGTCGACTTACAGAGACAGCAGCTCTTCACAGTTACAGCTAACAGGTTCAGTGACGACTGCCGAAATGAACTGACAGCCATCGCTGACTGCTGATTGGTGTGAGCAAAATAAAGCAAGAAACAAACAAAAACAATTAATGTGAGCACACTGTTCGGCTGCATGACTGAAGTCACATTAACTTATTTTCCTGTTTTTCTACCAAAACTTTTTTTTTTTTTTAATGCCAGAGCAAAGGATAAAAGTTCGAGGTCGAGTGTGTAGGATTTAGGAGATGGAATATAAAAAAGCAATTCTGATTTCTTTAGTGTCAAATCAGCGTGAAAAAAGAATTGTTTTGTTTTTGTTACCTCAGAACGAACCGCTAATATCTACATAGGGAGCAGGTCCTCATGTACAGAGATCGCCGTGTTGCAACGGCATGTTTCTACAGTAGCCCAGAACGGACAAAACACAACAAACAAGAGAAAATCTGCTGTCACTTGTGTACCAAAGTCCATTCAGAAGATGACTTATTTTACATGGTACTTTTGACTAACTTAGACTTTAAAAGCTTCATATAAGTTACTCTTACTAGTTATTCTAGTAAGAGTATTCTATGTCTGTGTACACGAAGGATGAATTTGCCAAAAGCATAAATCATCAAAGAAAACAAATTATCACTGCAGATTTATAGTCTTTTTGTTAGTTTGTTTATCTGTGGTCAAGCTTCACTTAGATGCCCCTGATGTCTTTAAGTCTTTCGGCAGAGTAACCCAAAATGTACAGAGCTGTAGAGAAACCCGAGCAAACTGTCAGGATTTCTTTAACAAGAAAAAAAGGAAACTATGTAACCAAGAAATGGCCCAAACATTATCAAGATATAAGTCAAATTTACAAGAAAATTACCTGAAAAAAAGAAAAGTAAGCAAGAAAGCAAGTTAATTAGTTATTTAGAAAATTATTATTAATTTATTTTGAAAATTACAAATAAAATAGGCGAACAAAATAAAAATGTGAGCAAGAAAAACAACTCCAAAATGCCCATCGGACATAAGAAAGGACAAAAGAAAAGTAAAAAACAAAAACAAGACAACAACAGGAAAATGACCTCAAGAAAGTGATCAAATATATTTTTCTCAGTAACATTATTTTAAATAATTATAAGAATTTTAAATGTAGTTTTCTGAACATTTCCCTATAGTTTTTTTAAAAAATAAATAATATTCAATAATACCTCCACCACCCCCTTATTGACCAATTCTGTGTCACCTTGAAGTAAT
The DNA here is from genome assembly GCF_008729295.1 of Plectropomus leopardus. NCBI lineage: Eukaryota > Metazoa > Chordata > Actinopteri > Perciformes > Serranidae > Plectropomus > Plectropomus leopardus. The sequence continues at coordinate 35,507,206 of NC_056468.1, read as the reverse complement.
TTTTTTGCAGTTTGCAGGGCATTTCTTGCCAAGTTGCTTGTTTGTCATGTTGTTTAAAAACAACAACAAAACACAATTTTCTAGGATTTTAAATGCTTGTGAAATGCATCTGATCACAGCACAATTTGATCCAGGTGTTAAAGGGTTAAAGCAAAGTTAATGAATAAAACACACACACAAAACAAAATACATTTGGCGAACATTTTTATGTGAACAGAGTTTTTTTTCTGTTTCTGTAGTCAGCAGCATTAGCAGTTGACCTCACAACTGCTCAGTGTCGACCCAACATAACATTGCACCCACATTAATTATGAATTGATATTAATATTTCGTGATGGCTACATCAGCATATTGTTTACTCGTGCTGCTGCCAACACTGAGCATCAGGCTGCGTTTGGCTCTGCTGCAGCGGCTGCGTCTCCTCGCTGTAACTCAGCGGGTCTGTTGAGGTGAAACAGTGAAACCTGAGCGCAGAGGCTCCTGCTGCCATCAGCTCCATCTTCTCTTATTTCAGCGTCGCCCCCCCGTCTCACCCACCCAGAGAGCGTGGAGAGCTCGACTCATCCTGCGCTATAAACCTCAGAAAGTCGCCTCATTTCGGAGCCGTGCTGCAGACGTGAAAGAGGGAATCAGATCTGAACCAGCCGTCTTTCTGACTTTGCCCTGTTGAAATAAATACCTCATCATCCGGCACACGGTGCGTTTTTTTTCTGAGAGTCCCCGAGGACGTCTCTTCTCCTGAGCTGTTTGATGTGCTCTGAAAACAGAAACCCCGCAGCACTCTGGATGTTTGAATTGTTGTAGCTGCCAGTCGGCTGCTCCTGCCAGCACTGGGACTTGCCCCCCCCCAAAAACCCCCCCCCGGCCACCATCACAGGGCCAGCATCAGCTAGCACGCCACATTTACCTTTTAAAACAAGTCGAGGCATCACAGAACATGCCGAAATTTCTGCTGAAGCTTTCCCTCCTGCATTGTTTTATTAAAATCAGAAAGAAAATCTTTTTTTGATGTTGTGCAAATCAGCGGAGTTAGTTGAAAGGATGTTTACTGAATTAATTAGCAGACTGAATCTTGCAGAAAGAGGTAACGAGTTGTTTCAGACGCTGAGCTCACGCCTGAGTGAAAGAATAGGTTGATGTTGAGAATTTGTGTAGGGATGCACTGACTGGGCATCGGCAGTATGAAATATTTCATACTTTTATACCTTCTTGCACTTTCTGCAGGATTTATGGTAGAGGTCGACTGATATTGGCTTTTCAGGGCCGATAGTGATTATTAGTAGACAGATCGGCCTGGCTGATTATCAGGGCCGATATTTGGCATTTTGCCAGATAAAGGTGGACAACATGCCTCTACTTACCTCCAGGATACTAAAAGAAAGACTCAAGTGCAGTATGGGAGTATTCAAGTACTATTAAGTATTATTTTGAATTCTGCCCTTTGGGAAATCTTTGGGAAAATGGCATTTTTAAACATCAGTTATGGAAAAAATCAATATCTGTAAAAACAAATGATCAACATCTCTGTTCTGTCTAGATGAAGTCTGCAAATTCTCAAATTTTGTCTTGATAAGTGAGTTTTTGACAGCAGTTTGAAATCTGCCTTTCCATGCACAGACAGCTGATATCCTGCCCCCTGGTGGTCGACTCAGTCATAGTGTGAAGCCATCTCCGGTTACAAACAAAAACTGACATATTATTTTTGTAAAAAGTGGATAAGCAAACAGCTGATTATCTGAGCAACCAGCACTACCTGAGCAACATCATCATCAATTTGGCGTCTCTGTTTGTTTGTGTACACCTGATAAATATCAGCCCAATATTATCTCTCTAACGGTGCTGTTTCTGGTCTCCACCAACACCTGAAGGAAATATAGTTGTGTGCTAAATGCTCATGGAGCTGCAGAGTTTCTGAAAATTCTCAGTGACTCAATCATGAGCAACATCTTTCACATTTCACATTGATTTATTTGTAATATAAAAATATTGATCTGTAGAGTCAGCAGCAGCAACAGATGAAGAAGTCACAGAGGTAGTTTCTACACTCCTAATGCTCCGTTTTAATAATAAATGAAGAAGTCCATTCAGCAGCTCAGGTCATCTCTTTATAACTCCCTATGTGCTGACTTTGCACCCACGCAAAGATGTAGTCTTTTTAGTCTGAGCGATTGAAAGTTTGTGTGCTGCTTTCTGATCAGTTTAGTGAGGAACAAGTCAGTCAAGTCAAGGCCGGATCAGGTCTCTCTGTGATGGGTTTAAAGTCCAATAAGGTATTCAAACTGGTTAAAATAGACAAATGGCAACAACAATCAGATGGAAGTTTTTTTTTACTGGAACAGTCTGAACACCTGCTGAGAACCTGCAGGCGGGAAGATGAAATGTTGTAATTTTATCTCAGACTGTGATAGAAAGAGAGGAATATTTTAATGACTCCCTGCAAGCGGTAACTTTTACCAGAGGCATTATGTTTTCTGATATCTCAGAAATGCTTTGAGGGATTTTTTTCAAATGTGGCACAAATGTTCACTTGAACTAAATGATGAACTGATTAATGTTGGTGGTCAAAGGTCAAGGTCACTGTGACCTCATCTGTCTCATTCTTGTAGTGTAATATCTTAAGAACGCCATGAGGGAATTTCTTCATACTTGGGAAAAACACCCACTTGGATTCTCCAATGAACTGATTAGAATTTGGTGGTCAAAGGTCAAGATCAGTTTGTGTGTCCGTTTCCCTCAATCCTACGTTTTCATTGACCCATTAATGCAGCACAGGCGTACTTCCTTTTTTCCTTTGCAGCAGTTTAAGGAATTTGTGTCACACCGTTGATAATTGATCACTTGATCCAGTTAGAGCTGATCAGATCAGATCAGATTGATGGTTGAGAGGAGCAGCTGCTGCAGAGTGAGTGAAAGCAAACTTTTAGACACAGCGCAATAAACACTTGAGATTTATTTTCACTGCGTCTGGCATTCTGCCGCTCCGTCTGTGGCCAGAGTGTGCTCTGTGCTCCAAGAGTGTGGTGTGAAGAATAACTGAGTAGTATATATAGTGCTCCTAAATTTAGTTGACGCATTGCAGTCTGACCAACATATTTTCACTCTGAGCTCATCACATGGTGATGTTCGGTCACATCAACCTATGACGTTTTAGGTATCCTTGCCACATCAAGCTATGATGTGCTGGGATGCTGCTAAAGAAAAGCACGTGGTGAGATGATGCAGTCCGTTCCCTCGATGTCAACAAATACACGTGGTGGGATGAAGCGACATTGTCCCTATGCTCACACAACAGTGCGGACTGCACCGATGGTTGGGATTAGGCACCAAAGTGATGGACGGTTAGGTTTGTTTTTTTTGGTAAAGATTATATTTTGGGTTATTTTGCCTTTATTTGATGACAGGACAGCTTAAGCATGGAAGCGCGGAGGGGGAGGGGGTGACATGCAGCAAAGGGCATTGATTTCGGACCTTGCTGACAGTATTTACAGTAATTCTAAGCACAATAATCACACACAGTTATCATAAAAAATAACATTTGAATGGTATAATGGCCGGGAATTTTTTATGTTACTATCATGACAACCGGTAACCGTTACATCATGATTATGAGGGCAACCCTGCAGGAACAAAGGGGGGAGATATTTGGTCACTTACTGAATTGGTGACACTTATATTGGGTGTCCACCTTAAAACTGAATGTAGACACTTTCTGCGTGTGAAGCGTTCATGTTTTTACAGACATGTATGTAAACTGTAAGTGGCTACTTGTTTGGTGCACGGAGCGATACAGCTGTGAGGTGTTCACTCTCATTTATTTCTGCGTCCTTAGTGTGTTTTTGAGTTTGAGGTTGCAGTCTCGCCCAGAGGCAGTACGTCTCACGTTAAACCTGCGAGCACAGTTTGCCGTGTTTATCCTGCAGGCCGTTTTCTTCAGCCTTATCCTCGGGACGAACAGGCCCACCTGATTGTTGTCAGCCCAGAAAAACAAATCCCCGCACCAGGCCCCGTCTCTCCCCTTAAGATCTCCCTCGCATATCTTTCAGCGCCGCTCGGCTCGAGGAGGATGAGTGCCGCTTGTTTGAGGCTCGCCGAAAAAGACCCACAGAGAGGCAGAGCACTTTGCCAGCAGATTCTCAGGGATTGAAATATTCACACAGGCGTTCCTACTCTGGTAGCATTCAGCCGGCTCCCTCAGGTGAAGGACAGCTCGTTCTGCCACAGAAGTCTGGAGAAGCATAAAGAGTGGATTTCAGGGTTGGACTAATATATTGAGTCAAATTTGGCTTTTTGTTCAGTCTCATGTCTTCTGCTGCTAATACTCCCTGAACATAATGACATTCATTTTATTCTATATAATTTTATGTGATTATGTGAATTCTCAACAAAATGCATTGTCATTTATTTACTGATTTAAAGCGGGAAACGTGTCAGAGTTTTCCTTACTGCTGGCTGCAGGGTCACTCTGCTTTAACCCTTTAATGCCTGGAGCGACATCACTTGCGACTCATGCTGCTTTCATATGACTTTCACAAGTTATTCAACCTTTGAACCCAGAAAAGGGTTTTTACTAAAAGCCCCTTTTGGTTTTTTAACCTTTCTTGCAAAATTCTGTTTGTTATTATCTACTTGTTTTATCAAATCTGTGTGCTAGTAAAATAAATTAAATTAAACATTAGATTATATATTAGAAGATTTAGAAAATTGTTTATAAAAAGCTAGGGAAAAAAAGTTGAGCAAGGTTTTTACTTTAAGCCCCTCCGGGTTTCTTAACCTCACCTGCAACATTTTAATTTAATTTAATTTAATGTGATATCTCGCAAAAACATGGGAAAAAATCAATGAGCAACTTGGTAGGAAATGTTCCACAAATTACAAGACATAAGAAAATGTAGAAAATTATTTCTAAAAAGCTAGGGAAAAAAGTCAAGTAAGGTTTTAACTATAAACCCCTCCGGGTTTCTTAACCTTTCCTGCAGAATTGTGATTGTTATTATCTACTTGTTTTTATCAAATTGTGTGTGCTAATGAATTAAATTAAATTAAATTATGGAAATCGCTGTGATTTCTTGCAAAAACATGGGGGAAAAAATCAATGAGCATCTTGGTAGGAAAGGTTCCACAAATTGTAAGAAATTAGAAAATTTAGAAGAAAAACAGTCTAGCAAAAAAAGAAAGAAGTTAGGGACAACCTATATTTATAATTATCATAATTGCATATTTAAATTGTGTTATAAAGTTAAAATAATTTGTAAGCACTGTTTCTATTTTATTACCTCCCTTTTTCCAACTTTTTTTGTACTCATTTTAAGATAATTTTCTACCGTTCAGTCATATTTTGGACCATGGAGCGCCAGTGCGACTTGAACTGGAAAGCTGTCAGTTTGTTGTCCGCTTACAGTGAGTGAATCCTAATGCGGTATCTGTTTAACTGTCTGCTAATGTCCAACTGTTGACTGCAAACTTCAAGTCCACAATAAAAACATCGACACTTCAGCCTGAGACGAGCCGGGTCCTTTAAAATAAAAGCTGATTTATTTAAGTATAACAGTACTCTTTGAATTTCATTGTAAAAGTTCTGTATTTAACTTCCTTATAACCATATTTGATTAAACGCTATTATAACAGTAGTGTATGCAACTTTATTATTAAACTATTAACCTAAAGATATTGCGATATAGATTGTGTATCGTGATATAGCCTTAAAATATCGCAATATTATTTTAAAGTCATATCGCTCAGCCCTAAGTTTACATCTGGTGAAAACAGAAAGGCTTGAAAATGAAATAAAAAAATAAACAATATGTACAGAAGTCGACACTGAGGCTACCTGTGCAGGTTAAAGTGCCTCAGGTCAGGTGGAGGTGATGTGCGGGGACGCGGCTGGTTAAAGGAGCAGGTGATTTTATCTCCTCTCTTGTTTCACGCTGGAGAGCAGGAGTGCTGAGAAGCAGTCAGAGTGTGAGCTGAGGGAGCGATGAGGAGGAGTGCTGTGCATCCAGAGCTGCACTAATGAAAGCCATTAGTCGAGCGCGCCGCTTCAGACGAGACTCTCCTGCTGCTTCACCTGAGCTCAGTGGACTCCAGGAATTGCATCATGACCCGCGAAAGCTGCCGGGAGTTTCAGCTTTTATCTCTTCAGCCGAGGACATAAAAGCTCCACTTTCTTTGTGTTTTTCACGGCGTGTTCGGGTTCTGACACTGAGGGCCATTTATTCGGTTCTCATGCTGTGTTCTGGCGGCTCCGTCGGATACATCGAAAATCTGAAAATGCATGTGCATCTGCACACCAGTGTTGCTTTTTCACTTTTAGAAGTAAAGGTGCTAACCAGAACCATAAAAGGCTCTTAGGTTTAAATCCATAGAAGAACCATTTTTGCTTCCTTGTAGAACCTTTATATCAGATTCCCACTGGAACCTTTTCAGAGGGATCCAGCTCGAATCCAACTAAAAGGGCAATACCTAGAACCACCTATGAAAGGTTTCACCAAGAACCCCCTTTATGGTGTAATGATTCTACTGAACCCACCCAGAGGATTCTACCAAGAACCCATTTATAGTCCTAGGGTCTCATCTAGAACCCTTTTTAAACCTTTTCGTTCTTAGTGTTGTGAAGCTTTCACTTCAGACCGAACACCCAAACAACAAAAAAACGCTCCGTCTCTTTTCTTTTCTGCTCTCTCAGTTTACAAACGACTAAACTGTGTACAGAACAAAATAATTCAGGCAGACGGTCCTCAGCCGTGAGACGCAGCCGACAGCTCTGACAGCTTCAGAAAAATGAGTTTGGTTCCCAAGGTCAAGAAGGAACCTCCGTGCTCAAAATAAAATAGTTTGTTACAGCCAACATCTGGGACGGAGAGGGACAGACAGCGAGGGATCACGGGGAGGACGAGAGCGGACAGCTGGTCACTGATCAGAAAGGACACATTTTCTGTTTTCAATATAAAAGATAGATTGATATATTAATATTGTGAGACTAGATATCGTCTTAGATTTTGGAGATTATAATACTCTAAGTGTTGTATTCTGCTGGTTTAAAGGCTACATTACAGTAAAGTGATGATTGATGATTCTCTGAAACAATTAAATCTGTTCCAGCTACATTATTTGCCTTCAGACACATAATCATTATATTCACATAACTGATGATTATTTATCAAAAAATCTCATAGTCTAAGTATTTTGTGAATGCACCAATAGTCAACCCAACAATATTGTCGCAATATCAATGTATGAGGTATTTGGACAAAAATCTTGTAATATTTAATTTTTTCGCATCACCATGAATAATCTCCGTCTGAACAGATATGCCCAAAAACAGTCTAACTTAATGAGTGGTAGTGGCCGTAGTGTGAGCAGGTGAGGCTTTGTGTTTTTCGGTCTGCAGAGCTCCGATCGCGACTATTTAGCCAAATTTTGCGACCACGGAGCAGCAGTGCGACTGTGAGAGCTGTTAGTTTGTTTCCCGCTCGCAGTGGATGAATCCTGAAACCATCGTTACACTTTAACTTTCTGCTAACATCCAACTGTTGACCTGAAGCAAAGTCCACCGCAAAAACATCGACACTCCTTCGAAAATAAAAACACCACGGGTTTCACTTTGATTTATTCAGTCATAACAATACTTTATTCAGCTTTACAATAACAGGACTTCATTTAGCTTTATACTGTATTTAACATTAGAACAGTATTTTATTGAACTAAAAATCTGTATTTTAGTAGTTAACATGGGTAGATTTCAAAATATCGAGATATATATATTGTGTATTGCGATATAACCTAAAAATATTGTGATATTATTTGAAATCCATATCGCCCAGCCTACTTTGGCCCTTCCTCCACGCCCTCGTACCTCTCAGTCTTTCCCTCTGATGTTCCTGTGAGTTTGGATCAGTCAAAGCTGCCCCCTCTGCTCAGACATCACTGTGTGGTGGGTTAAACTACAGCTGCTTGTTAGTCGGGAACTTGAAGTCCCACAGGATCTTAACACTGTTGTTCTCAACCACTTTCGGTGGTGTGTCCCATCGGGACTTGGGGATTTGTAGTCCGTACTCGGCACAGATGTTCCCGTACGCTGCCCGAGCCACTGGGTTGTGCCTCTCGCCGTACGCTGTCCCAGCTTGCATCCTGCTAACTAACTGTCTCAGTTATTTTTTATAACTGCAGTTTATCACACAATTTCCAAAGTTAATCATGACAACATTTTTAAACACATTTTCAATACCATTCTTTTTCATTACAAAACAATTTTGAAGTCTCAAGCAATTCCTACCAGATTACCCACACAACCCATTTTCATTCAGATATCTGGAGGTCAGAGGTCAAGGGACCCCTATTATATGGCCCATCAACAAAATTTAGCCAAACCATGTGCTTCCTGAGAAGCTAACATGACATGACACTCGATTCCTCAAGTGTTCTAGTTTCATATGATACCATCATCATCACTGTGTGTGTGTGTGTGTGTGTGTGTGTGTAAATGGAATATTTGAATATTGATTGCCGTGGTGGCAGCAATCAAAGCTACGGTCCTTCGAAGCATTCGGGTTGCCTTAATACAAAGCAGGTTGAAAATCAGCAAAGTATTCCTTTAATTTGATGTGATTTGATGTGAGAGAAGATTTCTAACTGTAAACTGTCTGCTGCCAGTTTGTCAAGACGTTGACGCGCTGTAAGCTGTATGATGCACCGGTTAAACTTGAGACTGTAACACAGTTAATTCCTAAAATCGATTCAATATCAGCCAAGTTTTATTTGAGTGATTGAAGGGATGAAACAGTTTGAAATAGTTCAGGATGAGGTCATTCACTGAACACCTGATTGTCTTTGGTGTTTCAGTCCTACATGTTCGCTTCACGTCCTCCTCTAATCGCTTTTTCTGTCTCTTAGAGATCATTTTGCAGAGAAAGTAAGGAGCTTCGGTGTGTGGTAACGGTTGAGAGTGGAAGTTGTGTCAAGTGACAGGATTTGGGGAGCAACCTTTCGATGCACGAAAGCTGCTGAGGTTGTTGGACTGCAGCCTCCCTGGCAACGCAGAAGATCAGCTTTGTTTATGTGTTGTTTTGGATGCTGCATTTGGCATCTGAGAGTGAGTTTCCACTTCGAATGGGGAACATCTCTGCTGGCCAGTGAAGGAAGTTTTTGTTTCCAAAATTTCAGTGAGGAGAAAAAAACAGCACTGGTTTAGCTCGACAACCATGGACTTTGTGTTTATCCAGACAGGGTTTTGTAAGGGTTACATAAGCACAGCAGGTGTACAACCCAAAAGGAATTAAATCCTTTCACATCACTCTTGTTGAAAAAACAAACAAAATTGGGAGTTTAAAGCTTTTTGTTCACAACACATAAAGCACAGGGAAGCTGCTGTAGTACTTAGTATACTGTAGTACTCTGATGCCAAACATCTTGCAAATGTCAAGAAGGATGTTTGGTGTCAAAATTCCTGTTGTCTGCAGGACAGAACCTCATGAACTCATATTTCCCAGAAAACGATTTTTTTTTAACAGAAAACACAGCTTTGATGGCATGTTTTATTTAAAAATCAGCGGTTAATTAAATACAAAAACAGCCATTTTAAATTGTATGCCCTTGCCCTAAAGCAAAAATATTAACACAAGTCCCTCCCCGATGCTTAAAAAACCCCAAAAATGGCAAGAAGTCCGTAACTTACATTTGAATTTGAAGCTCTAATTCTGTTCTGAATTTATTTATTTTTTTAAATAATATATTTTTGAAAAAGCAGTTGAAACGAATCGATAAGGAGTATTGATTGTCATTTCATTGAATGTATGGTCTTTAAAATTTGCCTCAAAGCCATGGAAAAGTCATGGGAATTTATTGGTAAAAATGTGTATGAATCTTGTATTTTACAAAGCGTCCAATTCAGAAAGTGAAGTCAGAAGCCGGCTGTAAACCAGCGTGCAGGTTGCCGTTTGGGCCCTCTGCCCGCCTCTGTGAGCTCCAGCCTTTAAAGGTGGATTTGAAAGTGCAGTTTACTGCTTTTATTTGATGCCTGAGGTGTTTTCAGCAGCAGGTCTGCTGGGGTCCGCTGAGGTGAAGAGTCTGTGATCACTCTCTCTCCTGGGCAGCGGACTCTATGAGCTGAATGGATGTAGTGAATTGGCCTCGGCCCATGAAGCCTGCCTGGACCGCTGCCCAATACTACGCTGCTGGATATTATAATTAGCTTCTTACAGTGGGACTTTATTCAGAGTTCACACAGAGCTCCCAGGCACGTCTGGGAAAGATATTTCATTCTGCGCACATCCTCCAAAATATATATGACCGCACTAAAAAAAGATGGGAATCCTGTGTAAGAACGGTTAAACCAACGAGATGAAACTCATAAATCACAATACCCCAAACTAGCATGAACCATTTTTAAAGAAAATAACAAATTGGCTGATAGCAGGTACTTTTTTTTAATTCCTGCTTTTGTGCCAGGGAAACAAAGACATCTAAAGTATAAAAAAAACCATAACATTTTACAATCACATTTTCCAGGCCTGGAAAAGTCATGGAATTTTATAGTGTATAATGAAATTATTCCAGTAATCTTCTGTGGATAAACTTGGATAAAAATGTGATACATTTTGTTTACCGTTTCATCATTTTCTCTTTTTGTCTCCTGTCATGCACGCCTGCTAGCTGAAATAATGTTTGAATAGAGTTTGAATCTGATATATTTGAAAAGTGCCAGGCACTTTTTTAATTTAAAAAGTCTGTCCATGAAACACCAGATGATGTCCTCAAATGTCTCATTTTGACAAAGATATTCAGTTTGCTGTCATGAAGGAGGACAGAAACATGAACATTTTCATATTTAGCAAGCTGCAATCAGAGATTTTTTCTTGAAAATTTACCTAAACAGAGTAATTGGGAATCAAGAGAGTCGGTGATTACTAATGAGTCAATTGTCAAAGTTTTATCAGTTCTAAAAACATTCATTATAAGCATTAATTAATGCGTGTTTTCAATTATATTTTAATTGTGAATAGTCTTCAGCGGTCACACACATAGCCTCAGTAATAGTTGTGTTTTGAAATAATGTTACACATCAGTATATTTGACAATATTGAACCCTGAAAAAACTGTTTCAGCTCCCTTTTGGAGCTTTGTCAGAATCCATCTGTATGAATTTAATTATTATTTGAAGAGATAATATAAAAATATACAAATAATACTTGTAACAGCCTGCCATGAGTAAAACATCTACCACAATGTATAGATATTATATTATATATGTGCATATTTTATATTATTGGAGCTGGACTATATATTATACTATTCAATGTGCAGAGCGCACTCTGGGCACAGACAGAGCAGTAGAGCAATAAACGCAGTGAAAGTGAAACTGTAACAGTTCAGTCTGCTGGGGCTTAAAGTTTGCATTCACTCACTCTGCAGCAGCTGCTCCTCTCATCCAACCATCTGATCCGATCAGCTCTGATCGGATCAATAGATCATTTATTCACCCTGTGGCTCAAACTCCATAAAGAAATTCCACCTGCGCTGCATTCACAGACCCACAATAACTTAATAAATAACTTTAATAATGTGTCCCCTCTCTAAATAATAAATTTAGAGAGGGGACACAGAATGAGCCACCACCACACATTTATTAGAATTCTGTGGGAAAAATGAACTCTGCGACTCAAAACGTATTATTTTGTGTTTGTATTTTCAACCATGTCACACAGCCATAAAGCCTAAAAAGACCTGACAAATGCTGCTCCCCAAATGTCAAATTGCTACTGTAAAAAAAATAACAACTAATCAATGAGAACATCCCCTAAAAACGCTGTAACAGGGGGAGTCATTTCCCCAAATATATCAACTCCAGCAGCTCAGAGCTGTGGAGGAACAGAGAGGTTTGAAATGGAAACGTACTGTAAGTGTCAGGTTTACTCTCCTCAGAGCTGCTGGGCGCTGAGCTCAGAGCGGTCGGCCGTGCACGGCCACATGATGTCTCCATTACCTGGCTCACTCACACACACACTCATACACACACACACCACACACACACACACACACACACACACACCACCTGCTGCTTGTACACACCGCAGGCGACTTGCTTCATGTGTCACTGTTCTGATTGGTTTCGGGCTGTAAGGAGCTGAAACTGCATCCAGGAGGAGCTGCACTCATATTAAAGTCTCCTGCCTGATTTGTTATTAAATGAGAGGACACTGGGGACAGCCTGTAGATATAGAAAGGTAGATAACTCATCGGCCACTGCTCTAAAGTCTCCGCGATGCATCTGCAAGGGCGCCGAGGTCAAGATCCACCAGCAAACAAATACATGTGTAGTATGCGTTGTATGTGAACATGCAATGACAATAAAGGTATTCAATTCAAATCAATTCAACATATAGTAGTTAGGCTACCTGCAATTTCAATTAAAATTGGTTACAATCAATTTGAAACCTGCATCTCTTAATACACATGTATTTGTTTACCAGCGGATCTTGACCTCCCTAAAATGGCGCCTTTGCAGACGCACGTCAAACCAGGAACGCGGTATCTAGTTTCTACATTTATGGGACATTCTGACTTTTGTGGCCATATCATTACGAGCTGCTGACAGCTGATGACGTGCAGAAAATTCAGATTCATTTATGGAGCATAAAGCTTGTTTTTCTGGAGATCATTGGACTTGTGGTTGATGTTATTGATCCTGTTTTTAAAGAGCTTCAGAATAAACGATCACAGATCAATAGTTAGTTATCAGCATACTAAAGACTTAATGATTTCCTCTGAGGTGCGCTGGAAAGAATTGGCACTCATTAAGGTTAAAATAAAGATAGTGTTTTAATTGGTGCGATTCCACTGTAGTAATTTTTTTGCTTTGGTGGAGGCGAATGTTGCAGTCAGCGCACGGCTGCTCAGCCAAAAATGGAGAAATTCAGAATGCAGTTCAACACACTGCACATAAATATCAGGGAAGAAAAAAAGCACAAAAACACATCTCGTCTCTTCAGCCCTCAGCTCGGACTTTCCTGACACAGGCCCTAAACTCTTCCCTTTTACACCTCACACGCTGCAGTTCTCGAAATGCTGTATCTGACTTGATTTTTTTAGCTTTTATAATTTTAAGATTTTAAGACTCATGGTTTAGCTGATATTGAGCTATGGTCCCCTCTGTGTCTTCTCTCTTCTTTAATTTCATCTTTTCTTTAGCTTGTATTTAATTATCTGTTTATAGTGGCCTGTTTTATGGTAATTCGTTTGATTTTTATGTGATGCTATAACAAAAAAACATAAAAGGATAAAAGTAGTAAAACAGGCAGTTCTCAAAAGGCAGTTTAAGTATTACGCAGTGCTAACCACTGCACCACTGTGCCACCCTAAATAAATAAAAGTCTGTTTTTATTAATATTATCATTGTTTTTTTATGTTTATTATTCTCTCAGTTTCTGCCTTTGTTTTGTCTGTCAAAGCACTTTGTAAACAACTGTTTTAAGGTGCTATATAAATAAAGTTGTTATTATTATTAATGTTATTATTATTTACAAAGAGTAAAATGAACTTTTTAAACTTGCCAAAAATGAGTGCAGGGGTGTTTCCCACAGAATTTGATTGAATGTGTAGCTCTTTTTGTGCCACCATTACAAATTTGGACATTTTTGCGGATCCATAAATGCAGCGCATGCAAAACCTTTTTTTTCCTCAGCAGCAGTTTGAGGAGTTGGAGTCGCCGGGTGGATCATTTATATCTGTCAGTCCAGTCAGAGCTGATCAGAAATGATAAAAAACATTTTGTATCCAGAGATGACATTTAAAATGGTCAACAAACATTTAAGGTGTCAGTGATTTGATCATAATCTTGCAAACGCATCAGTTTGGTCCCTTTAAAACATCAACAGTCTCTTAAACTGATTGACAGAAACCTTTTTATTATCAACAAACATCTGCAGTAAACAGTGACTCCGACAGCGATTCACACTGACACACACTTGTAAACAAAAACACACCTGCATACAAGAAATGTAAACTTAATCTGCTGTATATAAAACTTTCCCTGGCCGAGCCAAAAGTGCTTTACAAACACTATAAGGATAATAAAGAAGATAGTACGGCAAGCAATAAAAATGCAAGGCAAGCTCCTTTTCTGCGGACTGGAATAATAAAGCAGGTCTGAAGGAGGCAGCAGCTCTCTCAGCTCTCTGTTCTCTCTCATAATTTCCTGGCAGAAATCCTCCTTTGAGTCTTCGTCGATACAAAGAAGGTTTTATCTGGGAGATGCAGCGAGCGACCGGCGGCTCCATTTCTACTTTATGACAATATCCTGACATTCACAGTTTGACTCAATTTTCTTCTGTTTTTCCGCAGAGAAACTTTTTCAAATTGTTTTTAAAAAAGTTTTGGCATTTTTTTCTGCCCTCGCTCTCTGGCTGATTGACTCGTTTATTTTCAGACGTCAGCACAGAGTGTGGCGGTGTTTACGTCCGTTATGCTGCTGTGGAGGGCGACTGGTTCAGGTCCTCAGCTGCAGAGTTAGACAGGTGCTGAGCTGGACAGATAGAGACTGAAGCTGTTCAGACTCATTCATTCAGTCTGACATCTTGTTCTTGTAGCCTTTTTTTCTGTTGAAAGCTGTTTTTTTCTGATTCAGAACCACAAACAACTCAAAACTGTCCTGTATGGCTTCATCCCAAAACTTCTGAGACGTTTCCCCGGCTGATCTGATCATAAAATTGCTTTAATGTGTTGAAAAGCACTCAGTGGACGGTAGGAAGTCTTATCAGCAACTTTGAAGCTAGAAAATCACCAATTTGGGGGCTGAGGAAGAAATCCTGCACCAACTTTTATTTAATGCATTTGCTTTGACGTTAATGGAAGAGACTTCAAACCTGCATTAACAACAAGCTGTTATCACACATATTTACTTATTATCATCTTTTAAAATTGATATAGTTGAAATTTGTGATATAAATTGTCCACCACTGCTTACATTGGTGGTTTTGCTTAATTTGACGTAATTTCTTTGAGTATCTTAAAATGCTTCAAAAGCCTAAAATCTGTACAACCTAAGCGAAAAGGTTATGCAAGTCAGTTAAACATCATAATTGATGGTATTATTAATATGGTGTCATTAATTAAAAACAAATATTATTTATTTTTTGAGATATTCTCATTTTTACCAGTAAAATGCCTACAGGTTTGAAAAGCCTGCTTTCTATAAAAAATTACCCAAAAAACAAATCTGCAATTTCTTCTTTAAAATTTGCCAAATGAAAAAAAGGGGGAAAATGCCAAAAAAATGCTACCTTTTTTTTTTTAAAAGATTTTCTTTCAATTGCCAAAAAAGAAATTCTTTTAAAAAATTCTTAAAAATTTTTTTTTAAAAATTGTCAACACTTTTTAAAGAAAACATGCCTTCCAAGCCTGCGTTTTCTTCGAAAATTTGTCGTAAAATGAATAAGAAATACAGCTGTTGTGTCTCTGCCAAAATAAAAGAATGTGCCCCTCCCCAGCGCTTAAAAAATGATTTAACATGCCTCCCCTGTTTTGCACCACTCTGTCCCCTCTCATAAATAACAAACAGCCCCTCAATTATATTTAAAAAATCTGTTTTAATCCTGTTCTGAATTCATTATTTTCTAAAATAATATGTATTTTTAAAAGCTGTCATATATTAATGAAAAAACTGATAAGTAGTATCGACGGCCGTTTCAGAGAATGTATGATCTTGAAAATGTGCCATAAAATCATTGAAAAGTCCTGGAAATGTATTGGAGAAAATGTGTATGAACCTCGTCTTCAAGTTCTGAGAGCAGCCCCCGGTCCTGGATCAGCAGGGGTTGTTATTTCGCCCTGAGCAATTTTCATATCAGTGACACGAATTTGCAGATTTAAAAAAATGTTAGTGTACAGCTGTGTCAGTCTCATCCGTGCTCGCTGCCATTTTGCGTCTGGCTCCGGCACGGGAGGATGACGTCCTCGTTCTTAATCCCGTCCACAAAGCTCGGATTGGCTCAGCCGCTGGTTGTTGTGGGAAACAGCTGTCATTTAGCACAACAACAAAAAACGACTGATTCCTGATTCTGAGCTGAAGCCACCAGGTTACATTTGAGTTTTCTAACTGAGGATCTATTTTCTGCATCAACAACAAGCTGTATCCCCTTGATGTGTCACACAAAAACTACTCAAAGACAAAATGTTAGTCCTGAGTGTGACACACACACTCACACACACTCTCACACACTGCTGCTGCTTTTAGTAGCAGACAGGGATGAGAGTGTTGTGCTTACTTGGATGTTTTCAGGCCCACAGTGCACCACTGATCCATTAATGCATTAATGAAGGTCTAATCCTCAGCTGAAAAAATAAAAACACCGAAGCTGCTGTTTCATAACAAAGCAGCTGTGTTTCCTGAGCCTTCTGTGTGGGCGTCACCCAGCTGGGCTTTAGAGGCCGGCCTCAGGGCCCGCCCAGCCTTTACCTCCGCCGCAGCGTCCTCCAGAGAGCCGCGGCTGCAGGTGAGCCGCAGATATCCGCCTCAGTCTGAAGCTGCTGCAGCGATCAGAGGTTAACCGGCGTGTGGAGAGGTCTGGCATGGCGTCTCGCTGGGTGGAAACACGCCACGAGTCACCAGCCAAAAGCTTTATGTTCATGTTTGGCAGTTTGTCTGATCCTCTGATCGCATGGAGGGTTTTGTACACTCTACAACAGAAACCATGAAAATTATTCAGTTGTACTTTTTCCAGTGCCTGGTTTACACTCCAGGGTTTCCTCACACATTCATTTATTTGAAGCGGCCCACAAAGATCAAAACATCTGTGGCCTTGAGCTGATTTTACATTTTGCAGCTAGGCCGTTTATTAGGAGTGTGTTGGAATACATATATAGACCATTCAGTTATTTGTTGCTCCACACTCTCGGAGCACAGGGCGTACTCTGGGCACAGATGGAGCAGCGGAACACCAGGTTCAGCGAAAGTGAAATGAAATCATTAATTTTTGGTGGGTCTAACTGTGCGTTCCTGCGGCGTGTTTACATTAAGAGTCAATGCAAAGATGTGGACAGATGTGAATTCATGCCGGCCAGTGCAATGGGCGATTGGATGTGACGCGATGGATGCAAAAGCATGAATTTTGCGAGTCACAAACTGCAGCTGTGGAGAAAAAAAAAACGCATGGTGAGTGTTCAAGGACCCACAAAAACGTCCGAGTACATTTTTGTGGGTCCATATACAGTATATATCATATATGTGTGTATACACGTATATATCATATATATGTGTATACATGTATATAGCATATATATGTGTGAGTATATAGATATGAAACGATAGTTTGTTTCTTACATTACTGAAGCTGACTCACATTGTTTTTAGGTCCTTGGAACATTTTCGCCATCCCTTTCTCACTCATTAACAGATATTTTCTGTGTTTTGAAAAATCCAACAATGTAAGTGCTGAAGACTCGCCGTTAGCAGAGGAAGCGTTAGCTGTGTTTAGATCTTCCCTGTTTGTTAGCTTGTTAAAGCAGGCGTCGCACCTTCGCTTCGCCTGCTTCAACCTCGAAGCCGCCTGATGTTTGGAGCCGCTGGTCTCCAATTATCACTTTTCCAGAGACTCTGATGTGATCCTGCCTCGTGTACTGAAACAAATGTGCAGATGTGAGTCAGAGATACGGGAGAGCAGCTGCTTAACGAGGAGAGTTACGGCGGCTTTGTCGAAGGTCTGAAACTCCAGAGAAACAAGCGGGTGTTGATTAGCCTCATAACTTGTTTTGATGGTTTTTCACACATTATTTTCACTTACCTCAACCATACTAAGCTGTTTTCCCTGCATAAAATCACATCTACCCGTCACACATTTAAAGCATAAGCTGCTCTAAATCATCCCTCCCTTTTCTTGCTGTTATTTAATTCAGGGCTTCTTT
Source organism: Plectropomus leopardus (assembly GCF_008729295.1). NCBI lineage: Eukaryota > Metazoa > Chordata > Actinopteri > Perciformes > Serranidae > Plectropomus > Plectropomus leopardus. The sequence goes on along the minus strand of NC_056468.1, from coordinate 35,489,314 downwards.
TTCTGCTCTCTCTTTTATCTGGTTGACGTTGCTCTGACCCTTGGCCCTTCTACTAAATGCTGCTTGGCATGCCAATTATGTCAGAATTTAAGCTTGTTTACTCATTAGATAGGTCCTGAAATATACATAATTTCATGCAAGATAAATTTCCTCTTTGCATAGCCTCAGAAAGGAATTTTAGGCTCAGGTTTTCCCCCTTTGAAACCAGGACCACATCACTTTTCTTCTGCGGCTTTCACCTGGATTTAAACCTTTGAACCCTGTGAAGCAAAATGGTTTGATTTCTTTCTTTTTTAGCAACTTGGCAAGAAATGAAATTAGTAGATAAAAATGTTTTTATATTTTTTTTAATGCTTGGTTAAAAAAAATGTTGGAGCACTACATTTCTAATTATTATAATTAAAATACTGTATTATTTATTTACATATATATTTAATTATTTAAAGTTCAAGTTATTTTATGGAATTATCTTTTTTTTGAAAAAAGAAAATCAGGTTATTTCCCTGTCGTGTTGTTTTGTTTTGTTCTGTTGTGGTTTGGTTTGGTTTTGTTGCTTTTTTTTTTGCATGTTTCTTCCTTATTTTTTTTGCAGGAAACTAATAGATTTAGAGAATTTGTTTTTAAAAAAGCTGGGGAAAATTTCCAGAGGACTATATTTGTAATTACCATAATTATACTTTTAAAGTTTTATTTTCACAGAATTATGATATTCTTAATTTTTTTCAGGTCATATTATTTTTTTTTTTAACTTTCCCTTTTTTAAAACTTTCACATTTGTTTTTGTTTGTTGTTGCTATTGTTGTTTGGTTGGTCTTGTTTTGAAGTTAATTTAAGGTATTTTTGTGCTTTTTTTTTACTAATTTTTGCATCATTTCATCTTAAGTTACTCAGTGCCTTCTTCCCACGTCTTTGAAAGAAATTAAGCGAATATCCGGGTTTCAAAGGGTTAAACCATTGTCGTCCCCCTCAGCTTCTGCTGGAGAGCCTGCTGGGAGATTACTATGGTATTTTTAAAGGTAAACATGAAGCAGCAGCCTTCCTGCGTGTGTTCATGCAGCTGAGTGTTGTTTTCCTCTGCAGCCCGCCCCCCCGCCAGCTGTGGCTCACTCATATAACGTTTGTAGTCGCTTTTATTGGCTCTGCAGCAGAGTCGGACATCTCCGGCTCGGCGAGAAGATCACAGAGAATCTGTGCAGCCGATGAAATATGTTCTCTGGCCGTGAGGAGTCATAATGTTCAGGGTTACAGTACCTGCACTGACATACATTATGAGAGCTGCTGCGGACAGCCGCGCACATATGGCCGCTGTGTTAGCAGAGAGCTGGAGAGAATGGGTCCGTCATGGAGGTCAGCAGGTCAGGACTCACATTGTTCTTGAAATTGAGTGCGCAGTAAGTACTTCGTATGGCTCTGACCTCCTTTCACTTCATCCACTTGTGTTGAGCACTCAAAAAAATCTTAACTACTGCAGACGCAGGCTGTCAGTGTGCACTAAGGAGAGTTTAAAGTGGCGCTCGCTCAGGGCAAAATGTCTGGTTTGTGGTGAGAAAAGAAGCCCAGACGTGGCCACGTGTGAACATAAGCGGCACACTTCCAGTCTCAAGCGGTCCCTCTTTACTGGTCCTGCAACTGGTCAGAGCTGAACATGTTGCAGGGTAATTAACCCTTTGAAGCCTTCATCGGCATCACTTTTCTTGTGCTGCTTTCAGAATTTAAACCTTTGAACTTTGAGAAAATTGGTTTGATTTCTTTCAAAAACGTTGTGAAAAAGGCAACGAGCAGCTTGTTTTTAATAGTCGTGCCTGAAACCCTGAACATCAACATCACTACACTTTTGCTTTTTGGAAAAAAAAAACATTTATTTATTTATTTTTTCCCATTTTTTCTGATTTTTCCAATTGCTAGCACTACGTTTACCAGTGCTCTATCTAGGATTGTTATTTTTTTTGTCGGTGAAAGGTCAAGGTCGCTGTGACCTCGTCCTAGTCATTCTTGTGAAGGTGATAATTTAAGAACACCTCGAGAGAATTTCTTGAAATTTGGCAAAAGCATCCACTTGAACTCAACACTTGATTCGATTAATCGATTAAAATTTGATGGTCAAAAGTCCCCATGACCTTGCAGCCATCCTGTTCTCTTGAAATTGATATTTTAAGAATGCCATGATGGATTTTTTCCAAATTTGGCACAAATCATCACTTGGACTCAACAATGAATTTGTCAATTTTGGTGGTAAATGGTCAAGGTCACTGTGACCCTGTGTGTCGCACTCTCATGAATGCAATATCCTTAGAAAACCTTGAGGGAATTTCTTCAAATTTGGCACGAACATCCACTTGGACACAGAGAGACACATATTAGATTTTGGTGGTCAAAGGTCAAGGTCACTGTGACATTGTATCCATCTCATTAGTGTGAATGCAATATCTGAAGATGTTTTTAAGGGAACTTCCTCAAATGACCACTTTGACTCAAGAATGAACCGATTAGAATCTGGTGGTCAAAGGTCAAAGATCATGGTGACCACATAAAACATGTTTTCGGCAATAACCCGAGAACTTCTATGCTCAGATTTCCCACAAATGTCTAAAATCAGAGGTTCCAGAAACATAAAGTTTGTAAGCACAGTCTCCACCAAAAGAAAATGTGATCTCACTCTCACGTTACACCTCATCTGCACTGAACAGCACACATAATATTCAGGCTCTGCAGAAATGTGACACACATCCTGAATCTAATGAACTGAGATCTGCACACACAAGGAAATATGTTCTCTGCTGCTAACGCTCATAAAGGCCACTGTTTCATATTTCTGCATCGTCGTGTCGAGCCTTAATGTGCCGGCCGCGGCTGCATCATGCTGCAAATAAATTGGGTGATTTAGGAAAATGTGTGTCCATTTCAGGGAGAGAAGTTCTCATTACCCGAAGGTCATTCTGTCAGAGCCGGTCTCCACTTACCTGCTGTCCTATTTTCAAGTTTTGATTTGATATAATCCCACCAATTTATTCTGATTTGCTTTTTCATTAGTTTGGGAAGGTTTTGAAGAGTTGGAGTACTTTAGTTTATTCATTTTTAGAGTAGAACTCCCAAGTGTAGGAAAATGTGGAATATTATGAGAGCGTCTGCAGCACCTTTTGTTGTCAGATCAAATGTTAGTCACGAAAGCTTTGTAAGAGAGAACAAGGCTATTTCTTTTTTTTTATTTCCCATCCCGTCTGGTGCAAGCTCGCAGGATTGCACAGGGCATTATTTGAAGTCTTGTGAGAACATAAAAGCCTGCTCATAAAAGTTCCCCCGCAGTGAAAACGACCTAAATAAACACAGCCCCAAAATAAAACCCTCCCCGAGATCATCTCCCCTTCCTCAAAATGGAGCCGGGGACAGGAGAGGCTGGAGGAGGCATTAGGCAGAGAATACCTGCAGATGGGATGGCGTGGAGTGGCAGAGTGAGTGCGGCCATTTGGTGGATGTTTTTGTCCAGAGTGCATTACAGCAGCATGAGTGGATGCATTTTTAGCAGAGCTGCAGTCTGACCTCTGACTGTGGTGGTGTTACAGCCGCACTCTGCACACCGGCAATACAACTAATAAGCTGCTGCCTTGCTCACAACTGAGGCTGTCGGTCAGATGTTAAAAAAAACTTTGTTGAGCCAATGGTTGCATAAGTCAAAAACCTTTTTTTCTCTTTGTGCGTTTGTCTGAAAGCATCATTCATACTTTATTAGACTGTTGCTTTTGCAGCACTGGCAATCTCTTAGATTATTATTATTCAGCCAGCTGTCTGAGAACAGGTTTACTGCCCCGCCTCACTTCTGCAGGTGTTTGGTTTCTTTCGTATCAGATAGAGTGTAAGCTAAAATATTTAAAGAATTCGTCGTTGTTGTATATATTATATGATATTTGTTGTATATATTGCATTTTAACGCCTCCACACAGCTTAAGATGTGGCTAGAGGCGTTGTGTTTTCACTTTTGTCTGTCCTGTTCTTGTGAATGGGATATCTCGACGCATTGAGGGGATTTCTTTAAATTTGGCGCAAACATCCACTTGCAGTCAACGATGAAGTGATCAGATACTACGATATGTTGTCTTAATCTCGATAGATTTTGGTGGTCATAGGTCAAGGTTACTGTGACCCTATCCATAGGGTCTTGGACTCAACAATGAAGTGATTAGATTTTGGTGGTCTCACAAAACATATTTGTGGCCATTACTTCAGAATTCATACACCAATCATGACAAAATGTGTGTCTCAGCCGGTGTCTCTGCCAGTGTCCGCTCCGCTCTCATCCTTCGCCGGTGTCTCCGAATGTCTGCTCTGCCCTCATTCTCTGCCGGTTCTCCACCGACGTGTCCGCCGGTGTCACCAAATGTTCACTCCGCTCTTATTCTCCACCGGTGTCTCCGCCTGTGTCCGCACTGCTCTCATCCTCCGCCGGTGTCTCTGAATGTCCGCTCCACTCTCATTGTCTGACAGGTGATCTCAATCTCTTCTAGGACACCAAAATGTCTCGATCCGGTCCTGATACTTTCATTTATTAGCGTGCTCGCTGCTCACAGTAACCGCTGAACACCGGTGTAAGCGGCCGCCGTCTCCCCCTCCCTCCGTCTCCTCCGTGTGTGTGTGACGGGGACATGATGAGAGGACATGATGAGAGGACACGCTGGACGCGGTTTGAGTTCAGGTGTAGTGAGTTTCCAGCTCGGTTCTGCTGAAAGAATAAACTGATTTCTGATGTTTGATGTAAATGTGCAGAGATCACAGCAGAGCCGTTCCTTAGGGACGGTTCTGTAGCTGCTGCTTCCTGACAGTTTGGGAAACGTTCCTCTCTATAGTTCCACTATAACTCAAACACAATATTATTTTCAGCATTATTTTTGTACATTTCAAGTTGACATTAGTAGATAAGAGGAAAAAAAAAACAAAAATCTAAAAATGAAGTTGATTTTACTCTTGAAAATGACTTTCTTAAAAAAAGAATGCGATTTTCCAGCTTTGTGTCTGAAATGTATTTATTTTAATGAAAATGCACAAATGAAATTCATCTGTACTCACCACATCTCAGCCTTTCAGACCCTCGGGTAATAAAAAACAAACAAAGAAACAAAGAAATTATCAGTATCTTAGCAGCCATGATAAGCTGGAAATTATCAGTTTATCGCTATCAGTTGAAATAATCATCGTGCATCACTGGTTAAGATATCTTCATATCTCACTTAGGAGTCAAAGGGAACTTTTAAGCTTTACAGAAACAGTGATTTGATGTATATCGTGATATACATCGATATCGACTGATATAAAAAAACGATCGTGATAAGACTTTTTTCCATATTGCCCTGCCCTAGGTGTAAGGTAAAAAGCTATGTAGTTTCCTGTGTCAGTAACAGAGCAACTCATGCAACGAGATTTTTTGATGTCTGAGCATACAAATCTGATCTTTGGAGTTTAGAGATCTGCAGTGTGAGCGTAGCCTTAGTGTCTTGTTTCACGGGGAAGTGAGCCTGCACCTGCGGCAGTTGGTGCCCTGCTCGGTCATAAATAACCAGTCTTGGTATTTGCACTCCGTACACAACAAATCACTGCATTTGTAAGACGCCACTAAAATGCACCTGATTCTGCTCTCATGGCTTAATTGTTGCCACATTTGTCTCTGACTGGAGTTTAATGATGCTAATTGCTGTTTGGTGAAAGGAAAAAAAACGAAGCTTTCGCAGGGTTTTTGTTCTCACTGAAGATCTGAGGTTTGAGTGTGTCGTTTTCATTTATTGTCTCATAATGTGGGCGTTGTGAAGCCCTTTGAGACTGTAACTGTGATAAAGGGCTATGCAAATAAACTTGACTCAGAGGGAGTCGATGCGTTTAAAGCACCCCGTGTTTACACCGTTCACCATACTGCCTTTTATTTATGTAAATCATGTCATTACCAGTCTGTAGAGTTGTGTAGAAAGTCTATTTTCATTTAGAGAGCAGAAAATAAACATCCTTGCTTACATGTTCTCACTTTCTGGCCTGTTTTTTTTAATCAGCATTGTCTTTTTGTCACACGCTGAGCTCACCATCTGCTGCTACTGCAGCACCGTCGACGTCCTTAAAAAGTCATTGCTGTATTCTTAATTATCTTCGTTTAATCGCCTCCCCTCTTCAGGGAGATGAAAGGTTATTAGAAAATGAGCCCACATGGGGGATTTATTAAAAGTGCGGCAGGGTACTGTATGCTGGTGCAGACGGCTGCGGATGGGGCTGAAGCTCGTGTTGTCTCTGTGCCATGTGCTTCAGCATCGACTGTTTTTGTGGCATTTTGGCTTAAATAATTGCGTCCTGTATGACTCTCCTCCCAGTCACATCTTGTTTTTTTGCTTCTTTTTATTTTGTGTCTTTAGATCCCAGTGCGGGTTCGGCCGCTTGCATATCTCATTGTAAAGATTTAGTAGAAGATAAAAAAAAAGAAAGAGAGCGATGGGGTGTGACAGTCTTTGTATTAGAGCGCTCTTTTGAATCTGTTATTTGACAAAGATCCGTCTGCTCATTTTTAGGTTCATACTTGGATTTTGAGCTTCCAATAGAACATGTTTACATGTTTAATGTTCAAAATCAATTTATTTTCCTCACACTGTCTGTGCTGGAACACCATCTGTCTGTGACACTCTGTTTTAGCACCTGTCTCTTTAAAACCTCCTCCTAAAAGCCCAGTCTGCCCTGATTGGTCAACATTTTCAGATTATTATATCTCTGCACCTCTACATCTCTGCACCGCCATCGCACCACGCAATAACAGAGAAAAGTGGCACTTTTAACATGAAAAATCACCATTTAAAGCTTCTAAATACAAATGGACACAATGCAGCAGAATAGGATCCAAATCAGGGAGAAATTTGGGGCCTGTTTCACACAGCAAGTTCTTGCATAAAATATTAAACTTTTGTTGTGGTTCCTACTTCGGTTTACATGACACTGGCGTTTTGGGGTCTGAAAAAGCAAACTGAAAACACCACCCTCATCCATGTAAAACTGGCAATGCGCTGATCCTTTGAGAGCGGTAATGTCACGGATGCACATCACGCATGTGTGTAACGTTTCAGACTAACAGCCATGTGCAATTAGGAGGATAAAAACAACAATGGCCAACTACCGAGCTGTTTGTGCTGCTGACTCCGTGTGTTCAGCATCGTCTTCTTGTTTGTTTACACTCACCGCTCTGTAGAACACCTTTATGTGCAGGCGCATTGCATTCTTATCACAAAGTTGCGCCGCCAACTACTGGCCTGGCATGCATACTACAGCGTTTTCAGTTGTTTTTGCAGATCTGTGTACAGGAGGACCGTTTTCACAATGTTATTTTATGTACACAGATGCTTTTTTAAAATGCAAAGAAAAGACTTTTCCGTTTTTAGTAGAGCCGTTCTAATCTAAACGAGCCCTTGAAGCATTGGCTACCAAGAAAACATGTCTCCCTGATGTTAGCATGTAGCTGCATGCAGCAGTGTCGGCCAGGTAATGCAAACACCTGCAGAAATGTGCCTGGAGCTGATTAACTAGTAAAGAAATCCGGCATACTGTAGCTAGGGTACAAAAACCGTTGGAAACAGTATTCAGAAGGAAGCCTAACGTTTTTACTCGCAGGGATTATGGGTCACAGGGGGCTGTGGTAGCTCAGTCTACAGGGGCTTGGCTGGAGAACTGGAGGTTCGCCTGTTCAAGTCCCAGTATGAACCAAGTATGTGGTGTACAGTCGGACTGGTAGCTGGAGAGGTGCCAGTTCATCTTTGGCGGCCACTGTCTTTGGCCCAGGAGGCTGAAATTTGGCAAGGAGATCAAGTGTGTGTGTGTTTTGTATGAAGTTGTGCGTTTGTGTCCATGCCAATTGGCTAAAAGGGGTGGCAGCAGTGGGAGTAGCCTATAACAAAAAGGTGCATAACAGCCCGTCTCATGAGTCGGTTGTTGTAGGGAGTCGTCACTGTGTTAAGATTGTGTGTGTGAATGCATGAAAGCATGGATGCATGCACGCATGTGGTTGCAGCTAGTTTTTTCTCGGCTATCGTAGGCCAGAGGCATTATGTTTTTGGGTTGTTCATCCATACATCCAATTCTTGGGAACGTGATATCTTAAGAACACCCTCAAAGATTTTCTTCAAATTTGAACATCCATTCGGACTCAAGGCTGAACTGATGGGATTTTAGTGGCCACAGGTCAATAGTCAAGGTATCTCAAAAACACCTTGAGGGAATATCCTCAAATTTGGCACAAACAGTTGGGTAGACTGAAGAATGCACTGATTAGATTTTGGTGGTCAAAGGTCAAGATCACGGTGACCTTGTAGCTGTCTTATTTTTGTGAAGGTTATATCTCAAGACATTTTATATCCAAGAGGTCAAAGATCAACTGAGATATCGGTAAGTCCTGCAAAAACACTTTTCTGGCCACTACTTAAGGGGAGACATTTGGTCGGATACTGAATCTGTGACACTAATCTTGAAACTGTGCTGATTGTAGAGATCCTCTGTGCTGCGGGGGATGTGGAAGCGTCCGTGTTTTCACATGAATGTAAACTGTAAGAGAAACTTGACAGGTGGACTGGTGTGCAGAGGCGGTAATTCTAGTTTTTTCATCTGCCTACAACAGGGATTAATCTGTGAAGATCACATTGCAATGAGTGCAAAGTCTGAATTCTTAATTTCTATCCAAATTTGTCACTTTTATTGGCAGAAGTAATCCTCGCCACATCACCTTCCCCTCCCCTCCGTCCTGTTAATACTCTGCAGCCCGTCACCGACAGTCAGTTAAGTCACATTTTCTCATCAGAGATCAGAGCCGAGCGGCAGCAGACGTGAGGAGGTGATGTATCATCAAACCGAATCCTGTGGCACAAACACACTCCGTCTCTCCTCTCTTCTTGCTGTCGGAGTGAGAACAAGGCTTGTTAGCATTCATGTGTTGCGCTCCCGGTCTCTCACACGTAGCATCGTCCTCCATTATTGAGCAGTTGTAAATGCTTTGAAGTTCCTCTGTTTGGGGAGTTTTTGTTCCAAAACAGGGCAGGAGCGGGAACGTGGGCTCTGAAAGGAAGAGCGCTCAGCAGCCGGCCCAGTAATTGCTGCGCCATATTGATCAACATCCTCTTCCCCGAAATTTCTCTTCAAACTGTTGCATTGTGTGTTTCTTCTCCTGGATGGTTAAAAAGCGATTCAGCAGACAGAACAGAAAAGAGCTGCAGCGAGTGAAGGCAGAGCTGCAGCAGAGCACCATCAGCTGCTCCGTCATTGAAAACAAGGTCAAGGTGACGGAGAATCCAATTGACGCTGGGCTCGACCCCGCCGATTCCCCCGGGATGTTGTAGAGCAGCGCCCGCCCTCTCTCCTCTCCCACCGCCACATGCTTCCAGCACAGGCTCGGCCTCAGATCTCATTAGCATTTGACCGCGTGGGCAAAGCGAAGCTGCTTCACCTAATGCGTTTGATGGTGAGAATATATTGTGCCTAATTTAATTAATGTGTTGGTGTGCGTCTGCGGACAGATTAAACAATTTCACAGCAGCATCAGAATCAAAGTGGTTTGTAAAAACCAGGCTACATTGTTAAAGGTTTATTTTTAATCAGGAAGCAAGTTTTTCAAATGGCTCATATTAAACATGAAGCATCTTTTCAGCAAAACCATTAATTTTTCACAAGGAACACAAGAGGAATGACTTCAACTGATAAAACACATGCTTTCAGATCCTCTTAAACCAGTCATACGTAACTTACTGCAGCAGGAGAAATCGAGCTCCTGATAGGGTGCAGGGTGGCCACCCACCATTTTGTAATTCACAATGATAATAAAGTGATTCATACTGGAAATTGTTTTTGTATTTTCAGTATACATAAGGTGCCAGAGTGCATAAAATAGCATCAGAATAGAGCTTGTTTATGACAAAAAGTGTCAGTGGAGGATATCCCCCAACCCCCAACAGAGCCCCTGATGCCCTAAAATCCTAGAAACGTCCTAAAGATGTTTTAAAATCCCAGAAACGTTCTAAAATCCGAGAAACATCCTCAAATCCTAGAAATATCTTAAATGTTCCTAGAAATGTCCTTAAGTTCTATACATGTCTTAGAATCCTTGAAAGGTCATAAATTCTTAGAAATGTCCTGAAATCTTAGAAGTATCCTAAAATCCTAGAAACGTACTAAAATCTTATGAAACATCCTAAAATCCTGGAAGTGTCCTAAAATTGTTGAAATGTCCTGAAATCTGAGAAATATTCTCAAATCCTAGAAATGTCTTAAAATCCTGAAAATGTCCTAAAATCTGAGAAACATCCTAAAATCCTGGTAATGTCCTTAAATCCTAGAGATATTTATTCTTCATATTTATGGCTTTTTAATGGTTTTATGGTCTTTATTCCAAATAGGAAAAATTGTAATGCTGCAGCAAATAAATTGAATTTAGACTTTATACTTTTCAAACTTTGTGGAAGCATTCTGTATTTGTCGCTGTCCTGTTTCACCATGTCAGTGCCGCCTACACAGGCCAGCCCCAGAAAAAAAATGGATTTCTAAGGTGGCTTTGAGAAACTTGACCGTTCTGCACAGAAGTCTGACCTTAACCCCATCCAACACCTTTGGCTGACCTGATCCAGCATTAGTGCTGGACCTCACTGATGCTCTTGTGGCTGAATAGGAGCACATCTCTGCAGCAAGGTTATGAAGTCTGTTGGAAAGTCTGAAATCAAAAGAGTGGAGGATGTTAGAGCAGCAGATCATTGTTTGGAGTCACATAATCAACTACCACAGAAGGAGGATGTTCAGTGTCCATTTACTTTTGGAAACAGGGGCTCCAGTTTCATCTCTTGTGTCTTTCATGGAAATACCTCAAAATGTTTGTGATTAGTAGTTGTGAAATATGCAGCACAATGGTTGTGAATCTGACATTTGGGATTATTATTTGAGCCTTGATAATGCAGCCCCACATTTTAAGCATTTAGCTGATGCTTACTCAGAGCGGCTTAGAGTAAGCTTTAAATCATGGATCACCCACATTATAAGCAACAAATACAAAGGTTAAAGCTGTGTCGCCAAGGCAACAAATGTCTAAAACGCCTGTCCTCTGTGTGTATCGCGAAATATAACTGAATGTCCTGTATTCTTCCTGCAGTGAGACTCTGACTGAGAGGCTGACAGCTGAGAGACGTTTGGCTGCATGAAGAGGCCGAGTGACGGGACCCTGGTCCTCACCTAGACCCCTCCCACGACCCCCCATTACCTGGACATGGTGAGCCTCCTGTGCACCTCTTTGTGTGTTGTGTGTTTTTAGCCACTAAAGTTCCTTTCCAACTGCGTAAAATAATCCCGCACCTACCTCATTTCCAATAAAATAAGCTATATGCAGGTTTTTTAACGGGGGTTAACCAGAAGAGCTGAGCTGTGTACACAGCTCTGTAGCCGACAAGTATGCCTGTCTATGCCTAAACTTTATGGTAGTTACTAGGGCTGTTACTAGGGATAACGATATAAATCACGAAATAACTTTTCCAAGATTGAAATATGAGACATAGTCGATAGAACGCATTAAGAGACAACAAGAACAGCCAATTATAATAAGAATAGCACTGCGGCAAACGAAATGCAGTGAACGACTTTGGCGCTTGAACAGCTGAGTGTTTGACAGCCACAGCATTTCATTATCGCGGATCAAACAGCTGATGGTCCGACAGCAGCGCAGTGAGACAGACAAACAGAGCGCTGCTTCTCCTCAAAGCACCAAAGTGTCTAAAACAGACTCATCTGCAGAGGTGAAAGTGACTTCTTCAGACTTCTACAGACGACTTTGTGTTAGTTTCAGCTTTAATCAGACTTTGGATGAATTATTTAGAAACACCAGGACGCATCGCTCCGTGTCTCATCCAGCCGCTCGTGCTGAGCTCTCATTATTATTACCAGGGGCAGATGTAATGTTTTGGGGGCCCGGGGCCACAAGCACATGAGCTTATTTTCAGCCCCTCTCTAACTGTGAATGTTGGCAGGCTGTTGGCAGCTATAGGAGAAGTAGGCCGACTCAAAAGTTTTTAATTGCTGAGTAAAATGATTAACAGCACAGAAGTTTGACAGAAGCTGAAGCCAGAGTCCTGCAGTCAGGAGAGGTTGGCCTGTTATCAGCACAATGTGTTTAAATTTACCTGAAGTTTGTTGAGGATGGAGCTTTTATTTTTCATATAATGCTGGAAAATTTAACCTCACTGTAAACCAGTTTCTAAGGTGATTCCACAATTATCATCATAGATCATCAGACCGATTATTGATTATTAATTAACAGCTCTCACATTTAAACAGACTTTTCAAAATACTTCACACTTTAGGATAAAATAAAACAGAACATTAACAGGGAAATAATGGCTTAAATGTAAGCTGAATTAAACTTATGTCCACTTCAGAGTGCAGACATGTCAGACAGCCCACTTCAGCGCGGAGATGTCCAACAGCTGGCTCCAACGCGAGGACATGTCAGACAGCCCGATTTAGTGCAACATGTCTCATCCAGCCACTGGTGCTGAGCCTCTCATTATCATTACCAGGGGAAAATGTAATGTTTTGGGGGCCTGGGGACACAAGCACATTACATTATTTCTCAAACAAAACAATCAATTGTTGGCATATTGAACCGTTTCAGGCGGCAGGATAATAAGCACTGTGCTGAAATACTTTTTGAAACATTTGTCTGATGTCAGGTACTGATGAGTATTAGACCCTTCTCACCAAAACACAGACAATCCCCAAAGGATTTGAGTGAGAAGTACGTTTTGATGAAATTCACAGAGTGCACTGTCTGAAAATATTCCAACCCAGTTTGACTAAAATTAGTGAAACTCCTTCTGTGAGGCCGTCAGCTGTTTACAGCAACATTTAACCTCAAACTTAGTTAATCTGATGAATCCAACATACAGTACAATATGTGAATACTGGACTGTAGTTTTCATTACATCAGAAGTGTGACTTTTATATTTCTACCTTTAACACAAATAGATTTTTTAAAAGTTGTGGACCGACTGACTTGTTTTTTGAGTTTGTGTTTGCTCCCTCATTACATCTGAAAAATCCACAAAAACTATGAGCAGAGAACGGCACCGACAGTGTATTTCCAAGGTACATGGAGAAAGAAAAAAGGTCTGTGGAGGTCAAAACTCCAGCAGCGTTTGTGGTAGAAATAATTTTATTTCAGCTTTTGGCCTTCACCAAGGTCGTTGTACAACACATTGATAATGTTTTACCAGTGGTGATGTGTTTTAGGACGACCCTGGCCGCACAGTCAAGTTGTTCTTTAGACTGAAAGTGTTGCCGGAGTTTTGGCCAAGGTTAGTCACATATGTGGGATGGTGTCGGTGTGAATAATGGTGGTTTTGTCAGGAAAGAAAGTACAGCAAAAATGTCAAAAGGTCCTCTGCAGCTGTTTGGAGGCAGGTTACTCAGGTGGAAAGTAGATTAAAATAAAAAAAAAGAAAGAAAGAAAATTGAGCCAAATAATTGATTTTAATCCACATCCAGTTAAAGTTGAATTCCAACAACTGACCTCCAACCAATACAACCACATAGGCTGTTTTTATAAAGCCTCTAATACGGCTAAAAGGAACGTTTCGTGAATTAGTGCCCCCACCAGTGGCAGGAGATCAACACAAAAATAAAAAATGTAACCGTTAATGGTTGGAGTTTTAAACATGAGGTTTAGGTTCTAAAACTGTCGCAGTTTGGTTTAGTATATTTGTTATGTAGCTGATGTCACATAGCTTAACAACAGTTACATTATATCGACTCCTGTAACTTCTAAAAAGTCAACTTTGACTTTTTGTTTCACACGCAACATGAATAGCCAACTCATTAACGAAAGTCCTGCTTTTTTTGACCCTTATGTTCACCCTGACCTCCTCCTTAACGTGGATTTACAAAGAGAACTGGATACAGTGTTGGAGGCGGGGCCATTTCACTCCTGTGAAATTTGCTCAGTATTGTTGCCAAAACAGCCTGAATTCCTAATTCCTTAAAAATGCCTGAATCCTAAAAGACAACTTAAAATCCAAGAAATGTCCTAAAATCCTTGAAACATTCCAAAATCCTTAAAATATCTCAAAAACCTACACTTGTCCTACAATCCTAGAAATGCCCTAAAATCCCTTAAACATTCCAAAAACCTAAAACCATCTTAAAATCCTAGAACTGTCTTATAATCCTTGAAACATGCCAAAATCCTAAAAAAAAATCCTAAAATCCTATAAATGTCTTAAAATCCTAAAACTGTACTAACATCCAAGAAATGTCCTAAAATCCTGGAAATGTCCTAAAATCCTAAACATGACCTAAGATCTTAAAAGCATCCTAAAATCCAGGAAATATCCTAAAATCTGAGAAATGTCCTGAAACTTTAGAAACGTCCTTAAATCTTAAAAACATGCTCAAATTCCAAGAAATGTCCTAAAATCCTAGAATGTATGGCCTCCTGTGATTTTGCAAACGTGGCCCCCAAAGGAGAGAAAATTTTGTATCTGTGCCATAAATCAGGGTGTGTGTTATTCACCGGCACCCAGATGGATATTTTTTTCGAGGACTATCAGGGGAAATGAATGGTTGCGTAATGTCAGTGTGCAGTCTGTGTATGTGCTGGGTGTCTTCGCAGATGCTCTGTACCTTCATGTGTACAGTACAGCAGGCTGGTACGTGTCAGATGTCGAGATGAGAAAATGTGAGAGGAATTATTTCTGATTCGTGTGTCAGATTTAAGTAAATGGCATCCACCGACAAACCCGGCAATGCAATTCATTAAAGCGCTGAATGTCATTATGCTGTAATTGCGGCGCGAGCCTGAACACCCGGCTGTCTTGTAGGTAACAAATAAAAGCAACGAGCCTGGCACCGGGCCGGGATCCGCAACCCGTGTTGAGGCCGTGAAAGTCTTAATCTTTCATTTAGATCTCGTTAATGTTTGTGTGCGTACGCTTGTGTGTTATGGTTGTTGACGATGCCCACACTTGCCGCTACACAGCCTCGAATGCCCCCGGCAGTTCGGCGAGAGATTAGCTAGGTCGTGATGAATGACCCTCGCAACTCCAGCACAAGCCCCTGAGACTCGCGGCCATGAATTATTAAAGCACCGTCATAAATAACTCACCGTAATGAGGGTGTGCTTACACGCTGCGGGCGGGGAGAGAGGGAGGACGGGGGAAAGGGGAAAGAGAGGATCGCAGTCAAAGAGCGAGGGATGATTGAGAGAGATAGCAGTTTGACCTTGGACTGAAAGCGTGGCGCGACGCTCGGCCTACCGCCGGACGCACTCAGGCTTGTTAAAACGAGCACCGAGCTAATTTTTGCACATCAGCCTTTTTTTTCCCTTTCCCCCCTCGCAGAAATGAGCTCCATCCCTCTGAGTACATGTCATAAATGTTAATGTTAAGTAACGGCGGCTGTATCTAGGCCACGCAGAGATTGGCAGCAGCTCAGGTCGCTTCAGGTGTTGCTGTCATCGTGCAGACTGTGATGAGCCGCGCTGACACCCAAAACAAGCTGCCGCGTTTGCAGCAGAATGTCTGAGGAAGGAAGTCGAGGGAAAACAACACCAGGCGCTGAATTTAAAAAAAACCCAGTGTGTTCAAGTTCAAAGAAATCTATTTTGCTCTCCGTTTCGTCTGCTTCCTGCAGCAACAGTCAAACAAACTCAGATTAGTTTCTGTGTAATTACCCAGAGTCGGCGCGGCTTTGATGGATGACGGCGACGATTATGATGATGATTCTTCTTTTAACCCTTTAAAGACCTGAAGTGACATCACTTTTCTATTGCTTTGAACTCGGAGCCAATTAGTGCGATTCCTTTCCAAAATATGGGGAAAAAAATGCAATGAGCAACGCTCACAAAAAAAACATTTTTTAAGCCCTTTCCTCGGGTCTTTTTTTTTTACTTTTTTCATTTTTTATTATATTTATTCGTTTATTTTACACATTTTCATGTAATTTTCCTGTGTTTTTTACTAATTTCTTGCAAATTTTTGGGTCATTTCTTCTTTCGTTGCACATTGCCTCATTTCCGCGTTTTTTGAAAGAAATGGAGCCAGTTTGCTCAAGTTTTAAAGGGTTAACCATCAAACCAGTTTTTTGATCGTCTGGTATCGATGACCCTTTAAAACAGCTGAGTGAGCAGCAGATAAAAAGTAGTCAGATGTACGTCAGATATTAGAAAATAAGACATCAAGCATGTGGAGGAAGCTGACACTGTCTATGGGGCCAAAAGTATGTGGACACCTGGAAATATCACCCATATGTGATTTACGTATTATTGCACATGAGGGTGTGCTTTAACATCTTTTGAGCATGACAGTTATGTAGAGTTTTAGGCACTTGCACGGAGGTCCGCAAGCATCACTGAAGTGACGTTAAGGCACACCCTCAAGTCTGTGTCATCTACAGATTTTTTATTTTTTAAAATTTTTTTATTGGCCGAACAATGCAAGGCATACAAATCTCAGAGAACCTGAGCCTTTTCCTGTTTTTCTCATGTTTTCTCCCCTTTACCCTTCCACCCCCCGTAACAGAAAAACAAACAGCAGAAACTAAACCAGGTGCAACAATCATGAACAAAACTCCTGAGTTGCAGTAACACCAGTACAGAACACAGACGAGGAAACGAAGATAAGATAAGATAATCCTTTATTGATCCCCACAGGCGAAATTCAAGTTTGCAGCAATACAGGGGGAAGTACAAGGGCAAAAAGTGACGTATGAAAAGAAGACAGCGTTTGGATTGTGGATTGGGGGGATATCACTGAGAGCATGTGGCCTCCGCTGCTGTTATACGAGAAGAGTAAAGAGAAAACATTCGGATAAAAATGACAAAGAAACAAAAACTAAAAAAACATCAAACAAATGGGAATATTGCAAAATAAATGAAACACAACAACAAAAAACTAGGTTGAAAAACTGACAAAAAAATCTACAGATGTTGAAGCCAACATAAACGCTCACTGAGACTTGGCTGAGACTGAGAGATTGGCTTTCTATTGTTGACCTTCACAAATGGGCCATTTAAGCGACACTCCCTCACCGCCGCACCGCTCTGCTTCCAGTCTACACAACATATGATTCGGTGTGAAGAGTTTATCCACTTTAAGCTGTTTAAATCTAAAAATACATAATTTTCTCTCCGTTCTGGCCTTCTGTTCACATTAAAACACAGTTGTTCTGAACCTTTAACTATTATTATACGTTTTTCTGAAACCAGAGTGGATAAACGCCTGTTTGGTATTTCAGCGTGTGACGAGGCGCCTGTTAACGCTGACATGAGTCTGCCCTGTGAAGGTGGAGGGCTGTGCTGTATTATCATTAACATGTATTTATGTTGACTCTGCACCAGATGTTGACTGTGATGTGCAGATGTGCTGTTTGCAAACTGACCCGAGGATGAATTACAACAGATTTAGCCATTTTTCTGGTGCCGAAATCGACTTTACTTATCTATTGATGTGGTTGGCAGTTATGTCGTCTTATTAAAACACAGTGAACTGTTAAATGATGGAGCACATCCGAGGTTTGATTAGTTATTCTGCCGACCGACAGGTAATAACCAAAATTCATTATTTCAGTGTAACTTAATTGTTTGATCCTGTAGATGTTATGAAAACGTTATTGTTTGTTTATACGTTATTTGCTTGAATTCCATTCAGTTCTCATGACCCAGATATTTCAAGAACACCTTGTGGGAATTTCTTAAAATTTGGCACAAACGTCCACCTGGATTCAATAATGAACCAATTAGATATTTGTGGCCAAAGGTGAAGGTCACTGTGATCTCATATTTGTAATTCTTGTAAATGTGATATCTCTCTCTTGAGTTTTTTATTTTTTTTGGCACAAACATCCACTTGGACTCAAGAATGTACTGAATCGAATTTGGTGGTCAAAGGTCAAGGTCACTGTGACTTAAAAAACATGTTCTTGGTCATCACTCATATGATTATCATGACGTTTCACACAAATAGGATAAATAATAAATGATCAAGTGACAACATTGTATATCCAAAAGGTCAAAGGTTAACTTCACTGTGACATCGTACATTCTGCAAAAACACTTTTTCTTGCTTTTACTCAGCGTCATAACTCAGCAACAGAAGGGGAGACATTTGGTCAGATGCTGATTGGTGACACTAATCTTGTGCTGATTGTAGAGATCTTCTGTGCTGTCGGGGGGAAGATCTGTGTGAAACATCCATATTTTACAGTTTGTAGCTTCTTTTCAGCAACATCCATGTTTCAAGTATTGATGTAAACTGCAACTTTACTGGTTCACGCAGGCATACGACCACAAAGCAGTATTTCCAGTTAGATGGTCATCTTAGTCCAAAAATATTTGATTTTATAGAGAAATGCTTGTTTTCTTCAGGTGTTTTGATGTATAAGAAACATTTTTTCCATTATTCTCTGAAAACAGTGAACATTATTCTCATTGATGACATTTGTAAATGACACTGCTGCGGCAGATAGACCATCTCAGAGCTACAACTTTGTAAAGGCCACAGGTTTCATTCCTGCAGAAGTCCATTTAGGTCCAACAGCGGACTCGTTTCCGCTCTGAACGTCCTTGAGCTTCACTCTAAACCTCCACCTGCTCGCTCTGTGTGATTCATACCGCACACCAGCATGAGCTGGAATGAAAACCTGTCCAAAATAAATTATGATAATGTCTCTCTTTCCCCTCGCCTGAACCCAGAGGTTGTTCCGATCCTTTGCAAACGACGACCGCCATGTCATGGCCAAGCACGCCAGCATCTATCCGGCGCCGGAGGAGCTGGAGGCCGTGCAGACGCTGGTGTCCACCGTGGAGGGAGCCCTCAAGAAAGTCTCTGATTGGATGGATGGCCTCAACAAATCCTCAGGGAAGACCTCCATCAGTAACGAGGCTGTGGACAACACAGAAGAGGACGTTGCTGAGACCAAGTATGTCCCGTTGTGTGCTCTTTTCTTCGGGTTGCTTTTTCATCATCTTATTATAGTTCATTCCTTTATGGCAGTGATACTCAACGTACCACCTGTGATCCAAATCTGGCCTGGAATAGGGTACAAAGTGGCCCCCCAAACCATTTTCTAATTCACAATAACAATAAAGTGATTCACACTGGGAACTGTTTTTGTTCTTTTAGTACACATAAGGAGCAAGAGTACATGAAACAGCATCAAAATAGGGCTTATTTATCCAAAAAAAAGTGCCAGTGGAGGATCCACCACACCCCCAGACAGAGGTCCTAACTAAGCCCCTCATGTCCTAATATTAAGGAAATGTCCTAGAAATGCTCTAAATTCTCAGAAATGTCCTAAAATTCTAGAAATATCCAAAATACGAGAAATGTCCTAAAATCCAAGTAGCGTCCTACACGCTAGAAACATCCTAAAATCCAAAAAATGTCCTAAATCCTAGAATTGTCTTAAATCAGAGAAACATCCTAAAATCTTAGAAGTATCGCAGAGTCCTCAATGTCCTCAAATCCGAGCAACGTCCTACATCTGAAAAACGTCCTAACATCCAAGAAATAGCCTAAATCCTAGAATCGTCCTAAATCCAAAAAATCCAAAATGTCCTGAAATCCTAAAAACATCCTTAAAATCCTAGAAAATACCCAAAGTCCTGAAAATGTCCTAAAATCCTAGAAATGTCCCAAAATCCTAGAAATGTCCTAGACACATGTATGGGGCTCTTGCGACTGGTCCCTCATTTTGTGTCCCCCAAGCAAAGCAGGTCGAGTGTCCCCGTTTTATGGGACCCCTCAGTGGGCGTGTTCTCAGATCAAAGTTGAAGTAAATTTATCGCTCATTCCAGTTTATTTTGGTACCTTGGGCCGTTTCCTCTTCACAGTGCCAGATCGTCTCCCTCATAAAACTGTTCTGCTGTATTTCTTCATCCGGAGGATACGTGTGATGATTGGATGATTAAACAAGCTCAACAAACTCTCATAAATTCTCCACGTTTGGCTCGATGCCTGAACATCCACACAGAGGTTCAGTATTCACACAGCATCTCTGTGGGGGAGCTGATCCGTACAAATAAAACACAGCCAAGACGGAAAAAAAAAAGTATATTGTAATGTTTATGTGTAGGAGTAGGTCAGGTCAGCTATGATATTACACAGATTAAGATATCATTTATATCCAGTAAACAATAAACATGTAAAAAAAATGTATTAAGCCAAAAGTCCAGAAGTATCACCGGTTAAATATTATAAAGTAAAAGTACTCATTGTGCATTGATACATTTTTATGTATATCTTTTTATTATTAATGAATCAAAACATCGGCAGTTGCAGCCGGTCGAGCTGCAGTAGATTTAATCTAGTTTCTATAAAGATGTTAATCCAGAACAGAGTGAATTGTCACTCAGTCTGGGCTGTTATGAGCATTCGTTGATGTCCAGTTGAAATGTTTTGAATGTAAATTTGTATCCGCTCGGTGACTGTAGCTGATAAATGTTATGGCAGATATACTTATTGTTCTTAAATAAATGTACTCTATTCACTTCATCCTGCTATAACAGAGACAGTCACAGCAGAAATGTCACTGTTAGCTGGTCCGTCCCATTCTCGTGACGCAGATATCTCAAATTTGGCACAAACATCGGTTGGGTTCAACAATGAACTGATCAGAATTTGCCGGTCAAAGGTCAAGGTTTCCGTGCCTTTGCTACTGTCTCATTATCGTGAACATAATTTCTCAAGAGGTCCTTGATGGGATGTCTTCAAATTTGGCACAAATGTCCACTTAAACTCATTAATAAATTGAAATTATTTTGGTTAAAGGTCAAGGTAACCTTACTTCCGTCTCATTCTAGATTCTAGTCTAGATTCTAGATATCTTAAAAACATCTTGTCAGATTTTACGTCAATTTTCAGACTAAACTATATAAATAATAGTAAATTTAAAAAAAAATAAATTAAATTAAAAGCCACTTCAGATGGAAGGTCTTGAGTTTGCTCAAATCACAAACTGCTGCTGAGGAAAAAAAAAAAATCACAGAGTTTAATCTGTGACGTGTTCAAAGACGGGCAAAAACATTTGGAGAGGGGACACAGAATGACGCAACATGTGTGTCAGGGAAACGTGTTTAAAAGAAAAAGAAGTAAAAAAAAAAAAAAAGAAGGTCAAGTTGACATCACAAATGTTTCTGTTTCTTGCCACAGCGTAAAAATTTGTATGTTAAATTTCAAATTTGGCACAATTGTCCACTTGAACCTAATGATCAATTTATATAATATATAATTTATATAATTGATCATTTAGGTAGTCAAAAGTCACTGTGGCCTCCAGTTTGTCCCATACAAGAACACCTCTATGGAATTTCCTCACATTTGGCACAAACGTCCACTTGGTCTCAATGATGAACTCATCATCACTGGCATAAAAAAACATATTTTCCATGATTATGCAAGAATTGATATGCAAATTACGACAAAAATTTCCCACAAATGTCGAAGAGAATAAACTGATAAAGTGATGTCATTTCATATGCAAAAGGTCAAAGTCCAACTAAACTAGGCCAATGATTCTACAACAAGTGAACGAGAAAATATCTCAGTAAATTGGGCAAACTGACCCTTTAAAGTTTAATTACATGCTACTACAGTACCGGATGGAGGGACTTATGTTGTGGAGATCAAACAGTCTGTGAATTCATCTTTGCAGTGTAAAAAATGCAGGACAGTTTCTGCAATCTTTCCTCCTGTGTAAACACACATTTTAAAGTTCAGCTGAGTTAACACGATGCTAAATCAAGTTCTCCAAATGTTACAGGCTTTTAGTACAGTTCACCAATTAATGTTTCTGCTGACAGTTTTGTCGCTGGCACGCAGCGGAGGGATACTTCCTGTTTCTCGCTGGGACAAAACACGAGCAATTAACCTTCACATGCTGCTGCTGGTGCTTATTATTCAGCTGAACTTCAAACATTTCTTACAGCGTTTTCGTGTGAGGAAGGAGTCACTTCATGGCCAGCATGGAGACAAGAAAATATCACAGCAAATTTCATTGTTAGAGTGGAACATGAATCTCGTATAAAGACAGACCTGGAGAAAATTTGTCCCTAACCAGCAAATTGAGAAACATGGGAAGAAGGCAATAAGCAACAAAAGAAGAATTGACCCAAATATAAGCAAGATATAAAGTGGAAAGTACAAGAAAATTATCTGAAAGAAATATAGTAATAATATCAGAAATATAAGAAAGAAAAATATAAATAAAATAAATAATTAAAAAAGTCGAATAAAAAACAAGGACATTTGAATGACTGCTTAAAAATGATTATAATTTTGTAACATCATTTCAGTATTTTATTGTTATAATTATAAATTGACCTAAAAAACCTAAAACATATATTTTTTTGTGTGATAACACGAGAGAATCCATACCCTAATTATGATGCACATCACACGTTTGATAGAATTAAAAATAAATAAATAAATAAAAAAATAAAAATAGATAATAAAAAAAACAGTGAAATTACCTGGAAAAATGCTTAAAAATTACAACAATAATGTAGCATAACTGCAAATGCGTAATAAAAGTGCTCCAAAATATAATCATTTTGTAACATGATTTTAGATATTTATAATGATAATTATAGATATAGTTTTTCCCTAGACGTTTTCCCCTAACTTTTTAAAAATAAATTTATACATTTCTAGCAATTTGTGGAACGTTTCTTACCAGTTTGCTCATTTATAAATTTTAGGATCTCGGGTTGTATTTGTGTGTTGTGAACTGTCTGTGTGGTTATCAGAGAGTCTGTCTCTGTCCTCAGGCCCAGCGGCACCTCGACGCTGTGCGGGGTGACACGCGTCGGCCTGGTGGCCAAAGGCCTGCTGATCAAAGGGGACATGGACCTGGAGCTGGTGCTGATGTGCCGGGACAAACCCACCAAGCTGCTGCTGTACACCATCAGCGCCAACCTCCCGCTGCAGATCCAGGTACACGCAGCCACACCTCCAGCACTGCAGTGTTCAGCATCCACACTGGAAGCACAGCTCGGGGGCAGCCCTGGGGGGGGGGGGGGGCTTTTTTTTTTTTTTAAAAAGTATCTTTGTGATCCGAGCTTCAGAGGAAACGCTCGTCCTCAGAGAGCGACCACAAAGTTTTTTATGTGTGATAAAAGCACGAGAGTTTGTGTGGTGACACTGAAGAGGAGACACGCTGACGCCCTGATGTGAAGCAGGACATGATGATAATAATAAAAAATAACAGCGTTACAGCGGTAGACGGGATATTGTGTTTAACCCTTTGAAACCTGAATTAACTGACTTCATTTCTTTCAAAAACGGAAAGAGGTGAACGAGCAACTCACCAAGAAATGGACCAAAAATTAGAACAAATTAGAAAAAAATGTAAATTATTATTATTAATATTGTTTTAATTATCAAGTATTGTTAATCTCATTCGTCATGTATTTATTGATTTATTTTTTTCTTTCATTTCTGTTTTTGGTTTGTTTTGTTTTGCTTTTGTCTGTCCATCTGTCTTGTGGGTGGATGTGTATTTGTATAGTGATGTGCAACTTTTTTGCACTTTTTTGTGTTGGCAAAACTTAAACTACCAGAAATATAAATAAATAAATAAATAAGAAGCTTTATTTGTATAGCACCTTTCATACAAGAAATGCAGCCCAATGTGCTTTACAAGAAAAACATGACACGCACCGAGTGCTAAAAAGACATAAAGACATAACGAAACCTGCATGTAAAAATAAATAAATAAATAAATATGGTATTGCCACTAACAATAAAAGCTTCTATACAAAAGAAAATTACTGAATGTAAATGCATTGAATAGCTATTGCAGAGAAAAAAAATGCAAACTTTAAACTGCTTAAAAAAGCTTTTAAAAAGTTAAATTTCATGAAAATCTGAAGATTCTGAGCATAATAACCAACCGATCCAGTCAAGTCAAGAAAGCTTTATTTTCCCCCGAGGGGCAAATTCTTGTGCAGCCAGCAGACGTACATTAGTGCATACACTAAAAACAGCAAAACAATAAATTTAAAATGACACCGCCCACCAGAAGTTTACAGCCCTGCAAAGTATAAAGAACACATTCAGAATGCAGCCTTATACACTGAATTTAGCCATAAAGAGTGAAAAACACAGCATTTATCTGCGAGTTGTTACTTTCTGATGCAGTTAAAACAGCAGAAGGGAAAAGCTTTAAAGCTTTAAAGATAATTAAAACCAAAACATCCTGTCAGCTGTGATCTGTGGGTGTACAGGAAACAAATGAGACGCTGTCGAAAGCTCCGAGATTACATTGTCACAAAAAATTGTCACTATATTTTTTTCGCATTTCAGTGACATACTTTGGCATTTTCTCTGAAAGTCGACACTTTCGAATCAGTATAAAGGACAAGAGAGCATCGTAAATATCTGCTGTAGATTATTTGTTTTAAGAAATGTGTAAACAAATGATGATGTATAGTCTTATGATACTGAAATGCTGAAAACATCACCTGAAACACACAGACATCAGAATGAAGCGAGCTGTTTCTCACTGCAGTCTGTCTAAACTGCATGACGGATGGTACACAGCCGAATGTTTACTCACACAACACGGAGCAGAATTAAAAATGAAGCGCAGAGGCAGGTTTGAAAGATAAGATAAAAAATACATTTTCCTCAGAGTAATTTCAAAGCATTTAGTGCAAAATGAGTTATATGACACTCAGTTTTCTAAGAATGCAAAAGTAATAATAATAATACATGGAGACACATCGGCCCTCATTTACGAAACAAACGTAGGACAGAAAACAGGGCGTACGGTCATTTCCACACAAAGCTCGGCATTTATTATCGTGGATATGACTGAAGACAGCGATCAGATCTCACGTCCAATCTCAGCTTGCACATTTAACCCCTTAAAATTAGAGCAAATCGGCTAAATTTCTTTCAAAAACATTGGAAGAAGACAATGTGCTACAAAAGAAAAAAAATGACCCAAAATTAGTAAAAATTACAAGAAAATTACCTGAAAATAAGTTTTAAATAAAGATGAGGAAGTTTTTTTTTTCAAAAGGAAATGACCTGAAAAGTGCTCGAAATATAATCATTTTGTCACATAATTTTAGATATTTTTAATGATAATTGTAGATTAGATAAGTTTTTCCCTAGCTTTTTTCTTTTTCCCCTCTAAGAGGTTATTTCCCTAGCTTTTTTAAAAATATTTTTTAAAATCTATTAATTTCTTGCAAATTGTGGAACATTTCTTATCGCTCACGGACGAAGATCTGTGGAAAACCTTACGGTGGTCAATTTTTTAAATGTATTTCTGACTTATTTACTCTATCTTTCAAACTTGGTGCAGACAGATTTCTTTTGATGTTTGAGCGCTGCTTAGGTGAGATGGATGGTAATTAGTGGCGGATGCTCTATTCATTATTGTTATAATTATTATTATTACTTTTTATTAATATCTTGCAATTTTTTTGGGCCATTTCTTGTTAAGTTTTTTAATATTTCAACCTGTTAAACCTAAACTTAAAAAGAATAATTCAGTAAAGATAAAAGTCATAATTTGACCCTCTTAAATCAGAAACAGTAGAGAAGAGTTTGAGCCTGAATGAAGCAAAACATTGTTCTGTCCTCAGAATAATGACGTATTACAGCGGTGATGCATCAAAGAGCCGTTTGTGGGTGAAATAAATAATTTCTAAGGGAGAAAAAGTTTTTTTGTTCTTTAACCAGATGAAAGGTTTATTTTTAGTCAGTAGGAGACGGAGATCCAGAGAGATGGTTTGAAGTGTGATATGAAAAGGAAGTGTCCTGTGCTGCTGAGACCGGACCTGATTTATCTCTGCCGTTCTGTCTCCTTGAGAAATCTGAAGCCTGACTGCGGCATAATCCTCACCGTCCAACCTCTGACCGCCGGGACGCCGTCTTTACAGCGCCGACTTGTTAATTCAATCAGGCGTGATGCATCTCAGCAACCCTGAGAGCTCTGCGGGTTTATAACACCCTAAAATTCTGAGGTGAACAAAAAGTGTTATCATTAGATCTCCACCCGTCAGATGAGTTTCCACGGAGCCCCGCCCCCTCCTTTAAGCATCTGCCAGCTAACAAAGCGGCATCGACGCACACGGAGCCGTCTGCGCTTCCTGTGGCCCCCCCGTCTCAGTTAATTACCTGCCATATCTGCCGCGCGTGCTTCATCATCAGCGGAGGAAACCATTTTGAAGCTCTCATTTCCCGGGCCAAGCTGGGAGAGATTGACAGGCAGCGGGGTGATGGATGGGGTCATTTCTCGCAGAGACGAGATAGAGAGAATGCACTTGAAAACATGCCACTGAAGGCAACACGAATCTCGAGGAAAAACAAGATAGTTTGGCGTGCTGGGAATTGGCTGGCAGTAACAACGGGGGGGGGGGGGGGGGGCTGAATGTAAACACAACAGTTTGAGCCCTTTGCTGCTTTCAGAGGCCTGTTTGTCGTTCACATGGAAATTAGTTTTATGTCAAATCTTGTTTTGGTGTTTTGCTTTAGCTCCTAAATGTCATCATTTTCTTTGAAAACTTTTAATATGCTTGTTATGAAAAATAATTCACATAAGAGTCAGTGTCCAAATCATGTGATTCCGTCAGTACGTCAGGTTTGGAGATATATCTTTCATTTTCTCTTCTAATTTAGTGGATACGTTTCATGTTACTTTATTTTCTCGACTACTGAAGAGAGAAATCATCGTGCAGAGCTGCTGTGTGTGTTAGATGGTGTTTGTGCTGGTTGTTTTGTGTTGTATTGTTTTTTTAATGTGGTTTGACACACTGTGAGTATGGATGTTATGGATGTGTATTTAATCTAGTTACTGTTTAATATAAAAGGTAATATAGATGTTAATAAACAAACAAACATGTCATACACACTACTCTACTTTTCTGACTTTATGCCTCTGCACCGATGATATCCGAGGCCAGAGGCATTATGTTTTTGGGTAGTCCGTCCATGCGCCTGTGCATCTGTACGTCTCAAACTCAAAACGCCTTGTGGAAATTTCTTCAAATTTGGCACAAACATCCACTTGAATTTATTGATGAAGTTATTAAATTTTGGTGGTCATTGATCAAAGCTCACTATGACCTTGCATCTGACTCATGATCGTGACCACAATATCTCAAGAAGGCCTTGATGGAATTTGCTCAGATTTGGCACAAACTTCTTTTGGTGGTCGAAGGTCACAATAACGGAGACCTTGTCTGTCTCATTCTTTTAAAAATGATACCTAAAGGATGCCTCATGGGGGTTTCTTTAAATTTTGCACAAACGTCCACTTACTTTGACTTAAGGACAGACTGATTATATTTTCGTGGTCAAAGATCACAGTAACAGAGACCTTCTCCGTCTCATTCTTTTAGAAGTGATACCTAATGGACACCTCAAGGGAGTTTCTTCACATTTGGCACAAACATCCACTTGGACTTAAGGACGAACTGATTATGTTTTGGTAGTCAAAGGTCACAGTAACGGTGACCTTGTCTGTCTCATTCTTTTAAAAGTGATATCTGAAGGACGCCTCAAGGGGATATCTTCAAATTTGGCACAAACGTCCACTTTGACTCAAGAAAGAATGGATTAAAATTTGGTGGTCAAAGTAATTATGACCTTGCATCCATTTTATATTCTCATGAACACAACATCTCAAGAAGGCCTTGAGGTAGTTTGCTCAAATTTGGCACAAACATCCACTTGGACTCAAGAATGAACTGAATGAACAGAAGAGGAGACACTTGGTCAGATACTGAATTGGAGACACTAATCTTTGGTGTTCACCTTGACACTGTGCTGACTGAAGCTGATTTATTGATTTATATTCTCATTTTATAACATTAAGTTTCTCTCTCTGCGTGTTTTATGTTGTGTATCTGCTGCCCTCATATTAATCTGAGCCTGACTTTTTCAAAGTGATGCAGAAATACTACAGATCCGACCTCATAACATTCTGATCTTGACTTTAGCATCAAAGTGACTCGGGCTGTTGTTCAGACTGAAAGGAGTTTAATATAAGAGTGGTTCAAGTAAAGACCTTTTATCTGCAGATGAGGTAAACAAAGTATATTTATTTAAATACATGAAATATATGAAATGCTTGATGTTAATACAGTATTTAATTTGCAGGCCCTGTAAGACCTTGTTCAGAGAGCTTGTCCTAAACAAACCGCCTCGTTCTTTACAAACTGCTGGAGTCAATGTTGCATCTGTGATGTTCGATTTTTAATTAATGGTGCAGCCCTGCTTTGCAGACAATGACGGAGGACAAATACGAGGTGCAGTCGTGCGTGCCCGAGGCAGCCATCCGGGTCTGCAGCGCCAAAGACCCCCGACTCACTCTGAAGATCACCCTCTCCTCCTTAACCATGAGGGAGGAGCGCGGCACCACAGAAGAAGGTATTTACTCCGCCTCCTCTCCCCATCACCCCCACCCTGCCCCCTCCTGTGCTTCCTGTTTGGGAGGATGCTTCTCCTGTTTTTATTTGACCTTTATATGACAACAGAGGGCTGAGAGAGAGGGCGGGACTGCAGAGGTATAAAAGTGCTGTGAAACCTGAGCTGGATGTGGGGGACAGACTGGGGGAAATTGGGAAGGATGACACATCGAGAGAGCTGAAAGCTGAGAGGAGAAGAGGGGGGAAAAGGAGAAGGGATGATATGGATCTGGGTCAAGTGTGGTGGAAATAGCAGATGGCTGCTGAAGGATGATTTCCGCAGGGGATGTGTTGGGTTGGGATCGGTGAAAAAGGAGACATCTGTCTCAGGTGTCCTCTTGTACATCGTCCTGCATCTGATGAGAAACGACTCATCGATCCAAAAATCAGAGTTGAGAAGTTGTTCTGTTTGATGTTTTAAACAAAGACATAATTTTAGGCCAAATATAGATACATTTTAAGGACTTAATCCATGAAATACTCAATTTAAGGGCCCACAGGCCAAATCTTGCCCTCAATAGGGTGCCAGGTGGCCCCCCAGCCATTTTTTAATTTGCAATAAAAATAAAATGATTAACACTGGGAACTGTGTTTGTACTTCTAGCATACATAAGCTGCCAAAATGCATAAAACAGCATCAAAATAGAGTTTATTTATCCAAAAAAGTGCCCTGCATCCCTGACAGAGGTCCTAGCTAAGCCTCTAATATCCCAAAAATGAAATGGTAAAATCTCGAAACATCCTAAAATCCTAGAAACATGCTAAAATGCTAAAAGTCATACAGTCCTTGCAATGTCCTAAAATCTGTGAAAAATAGCTAAAATCCTGGAAGTATCCTAAAATGCGACAAATGTTCTAAAATCCAGGAAGCGTCAAAAAATTCTAGAAATGTACTTAAATCCAAGAAATGTCCCCAAACATAAGTCCTAAAATCCAAGAAACATCCTAAAATGCTAGAAACATCTTAAAACCCCCCAAAAGTCCTGAAATCCTAGAAACATCCTAAAATTGTAGAAACATCCTAAAATCCTTGAAACATCCTAAAATCCTTGAAACGTCCTAAAATCCTTGAAACATCCTAAAATCCTGGGTACGTCCTAAAATCTTAGAAATGTCCTGAAATCCTAAAAGCATGTTTGGGGCTGCTGTGACTGGCCCCTGGCCTAATGTCGTTTTGCAGAGAGCGAGGTGGCTGCTGACGTGAAGTAGCTCCTCACACCAACGAGGCGACTCATCTCATGTGATCAGTAGCTGTGAAAAAACTGAAGGGAAACTTAAGCTTCAGTGCCTCGACTGTGTTTGTTCTTCCCACGAACGGAAGTGAAATTAAAAATGAATGAAAGGCGAAGAGTCGGACGCGGCGAGCTGCCATTACAGCGCAGCGAGTCCCATTGTGGTCCCGCTCCCAGCGGGGACAGATTGAGTCGAGCCGTCACAAAAGGTAGAAAAATGAATCCTGCCAAACGGGAGAAAAGCACAGCTGTTGAGTCACAACAAGGAGAAAAGCATTTTTCCTTCAGGTTCAACATCCTGTCAGCACGGAAAAACAAGGACAGTGTTTGATCCGGGTTTGTTACGGTGTGACTGTCCCTCTCTGCCTCGCTGCGTGCACACAAACAGCAGCAGAGCCGACTGTCCTGGCACTGTTTCCCACACACACACACACACACACACACACACACACACACACACACACACACACCAAAAAAATAAAACTAACACAAGAATTTAAAAAGGTTATTAAGATAGCAGCCTCAGGGGTTTATGAACTCTGCTTAGGTTTCTGTCTGATAGCTGGTTCCATTTTGGATGCAAAATATCTGCATTCGCCAAGAATTGTAATTTCTGATTTATTTATTGAAGAAGAGAGAATGTACTTTCATCCACATTTTAACAAAGTCAGCTGGGGAGCAAGTTTTAGTTTCTTACCTGATGTTAAGATCCATCCTAAATTAATAAAATATGAAGATACAGTATTTGTATGGTGGTTAAGACAAAAAAAACGTGTGCAGCGTCACAATTTACAGCACGCTTTAAGTATATGAGCGGATAAAATCCAAATAACTGACGATGCAGGTACAGTTTGAGTACAGTCATTTTAAAATTAGGTCAAATTAACCAACAACAGATGATAGTTCACCTCTTATTGAATCTTTTATTTCTTTTTTACCTACAAAGAAATAAAGGCCCTGACACACCAAACAGATGGGCGGCCGTCGGTGAGCATCTTTTCGTCTTTTCATCCGGCACCGTTGAACCTTTTTTGGTGACTTTCTTTTTTCCCATATTCCTGTATTTTGAGTCGGCGGCGCCCGTCTGAGATCTACTTCTGAGATTTACTCGCCAAACAAAAAATCTTCCCACATTTGGCGTTTGGCGGGAGTTGATTTCAGACCCTCGTTGTGTTTGTGTGCGTCTTTTTAGCACAGACACGTTGACCTGAGGGATGCAACAGGCCGCGTTATCGTTGTCGGTTTGGTGAGTCGGGGCCTTTTTGGCCATTTTAATGAATGAAGGGAAATATGAAATTTTGATGACAGATTTTAGTTCAGTTTTTAGGGCTTTAATTAACGCCAGGAGAAAAACTTTGACAATATTTCAGTCTGCGTACCTTCATCAGGATATGTAAAAGCAGATCACAGCAGAGGGTTGTTGAGGGAACCTGTGGGCGGGTGTTTGTTCAGGTGAGTTACCTGTGACCCCCTGTGGCTCTGAGATGACCCCTGGTTTGTAGAGTGTACCTCCTGTGGCTGGCCTCTGCTCACTGACTGTTGGTTTTGTTGCCGTAGCTCCGCAGGTCAGCTCGCCGTGTGGACTGACACTTCTCCGCGGCCCCACGCTGCTGACGAGGCGCCCCTCCCCCACTCCCGGCAGCAGGAAACCCCGGTACAAGGGGCTTCCCCGACAACCAAATCAAACCAACCCACTCACTCTCTGCCTCAGACATGCTCCTCTTACCTCCCCCGCCCTCCTCCTCCCCCTCCTCCCTCTGTTAACTGGACTTCTCTCTGGGTCACCATGAAATTCTGGTCCATGTCTGTCACCGAGCACAAAACGACTACATTACCCAGCAGCCCATGCCCACATCTGTGCTTTCAGGGGCTCTCTTGGTGATCAATTTGGCTCAGAATGACATCCCATAATTTCATGTTGTAAGAACGGTGTTAATTGAGTTAATCTGATGTCCTGGTCACTAATCAAATTTCCCCGAAGCTGATGATGTCAGGGAGAATTTAGTGGGGGTTGTCCTTTTTCTGTATGTGGTCTCGACCTGTGAGTGACGGCTCCTTCATGGCGTGCCTCTGGGAAACGGCTCCCACCATTCATCTGCACACCGCGGGGGGGAAATTTATTAAAGCAATCAATGACACAAAGTAAACTAACACATACATAATTAAAACTGATGGTTTGATTAAGCCTTTGAAATCAATTGGCTTGATTTCTTCCAAAAACACAGGAAAAACAGAATTAGTAACTTAAGAAAAAACGACCCCAAAATTGGCAAATAATAAATAAACAGGAAAAGGGAAAATAAAACCCAAAGATAAAAGGCTTTAAAAAATTTAATTAAAAAAACAAACAAAAAAAAAACAAGATAATGACCTGAAAAGAGCTTAAAGGATAACAATAATTCTGTAAAAATAATTTTAAATATAGGCTTTTTTGAAAATAATTCTCCAAATCTGCTCATTTCTTGCGATTGCTTTTTTTAAATGACTTTAAAACAGTTCTGTTATTTTATGAATAATGTAGATTTCTTTGTTTACTTTGCACAAAAGAGAAATTAAATAACAAAACATAAACACCAATATTAAACATCAATATCAGCATCCCTAACAATTACCTTTATTTATTAAGTATTTTTATAGCAAAGCTACAAAGTGTTGCAAAGTGCTCTACATAGTTGGCAAAATAATAATATTAAAAAAAGACATAAAATGTCCAAAAATAATATATTAAATGTATTTGTTAAATAAAGGTAAAATAATAGTAAATTAAGTAAAAAAATGGAATTGTTTTTTAATAATAACATGTATCTTAAGTAAAAAGTAACAGTAAGAATAATAAAATAACTTAATAATTAACCGATGTGTAATAATATATAATATAATTTTAAAAATAACATTTTGAATTTAGTTTTTAGAATTAAATTTGGAATTGTATTGTAATAATAATTTGTATGTTAAGTAAAAAGAAAAAAGATTTAGTTTTAACTGATATGTGTAATATTATTTTTATAATGTGTTGTCACTTCCATGCAGTCCAATCTAGAATTAAAAATAAAGAAAAGCCTCCCTTTACATTTCCTTATGCGGCGTCAGTCGGCTGACCCTGCAGGATTAATGCCACAGAACACGATCCTTAAAACCATATATCCAAAAGTGTTTTTTAGGAGAGAAAAGTCATTTAACGGCTGTTTGTCTGGTTTCACTTCAATTCCCCGTTTCATTTGTTCTGAGGTCGCAGCCTCACAAACCGAGAGAGCGCGCCACAAAGTGCTGGATTAAAAAACTCCTCCAGCGACCTTTGACAAATCATGGCGGTCAGAGCGGTGCATTGTTTTACCCAGAGGTCCCAGGGGCAGAACATGAAGTTCCTCAGTCGCCGGTCGTGGAGGAGGAGCGACACGGGACGAACCGTGTCTCTCATCGGCTCCTTCGTTTGTCTTCCACCTCTTCCATCCTGTTGAGCTTTCACTACGGTCTCTTCAGCAACAGACTGCTGCACCACACACACACGCCGCTCCCGCGCTCACATTACTGCTGACGTCTCACGGATAAATTAGAATTTGAATATATCTGGAATGAGAGACTCCACTGTAACCTCGTCTGTGCGAGCTGGAGCTTTTTTTAATGCTCTGTGTCAGCATTACTGTCAGCCTCGTAGAAAATAGCCCTGATTTAATCTCCGCTGGCTGCTGCTCAGTGGAAGACATCTTTGAACCATAAAGGCTCTGATTCCTCACTGATGGGACATTTATCAGCAGCTAATATTTGCAACTTGTCAAGCTGAAGAAAAAGGATAATGCCTCATGCAGCAACATTCGCTTACATTTCTCCTGCATTTTATCTTAATTTTCTGGTAAGAGAAGATGTAAAAAAGTCCAGATGCACCAAATGATCCTAAAATCTGCTCTTACTCAGGTGTGCTCAGTTATCACCCCCAACTGATCGTAAGTTACCTATTCGTTTTAGTAATGCCTCCGAAACGCTATATAAGGCAGGGTTAGTGCAGTCATGAAAAACCTGGAAAAGTCATGGAATTTGCAAATTTACAGATCAAGAAAAGTTTTGGATATTGAAATATACCTTTAAGGTCTTGGAAAAGTCATGAGATTTTGGTTCAGGATTAATTTTAAAAGGTAAAAATACAACTTAAAATATAATTTTTTTTTATATGGTTGAATTAAATCAAACAGCAATGCAAGACTTAAAGGGTAAGGTACAGTATAATAATAATAATCATCAGCAGCATCGTTCTTTTTGCCTTTTGACAAATATAAAAATGTTATTCTAAAAAATTTTAATGTAATATATATTTTTTAAGCCTCTCTCAAATGTAAAACTTTTTTTTCCTCACACGTGGCAACAATTTGTTTGTTTTTATCTTATTTTTCGAGTGCTCTTGAACATTTGAAAAATTGAATCCAACTTAAAATAGGAGCAAAGTTAAGAAAACATTGATGAATCCCAAAAGTCAACAAAATCAGAACAAATCGTGGATACAAACAAAAATAAGAGAGTGTGTTTGTGTGTCGTTTCTTGCATGAGGCCCAGTGTTTGACTGATGTCCCGTGAGGCGTCAGCGCGGAGCTCGGCGGTGCGGTCCGCAGTCTGTTGCCCCTGTTGTCCGTCTGCTTGACCGTCCCACAGTGGGCTCCCCTTAGCCGCTCCCGAGAACAAACAGCCTTCACTTTCTTTCCAGGGTGGCGTTCTCACTCTCAGATGTTTATGTTGCCGTTGTCATCTGCTGTCACTCTTCTTCTGCTGTCGTTCTCCCATGGCTCGGCCTCCAGTCATGGCAGGAGTGCTCCCCACAGGAACCCGGTGTGGAGAGACTGTTTCAGTCAAACATAAACATCTGACCGACCCCGCAAGAGTGAAAATACTAGCATGGCGCCCCAGAAAACTGCAGAAAGAGCTTCCTTTTTTAAAATATTTCTCTCTCTCTCTCTCTCTTCAAGGAGAACGTGTCTCCACGGTTCCCCGCCTCCCCCCAAATCTCAGGCATTCCTGAGCCAGTATTTCTCAAACAAAGTGTTATTTTTAATCTTAAATCTGGCTTTTGCTCCCGAGTCGTTGCCATGCTCTCATTTTCGTCCTGCGCCATAATAAATAACACACTAATCTGGCGTGTTCCATCGCCTCCAGCCACTGATCTGCATCGAGAGTGAGACTCCGGCCGGGCGGCATGCGCTCACGTCTCCTCCGGTTCCTCCTGTCAATAGGCGGGTTTCCATTACAGATTTGTGCAAAAATTAAGCAATATTTGCGAAAATGTCGATAAAATGCAATTGCCAGATGACTGTGTTTCCATTGAGTGATGTTCTGCAACTTCTCCTCTGATGATAACATCCCAGTAACCATGGCGATGGATGTTCAAAACATTAGCAGCTTTATTTCTATTGCAGCCACCAAACTAACCGTCAGTATTTCCAATCCAAGGCCACGTAGGCGTGTTATAGAGCCATGATGGAAAGGTGAGCCCCTTATACGAGGGAGCGGCCACGTATGAGGGATTTCTGGGAGCTGATAGTCCACGATTTCACAGAGGAATTGTGAATGTAAAACTTTCTGATGATCTGCTCAACTTTCTCAGAGTTATGTGATGCAATAACAGCTCGTGTAGCTCCTGCAGCATCATGAGGGAGCCAGTTCCTACTGACAGCACATAGACACAGCATCATGTGACCTAGAAAAGACTAAAAAGGGTTTTCCATTGCAGTTTTGCAAAATATGGCTTTTTTGAATCACTTGAAATATGACCTCATGCAAGCATATTTTTTTTTCCCATCAGGCGCATTTTATATTTGCAATTTCAATTTGCGCAATTTGAGAGTAAATGGAAACTCGCCTAATGTTCTGAAAGATCCTGCCTTTTGCATGAGAAACTCCCCTCTCCCAGAAAAAAAAATCAGGGACTCTCTCAAATTTCCCCCTCCTAGCTCATTCGGTCAGATCAGTGGGTTTGCCTAATAATTAGCTGTCCGACCCTGCTGCCTGTGTGTCTGTGTGTGAGCGCGGGAGCTCAGCGCGCTCATGCTGTCCCGTCTCATCCTGTCCGTCTCTCCAGAGGAGGGCCATCGGGACGACAGCGAGGACAGGCAGCAGGAGGAGAAGCAGGAGGCGGAGGACGTCCTGGACAGGAAGAAGTGCCAGGCCGCGCTGGCTTCGCTCCGACACGCCAAGTGGTTCCAGGTGAGCACAGCTGGGCCGACGACACAATCGCTCTCACTGTCTGTAAACTCTGGCAGCAACACTGTTCAACCCGTCTCTAGACATCACATCTGTGTCTCCCTTAATGTGCAACAGCAAAAATGTGTTGAAGGTAACAGTCACATATCAACAGGGTTCCCGCTGATCCTTAAAAAGTCTCAAAAGACATTGAAGTTATTATTCTAAATCAAAAAGGCCTTAATTGGTATTAAATTGACCCAAATTTATCCTTCAAAAGTCTTGAAAATGCGGGGTGTCCGGTGGTTTAGTGGATTAAGCAGGCACCCCATGTATAATGGCACTGTCCGTGCCGCAGCGGTCACAGGTTCGAGTCCAGCTTGCGGCCCTTTGCTGCATGTCATCCCCTCTCTCTCCCCCTTTCACGCTGCTGATCTGTCCTATCTAATAAAGGCAAAAACGCCTAAAAAAAATAATCTTAAAAGTCTTGAAAATGCTCAGATGTGGAAAGAAGGATTTTATGAATTGTTATTTTCTGACGTTGCATGTTAAAACCTCTAAATATTTCATAAAATCTATTTCTTCGTTAAATAAAAACATTTCAGCAGCAAGTTGCCTTTTAGTCTGCTTAGTATAGCAGGTGGAGCTAATGTTACCACAAGTGCTGTGACATCTATTTTTACAAATTATGAAGTCCATCCGTCTTCCTATCAAAAACTGTAAAACTAAATAAACGTATATCCACACACAAAGTTGCTACAGTGCATCTTCAGACTGTCCTGCACAAACCATCTACACAGATTATTGATTTATCAAAAATGCATCAAAATGTTTGACTGTAAACGATGCTGTACACATATACTTGCAAATTCTTGCTAAATATATCTTAAAGCTTCTTGAAAAAAAGAGCTGCCGTGGAAGATTAAGTGTGTAACATTTGAGAATTTTAATAAAAAAAGCTGAATTTTTGACAGCATTTTGAATTCTGCCCTCGTGTAAACTAATGCAGTCTGTGCAAAAATGGCATCTTTAAACATCAGTTTTTCACTTATGGAGCAAATCAACGTATTATCATCATCTCTGTGTTGTCTAGATGAAGTCTGCAAATTCTCAGAATTTAGTCTTGATGAGTGAATTTTTGGCAGCAGTTTGAAATCTGCCTATCCATGCACAGACAGCTGATATCCTGCCCCCGGTGGTCGGCTCAGTCATAACATGAAGCCATCTCTGGTTTCTCTCTCGGCATAGAGCTCACTGAGATAGTGACTTGTTCTTAGTGTTTGAGGTTGAGGTTTAAGCCTCATGTGATGCAGAATAGATATTCTAATGCAGAGTTGTTTATTGTCTTTCACTTCATCTGTGACTTGCTGCTAAAAATGTGCCACCCATTGCTACACAGCAGCTATAATTTGCAGCTTAAATGTTATGCTGATTTTTTTGGTTAAAATTTGTGAGAATCTAGCATTTGTGTGTGCAAACATTAACTGTCAAGTAATGAATGATTGTAGATAAACAGAAACTTTAGAAATGTTGACCGTCTAAATGTTAGAGGAAGAATACAGCAGTCTGAAGGTCAAGACGAGATTCAAACCAAGGCCGGTTGGCGATGAGCTGCAACTCATTGAGACTGAACTGAGAGTTGTTCTGCTGCTCAGGAGGCAGCAGGAGAGTCAAGGTCAGGTGAAGCAGTGAGCAGCTTCCCTCAGGGAAGAAGAGCGAGATGCCAAATAATATCAGAGTGAAGGGCTGCACTGTGGACTGAAGGTGAAGCAGCGCAGCGAGGATTCAGACAGGACTAACTCGACCCGAGGAGCTCCGCAGACGTAATAACTGCAGATGCAATTAGTGACATCTCGTCCAACATGACTGCGAGCTTTAAGTGAACGTTGATTAAATTACCCACCTCATTGTTGAGAATAGTCATTCAGTGCAAATTGAAATGTCAATAATCTCCAGCATAATTTGTTTTTGAGGCTAAAATCATCATAAATGTCAAAATCATCCCGTCTCCTGACATTCATCAAGGTCTTCCTTTTAGATAGCAGCATAAAGTACATAATGGACATAAGGACTGAAAAGGTATAGACAGAAGCACAATACTTATATATGCATGTCTTACATAAAATCCTGCATTAAATTAAGATACCCACCAGAAAATGATAATAAAAATGAGGAAACAATGACAACAAACAGCAGAAAAAGTAAGCAGTCACTAAACATAAATTCAATAAAAAAAGTACAGAGAACGCAATGCAAAGTGTAAAGGAAATGATTGAACATCATGAATTACACGTAATGATAATTTCATTTTAAAAATGTTTTACGACGATGAGCTTTTGATAACGTATCTGAACACCATGATATCTGAGGGAACACTGGCCATGGTTTTTAAAATGGAAGGTGAAGGTGATTTAAAACAAAACTTGGTGAATTTATTGCAACTTGGTTGTCAGAGATTTCAACAGGATTAGTTTTAGAGCTGCCCCTTGAAAGTCGGAGGCTCCAATCATCAATCGGAGACCGCTCAGTCGACTGAAATTACATAAAATCATTTTTTCTGTGCAGTGAACACTTGCAAACGCTGCAGTGTACATGCAGTACTGATGCCGGACAATCAGCCACATCCTTCAGGTAGATGGATTATTTTGGAAAAGGAGAAGTTTGTGGACATATTTGAGAGAAATATATTTACTAAGTGCTTGAAAAAGTCTTCAGTCTTTTACATAAACCTGTGAAAAACAGGAGCAAAAGAGTTGCGTTTAAAGTTTTGTTCACTGATGTTCATGCCTCTAAGCTGCAGAGATGTCCAGTGAAACATTTCTCACATGAGGTCAAACATTTAACAGAACCGTCACGGCTTCAGCAGTCACTCTAATTCCTATTCTGAGGCAAAGCGTGGAGGGAGAAAAGACGCACAACAAATGTGCAGAACAGAAATCTCCTGAGAGCTTTTCACAGCTGAGTGCGGGGGGAAGAGGACTTAACAAGAAAAGACATTTATGTTTGCATTTCACACTGAACCCCAAACACAGCACATATAAAGAAAAACATCAAGAACAAGTTGATTCACTTTAACAGGAGATTTTCAAAAATGTTCAAATGTACTAACAACTGAGAGAAATGAACGAAATAAAGACTCCCTACAATATGTATTTTGTATCTTATAAATATTCATGTAAGCAGACACCTCAGGTGAAAACTGTTCTTTCATGCATTGATCAATTTTGGGTTATTTTGCTTCCATGAAATGTCTT
Source organism: Plectropomus leopardus (assembly GCF_008729295.1). Taxonomy (NCBI): domain Eukaryota; kingdom Metazoa; phylum Chordata; class Actinopteri; order Perciformes; family Serranidae; genus Plectropomus; species Plectropomus leopardus. Next base: position 35,450,219 of record NC_056468.1, on the reverse strand, counting down.
CTGTCAGACTACTGCAAAAAAAACCTATAAATACATGTAGGTCTTTATTTTAGTTCAGATTTCTGTTCTGGAATTTTATGCAAATCAGCACATAATTAATTAGAAAATGCATCGTTTGCATACTTAAACATAAAGTTTCATAGATCTTGTAATATAACTAGTAATTTTCTTACTAGAAGCACTCAACGGGGGAAATTTAATGGTGATATTGATGTTAAAAATTGTACCCCGTTCACCAGGGTGTCTCCCCTAAAAACCAACAAAAATATTTCTATTATTAGACTTTTCACAGGGTTCCTCTCATAGGATTCCTTAAAATATGAATCTTTTAAGGCTGTTTTCTCAAAATAAGTTTTTTCTTGTTCTCTGAGACAAAAACCTTCACCAAACTTCTTCGAACTTCGAAACTTCGAACCATATCTGTTCCTCTCTGTATTCTGAAGTATTTTACAGAGAAGTTTGTTCATATATCATTTAAAATAGAAATACTTGTGTCTCTTATTTGCTTCAGTGGTTTATTCCCCTCAGATAATCTCTGCCAACAGAAAGACTTTTTGGTCAAACATTGAAAATAATCAAGTTTAATAATAAATTCACTCTCCTGCATTGGTTTTAGAAGCGTGTTGAAATTTCAGGGTCATGAAAATGCCAGTTGAAGCGCTGCAGATCTCTCTGTAAAGCGTCGTGGCTGCGCGCTGCTCTGCCGACTGCCGTCTTGTTGAAACGCTCTGCGAGCTGTCACTGAGTTCTGTCTGTCCGTCTGTCTGTCTGTCCGTCTGTCCCCTCAGGCCAGAGTCACAGATCTCAAGTCTTGCGTCATCATCTTGAGGATTTTCAGAGACATGTGCAACAGACTGGCCGGGTGGCAGCCTCTCAAAGGATGGGTGAGTGACGACCGCAGAATCTGAACGAGCCGTTAAGAGCTCACATTCAACAGCAGATTCAGTTCAGCAAACTGCAGAGCAGCGACAAAAAACTTACAGCCCGCAGGGTCAGATTTGGCCCCCATTGGGCCCCCGAGGCCCCCACAACCATTTTCTGATTCACAATAAAAATGAAGTGATTCAAACTGGGATTTCTTTTTAATATACTTAAGTATACATAAGGTGCCAGAGTGCATAAAACAGCATACAAATAGAGCTGGTTTATGAAAAAAAAATTGCCAGTGGAGGATCCCCTGCACACCTCAACAGGGGTCCTAGCTAAGCCCCTAATATCCTTAAGGCTTAGAAATGTCCTAAAATTCTAGAAATGTCCTAAAAACATTGAAACATCTTAAAATCCCGGAAATATCTTAAAATCCCGGAAATATCTTAAAATCCTACAAATATCCTCAAACCCAAGAAACATCCTTAAATCAGAGAAACATCCTAAAATCCTAGAAATTTCCTAAAATTTTAGAACTGTCCTGCAATCTCAGAAATGTCCTGAAATTTCTAGAAATTTGCTAAAATCACAGAAATGTCCTAAAATTATAGAAACATCCTGAAATCCAAAACTCCTTGAAATGTCCTAAAATCCTAGAAATGTCTTGAGTTCCTAGAACTTTTTTAAAATTCTTGAAATGTTCCAAAAGCCTAGAATAATCTTAAAATCCTGTAACCATCCTAAGATCCTTAAAATTGTCCCACAAACTGAAGAAACATCCTAAAATCTTATAAATGTGCTACAGTCCTAGAAATGTGTGAAATCCTTTAAGTGTCCTGAAATCTTTGAAACGTCCCCACATCCTAGAGACATGTATGGGGCCTCTGTAATTGGCCCCTGGCTTTCTGTTATTTTGCAGAAGTGGCCCCTGAGCAAAGCGCGTTGAGTTTCCCTGCAGCAGAGTTTACAAACCCTCCAGCGTTGGCTGCGTGTACTCGGGCAGAATGGAAAACAGGACTTTTATGAGTTTATGTCCCAGGTGGTGAGACAGTTTTCTCTGCCTGGTGTCGATGTGCAGGACGTGTCCCAGGACCGGACTCATGACTGGAATTGATGTAGTCTGTGCTGAGTGTCCTCTGTCTGTCCGCCCTCTGCAGCCTCTGGAGCTGATCTGTGAAAAGGCCATCGCCACCTGCAACCGGCCGCTGGGTCCGGGCGAGGCCCTGCGTCGCGTCATGGAGTGCATCGCCTCAGGGATCCTCCTTCCAGGTCAGTGATCGCGCCGTCACCGCGCCCTCAGAGCGCCCTCAGAGCGCCGTTTGTTGTTCACATTTACACTCTGTCCTCTGAGCTCAGGGCTGGTTTAACACTGTTTTAACATCAAGGTCACCAAATGTAAAAAATGTGAAATTTATTGGCAGCAGATTCACAGTTTATAGAAATACACAAACTCAGGTGAAGAAGTGGAGAACCAGGGGCGTTTATAGGACTTTAGGACATGGGGGACTTAGCCCTGAGCTCTGTGGGGGCGTAACTTATTTACCCTAATAACTTTATTTAAACTTTAATTATGAATTGTGATGTAAAAATATTAGTTGTTAGTAATTAGTACTGAGCAGAAACAGTATAGCTATGGACAGATTATTAGATTCAGGGCTTTGTATCAATATTAGGGACTGTTCATTATTTATGAAAGGCGAGAGGGTGCTGCAAAAAGGGGAAGACATATCAAATATTCTTAAAGTATAGGGGCGGGGCTTATGGTTTTTGTTTTTGGCTTATTGTAGGGGCGCCCAACTTTAAATGGTTGTATCTTGTGTTTATTTTACCACTGATTTTAAAGACAACATGCCTTGAAGGTGATTTTTTTTTTTTTTAAATGTCGGCTTTTTTGGTGATTTTTCCCTTCAAATGTTTTGAAAGGAAAAATCACCAAAAAAATTGGGGTTTTTTTGTTTTTTTAAAATTGATTTTTTTTTTGTAAAAAAAATGTGATTTTTTTTTCTTAGAAAATTTTTGGTGGTTTTTAGAGAAAATACACCTTCCAAACCTGCGGGTTTGCCAAGATAACATCATTTATCACTGCTAGAAACTGTAAAAAATATTATATACTAGAATTTATTTTTATATTCAAATCTCCAATGGTCCTTGAACAGATCATGTGGGACTTCATGTATTTATCCAGAAACACTCAGAGAGGCTGAAGGAAAATTATTTTTGGCTTTGGGGAGGATAAAAACCAAACAAACAGACAAAAACACAACACTTCTTATTTTGAGGTGATTTTACTCTAAAGAAAACAGAATTACTACGTATATTATATTATATTTCTGCCAATATATCCCCTAAATCTTACACACTGGACCTTTAAAAGTAGAATATAAAGGTTATTTTTCTGACAGCAGACTGTGGACACATACGCAGATTCATCAGTTTTTAGGTGTTATTGTGGCAAACTAACGAGGTCCTCCTGCAGGCAGACTGCGTCGTGCCCTCTGAGACGTTCGACACTTTTTAATCTTGTAAATGATGAAATCCGTTCTGTCCCGAATGAACGCGTGCGAGCCGTCATCAGTTAAGAGGCGAGCGTGGTGAATGGATCCAGTAATCAGACTCTGCGGACAGCAGCCAAATGAAATTACAAAGTTTGACGCTGAAATCGTAATCAGCAAGGACGCTTGAAGAGCAGCGTGGCTCCTTCTGTTCAAAAGAAAAGGATGGATCAAAAATTTGACTTTGAAATGAGCAGAAATTCAAGTCTGCAGTATGACACAATATTAAAATGATGATCTGATGTTTGTGATCACAGAGTTTAAACAGTGAATTGATCATAAATTGACCATAAAAGCACTTTTTCAGAGGGATTCGAGGTGTTTGAGATGAAGTGGAGCGACAGCAGCTTCCAATGACTCTACATGATGTTAGAAAAAGTCGAATTATTGTGTTAGTCCGACTAAAACTGGACTTTTAAAATACATAAAAACATGTTAGTCTGACCAACATTCCCCAATAATTCAACTGGAAGTCAAGCTGTTCCCTCATGTAAACACCTGAGTGTTTTTTAGGGACCCATGACTCTTTTCTGCAGCTTCTCAGCCCCAAACATGGGCATTTTTTAGTGACCTGCGGCTTTGTTTCCTGTGGTTTTTCCGCTCTCAAACATGGGTGTTTTTTTTAGAGAAAAGTCTGTTTTTTCAGAAACTTTTTACCCCCCAGCTTGGGCATATTTTAGGGTCTCTTGGATCAGTTTCCAGCCACATTTCTGCCTTTAAACAGGTGTTTTTTAAAGGACCGAAACTTTGTTTCCTGTGGCTTTTCTGCCACACGGGAAAAGTCTTTGTTTTTCAGCAACTTTTCAGCCCCCAGCGTGGGTGTTTTGTAGGAATATGTGGCTCATTTTGCAGCCAGGATGGTGCCACAAAAAGCAATTATTTTTGTGTACAGAAACATAGCTGCTTTTTCTGCAGAGATTTTGCCTCCAAAACTGGTCATTTTCAGCCAAAACACAATTGTTTTTTTTTGTGCCTAAAAGTAACCAGACTTTAACCACAGCACTGTTAGGAAGTAAAGTTTTAGTAAATCCACTATATAATTGCCAACAGACAAACCATATCCAAAGTCTGCAGAAATGTACAGTGCCAACATTTTCTTCTGGCAATTAGTCTTGTGCTTTTTATTTCCATTTTTTTTTTCAGATAAAATTTGGGAAAGTCCAATAAATAAACACTAAACCTGCAGAAAGTGCTGCCTGACATTCACTTCCAGTATGAACTGTTAACTTGTGCAACAATACAAACACGTTTCTCTCTCTGGAGGGCAACATGAGGCGACTCTGCTCCACTTTCTCTCTGCAGCGTCACGTCCGCTGATAACAAATAAAATTAAAAAAGAAAGGAATCAGCCGAGGGATTAATAACATGCTTTAAATATAAGCAGGCAAATAGACCAAGAAGCAGAAATGTGCACAGAAACAGCTTTTTATTCTCAGAAGAAACATTTGGAAACATCTGAAATGAAAGTATTTTAGGATAAACTGGCTTTCAGCTGCAGCCTCTTTACACTCAGGCGTCCTGAAGATTCACGGCCTGAGCTGCAGACTGCGGAGCCGCAGCAGTGATTCAGTGTAGTATCACCTACACTCAGTCTTATAGTGCTCCACAGAGCATTAATGGGGGTACAGATCCCCTCAGATCCCCTCAGATCCCCTCTGAGCTCCCAGAGACTCCCAGCAGATTCACCGCTGCATGAATGATGCCTTCACTGAACTGTTTGATTCAGCAGAAGCTGGTGGAGTGAGCAGGATTTTAGAGAAACGACACCACTCTGTATCGTGTACACCAGAAATACTCAACTGGCTCTGCCAGGGGGCCACTTTTACTACCAGGGGCCAGTCACAGCAGCCCCGTACATGTCTCTAGGAGACATTTCTCAGAATGAGGGACATTTCTAGGATTTTAGGAATTTCTCAGATGTTAGGACATTTCTCAAATTTCAGGGACATTTCTCAGATTTTAGGACATTTGTAGGATTTCAGGACATGTCTAGGATTTTGGGACATTTCTATGGTTTTAGTATGTTTTACGGCATTTCTCAGATTTAATGACATTTCTCAGATTTTGGACTTTATGATGTTTCTGGGTTTTTTGCACATTTCTTGGATTTTAGGATGTTTTTAGAATTTTCTGACATTTCTAGTAAGTTTTAGACATTTATAGGATTTTAAGACTTTTATAGGACTTTTTCTGGAGTTGTGGGACATTACTCCGATTTTAGAATATTTGTAGGTTTTTTGGAAATTTCGAATATTTTAGGACATTTGTAGGATTTTATTTTATTTCTCAGGTTTTATTTTTACGTGCCCTGGCACCTTATGTATACTGAAGGACAAAAAAAAAAATCAGAAAATGTTTTGGGGGCTCATTTTCTCCTGTGGGCCGTAACTTGAGTATCACTGGTGTCGTGTTTACCATCTGAGGTTTTCTTTTATTCCAGAGCAGTCAAAATAGAAAACGTTTCCTATTTTCTTTGCTTTCTTCTCTCTCTTTTGAATTCTTGTTGTGAGAAACCTTCAGTTCCCACGTTTGATCAGCGCAGAGCAGCGAGTTCACCTGTGATGATGTGATTGGGGTTTTTAAACGTGGTTCAGGGTTTCCCTCCGCACCCAAACGGCAGGTTGTTCCCCGAAAGCCGTGAATCATTGATGAGCCGCTGCTGCATTCAGAGCGCTCGCAGCAGGAGGCGGTCAATTATTTCCGTGTGTTTTCCTGTCGGGGAAATTAAAGTAGGTTCAAAGTGTGTGCTGCTGTTTGGAGGTCTTCTTCTGTCTGAGTCACAACCCGCTGCGCTCTGTGTTTACAGGAGGTCCAGGAGTTCACGACCCCTGTGAGAGGGAACCCACAGACGTCCTGTCTGACCTCAGCACCCAGCAGGCGGACGCCATCACACACAGCGCACAGGTCAGTCCACTTTACCCATCAGCCCCTCGAGATGAAAGTAAAACACTGAGGGAAGTAAGATTTCAACACCGAGAAATCAGTATTCCTCGACTTTATAAACGTGTACGTCAGCTGTGTTTCTGGCATTATAGTCGAGCTGCAACTGATGAATCGTTTCATTTTCAGTTAATCTGCAGATCATTTTCTCAAAAAATGTCAATATTCATTTTACTTCCTGTCTTTATTTGACAGGGACATCACAGTTTCTTTGAACCCCAATGAAACGATTTTAAATGTCTTATTTCGTTTAATTAAAAAAATTGTTGTGCAGCAGTTTCCGTCCAAACAAAGCTGTCCATATAACGAAGAAAACGAGGGAGAGAAAGTCTGTCACTGATCAAAAATCA